>NC_142508.1:22055000-22655000 GCF_057876585.1 Rhinolophus sinicus
CACCATTGTTATTTTAAACATATTCCTTATTTGGTCACAAAATACGAAACTTAGCTGGCCTGTCTATAAGTTACACGCAATTACCTGGTTTTATGGGTTGAATGGTGTCTCCCCAAAAGATATGTTGAAGCCCTAACCCCAAGTACCTTAGAAGGTGGCCTTCTATGTAAATAGGGTCATTGCAGAGGTAAGTAGTTAGAATGAGGTAGTGACTAGTGTCATAAGAAGAGGGAAATCTGGACACACATAGACACAGAGGGAAGACAGCTATTTGAAGATGGAGGCAGAGACTGAAATTATGCTGTTACACCCAAGGAGCTCAAGGGGCTACCAGAAGCTTGAGGAGACAAAAAAGGATCCTTCCCTGCAGAGGGAGCAGAGCCCAACCAACACATTGATTTTGGACTTCTGTCCTCCAGAACTATGAGACCACACATTTCTGATGTTTTAATTCACCTGGTTTGTAGTCCTTTATTATGGCAGCCCCAGCAGACTAATACACCTGCTAACACAAACTCTGTCCCACCCAGCTTCAGCATTTTAGTGACATTTCCAATCCATAGATAAATAAAATGATCCCTTTTCTCATACCTCAGTTTGTACCAAATAATTTCTTTGTGAACGGATGTGTTTTAAGAAGCCAAAAATGTTGACAGTTCCTTCGTGTTGAATTTGCTGCAACATACTGTCTAGTACAATATATGTGCCAGTTCTTCCAACTCCAGCACTAAAGAGAACACAAGGAAGAAACTATTTCAATGTCAAGCATAAAATAGCCTGAAGATAGGTCACTAGTAACTGTCTTGTAAATTAAAACAATTTCCTTCCAAAAGGAAATGAGCCATATAATTAATTAGTGATCCAAAGCTGGAAGCAGTTTAGTTGTTAAGCATAATGCTCAGGTAACAAAAAGTTTCTTTTATTTTTTACTACAGGTCAAACTGCAAAACAAGCCGACTATTTGGGTTGGAGACTTCTTTATTTTCAATAATTATATTTATTATTCATTTTATATCGTACAATGAAACTATCATAATGCATCAGAGCTCAGCAAATAGATAGTTAGGGTGAGAAAAATGAAAGCATCAGCTTCACCAAACTCTGCAAAGAAAAGGTCCCTGGGTCTGTATTGCCGGGTAGACATGTTTGTAAAGGTTTCCACATTAACGGGAAAAAGAATTTGATAAGATTTGCTGCTAAAAATATCATTTCAGTGAGATTGTGAGGAATAAAGCGTAACTGCAGTGATTTCTAAAGGGCCATTATCTGTCGACTTCTTCAAAGACTCTACCGGAGAGACAGAATTCATAGACAGAGATTCTTTTCAGACGCTCCAACAAGTAGACAGTACTAGAGTGGAAAATTAGCACCTGCTCTGCACAATACCCGGGTCCTTCTCCATTTGCTGAGAAACAATTCCTGACCTTCAGAGCTATTTTCCTTGCATCTTCCTGTTTCCCTCAGCTTGTCTTCAGGCTAACAGATGAAAAATAACTCTAGATAGGTCTCTCAAACCTTGAGGATAACTCATGAGATAGGTAATTAGAATATGTCAGATGAGCTGTCTATCAAAGGTAAATATTTGCTTCTCTAAAAACACAGACACTGCTTTGACGAAATTCTGCACGTAGAAATGAACTTGATTTTTGTGGTCATAAAGCCTGGCATAGAGTTAGCAACTCAGTAAACGTCAACTGTTTTTCTTTTAACTGAAAAAATATTCAATTAAACCTCTACCATATTATTTCTTCTTTCTTTGCTATATCATTCTTTCTTATCATCAACCCAGTCTTGGGAGTTAAAATATTGGGAAATGATGAATTGATAACACGTTCAATATGATATATTAGGAAAAACTCAGGAAAATGAGAAAGGGGTTTTGATCTCAAACCATCTCGAAACAACTTAAAAGTCAAATTCTCACACTCTGTGTGCTTTGGTTTCTTTAATGTAAACCTGGCGCAGTAACTCTGCAATAGACTGTTTAGTCCTAGGAACAGGAGTTACATCTCAAGCATGTTTATCCCACAGCATTGTGTTGTAATAAATGTTAGTTCAACAACGAAACATTGTTCCACCTGCCCCACATAGTTAATAAGTTGAAATTCAATTCAACAATCAAATAAAATACTGAATGTCATAGAACCATGTGGTACTTTGAATATTCAGTCATCAAATTCTGAAACCAGCACACTCATTGCGTAGTGATCGATCCTTTCAAAAATGGGCGTGTAATTTCATCCCCCTCATGAAACCACTCCATGAAATCATTCCCACTTTGGTAAAACCTTTGCTCCACTGGTTCACTCTGTCGGAGCATAAACAATTCTGTGGGTTTAGAAACCCAGCTCTGAGACTCACCTGCAGTGGACAACCACAGGCCCCACGGCATGGCGCTTGGCGTGGGCCGCCTTTCTCACGAAGGCCAGCACCGGCAGCGAGTACTCCGGCACGCCCATGTCGGGCCACTGCGTGTAGTGGTACTGCGTGATCACGCGCCCACTGGGTCTGCCCTTCTGGGAGCCCTGAAAGAGACCAGATAGCTAACAACAGGAATATACACAAACACACACGGGGTTCTGAAACATCGACTCGGCCTTCATAGCGTGATGGTAGTCCATAAAGAAGCAAAAAAATAAAAATAAAAATAAAAAATACATTGCCACTTGTGAGGGTTCATTTTATGTGTCAACTTGGCTAGGCTACGGTGGTGTGTTGTTTGGTCAAACACCAATCATACCAGATGTTGCTGTCAAGATATTTATTAGATGTGATTGACACATCAGTCAGCCTTGAGTCAAGCATATGATGCTCCATCGTGCGAGTGGGCCCCGACCGCTACATTGACGGCCTTAAGAACAACGAATGAGGATTCTGGAATAAAAGGACTTCTCAAAACTGCAAAATAGAAAACCTGCCTGAAATTCCAGCCAGCTGCCCTAATGAATTTGAACATAAGATGGCAATATTAACTCTGACCTGAATATCCAGGCTGCTGCCTGCTTCACAGATTTCTGATTTGTAGGGTCCACAATCACTCGTGCAATTTCTTAAAATCAATGATAGTTCTCTCTCTCTCTCTCTCTCTCTCTCTCTCTCTCTCTCTCTCTCTCTCTCTCTCTCTCTCTCTCTCATCTATCTACCCATCCATCCACGCACATGAGCTCTTAGTTCTATTTCTCTGGAGAATCCTGATTAATACATCAAGGTTTTTGTTTTTTTACCCCCTTTTGTCAGTCTCTACTCTTTTCAGTAGAATGTGCAGTTATCACAGGGGGCAGAGATTTTCGTTTGTGACTCACATCCATTGCAACCATCAGCACCATGACCAATCTATCTTAGCTTCAAAGAAATGGCTAGCATTTAAATTTAAAGACTCAAGAGAAACCTTTGGGATTGAAGTGTGGCTGTGATAAGGACTCTTCATGCCGTTAATTATCTATCTTTTATTTTTTTACCCTGTCTTGGTTATAGCACCTATTCACTTGAAACAAAGAAAACAACCAGATGTGTTACTCAGTCGTTGATGTCCGTCACTTGTGAGCTCACCTTTTTTATCTTTGTGTTTCTTAGAGTAAAATTCCTCACAGTATAATAGGCAAGCATCTGAACACTCTTCTGAGTGACCAGAAAGTTCCCATACTCTTCACTACCCTCGGCAGGCCAGTACTGATCACATTTTCTCTGCAAAAGAGAAAGAAGATGCTGTTTCCATATTCCGAATGAGCAAGGTAAGAGGTGTCACCGAAATCTGTGCAGGCCTGAGACTGTGACAGGAATGGATCTCTCACTGTTCTAAATATGTCCTTTTTTTACGTGACTGCAGATGAGCTGTAGAGGAGAACAGGGACAGAATAATAGAACTGAAGGGAACTTAAAATGATCTGGTTCAAACATCCCCCTTTCAGATGAGGAAAGTGTGGTCCGATGGATTGAGTCAGCACGGGAATACAGCTTTTCTGGATTAAAATTGGTTTCACTCTGCAATGTTTTTTGGTGTGTCCCATTTACTTTTTCTCACAGTATGAAGAATGCATTTAAATAGCAGACAACATGATTTACAGGGAAACTCTGTGACCTATAATGTTAACTGTTTTCCTTCACTATCATACAATACAGAAAGGAATCCTGACTGGCTCTCATAACTTTTGCTGCTTCCGAACGCTGACTCTATTAAAAGTCATTTAAAGCACCTCTAATCACTATGGTGGGGATGACATACCCGTCCTTTCTCCACGAGGTTTGTTATCATGACAATTACTTCCACATTATGCTCCCATATCATTCTCCAGAAATCTTCGGCCGTGGATTTCAGTGGGCCTTGGGCAGCAATGTAAGCTTTTGGTCTGTTGTAACCCTGAAGAAATGAAGGACAAATATTTCTTACTCACTGATCTGCATGCTATTTGTAACCGTATAAGACTTAAGTGTTTAAGGTCAGCACATTTTTTTCTGTAGGAGAAAAGTATAAAACTAAACTTGCAAAGCTGGAGGAATGTGACAGTACTAACGAATACAGCAACTCTTCTTTAACTATATTTTTTTTGTGGAAGAAAAAGAGTTGTCTTTGTTTGACACCACCACAATCCTCTGCACCTCTACTTCAAGTACATTTACGAAGTCTGTGTACCATGCTTACTATCTGGTCCTTCGTTGTGCAGCTCTGAAATGTGTCAGGCACTGGGGCTCCGCTGTCTGCATCAGTTAGGAAACCTCTGGGGTTGTCTCCTGACCCTCTCTCTGCTGGAACTGAGCAATGCTAACCTTTAATAGCTATGCTTCACTGAGCCCCCACTATTGGCCAAGATGCTTTATACGCATTAACCCTCATCCTTAACCTATATGCAAAATGAAAGCATCATCCCTGATTTGGAGATGAGGAAACGGATGCTCAGAGGCATTAAGTGGCTTTCCAAACTCCCCCAGCTAGCCAGGGGCAGAGCTGGAGGCCAAATCAGTTCTGACTCCAAAGCCCATGTTTGATAGGACATAAAAATGGCCTGCTCTGGAAGCATGAAGCGGATGCCTTTAACCCACTGTTTACTTATATTTGGAACTAACTTCTTTGAACTCCGTGTTGCACACAGCGTAAGCCTTAAGACAGCTAGACTGAGAGGTCAGTATCGGAAAATGACAGCGTTCCTCCGACATTCAGTCGACCACAGTGAAAAATCAGTAAGTTAGTGAGTGGTCTGCAGCCCTTGGGAGCCCCAGTAAGTCCCACAAAGCTGGGTTCCTGAGGGATGCCCAGGATTATCAAGGCAGATAACTGGTTTAGCGATCACTTTTAGCTGGTACCACTTTGGACAGTTTTCAGTCAGGATTTATTGATCAGCTGCTATCGACACGATGTTGTGCTAAGGAGTTCCGGGACATTCAAACTAAGCACAGGTCCTGGCCTTCACATGTAAGGAGTTCCAAACCCATCTGAACATACACATTCCACCTTGAACATACACTCCCAGCCTGAATCCCTTTCTCATGTAGAAGATACACCAAATACAATAGCTAGACTGTAATTCAATCTGAAATCCTTCAATCACAGGATCGCTCACCGCTGATGTGCCTTTTTTATTATCTACCGTACAACATAAATGAAGTACTAGTATATGCACAGCACAGTGGTATAATCAATTCATAGTCTAATGTGATTTCCACAAATATTTCCATCAAAACATGCTTACGTCAACATAATTGGCATTGATGTAATCCGTCAGTTTGCCGTCTTTTTCAGCAAGTTGTGCAAGCTTAACCCTACTATGATCATCTGTAATAATATAAAAAAAAATTCATTAGAGTACAGACTACTTTGCGGAATAAAGGTCATTTATTTAGTCATTTTTTTTAATTAAAAAAATAAAATAAAATTTACATCGTAATTTATCAAGTACAATTAACATCAATGCAAATATAATTTACTTTAGTAGGCTTTTTGGGGCTACAGCGACGACAAAGATAAAGATAAAAAGAAACAAGAGCTTCTGCCTTCAAGAAGTTTTCTAGTAGAAGGTGAGACTAGACATACACACAGACAGGAATACTCAGGAGGCGAGAGAGAGGTGCAAAGTAGTAGTGGAACATGAAGGAAGAAATTGTGTTAGTTTGGGATGATACTAAATGTTTTCCTACTGAAACCTGAACTTGGCATCTTAGATGGGTCTCTAAAGGTGGGTGCTGGGGCTGTGAAAGTGGAGAGCTGCTGAAGGGAAGAGGCAGTGATGGGGTCTTAGAAAGCAAAGGATGGATGGCAGCATTATGCTCTGGAGAGGAGACTGATGGAGGAAGAGAACGTAGAAGAGAAAGCAGAAGGCATGAGGAAGTTTCTGTGAATGGTTACAGCAGGTGGCTCTTTCAAGGGAAGAACCTCACAGAGAAACTACTGAAAAGGGAGGCAGGAGAGTGAGTGTTTGTCCAAGAACAGAGGACGTGGATCCTGCACCGTCTGTAACGGGATGAGAACGATGGTAATTTACACAGTGTGTACTGTGGCAATTAAACCATGGTGAAATGAGGGGTTGGGGATTGACTTCAGTTCTACAGAGAAACTCTATTTACTTGCAGGAACTACATAAAAAGAAAGCAAAGTGTTACTGGGAGGAAACGTGGTAGTTTCACAGAGCAGCCCATTTATTCTTTTCAAGGACGAGGAAGTGAATACAGGCGAAACCATGACAAGTTAAAGAGATATTCTGGGATAATAATACCTCTGAGACAATAGCGGCTTAGGAAGGTGCAGAAATAGACGTGCGGCAATGGAACGATGGGTTTGGGCCAGGCTGACATACTTTTTTATTATGGTTCTAATACATTTTGATGGATGTTACTGGGTAAATTTCCTGGGTTGTTTTTCTTCATTTCTAAAATAGGACTGTTATGACCTATCTTGCCAAGTTGTTTTGGAGATTAAACAAAATAATGTCTTTACAGTGCCAGGCATACAGCAGGTGTTCAATAAATGTTAATCTCCATCCTCTTCTTAGTTAGCTGGTGGGCATTTTATTTAGCTTGTAGAGGGAATAGTTTAAAAATTTCACCCTCTCCAAGAAGCAGCTGAGTTTTTATGTGCAGCTGAGATAGCGGCTTCCATTGGGGAAGACAAACAGGAAGCAGAACCGTCTGCTAAAAAGAAAGTTAGTGTAAGCACTGTGGCAAGGAAGGCAGCAACTATGCAACTATTTAGAAAAATGTGATAATAGAAGCTCAGTGAATATGTAAGGAAGGATATAAGGAGAAGTTTCGGGCAGGGGGAATGAAGACGGATTTCAAGAGATGGAGGGGAGGGAATATAAAAGAAAATAAAAGGGAAGAGATGTAAATAAGAGGTACTGCATACAAATGTTGAATTGCTATGTTGTACACCTGAAACTAATAGAATGTTGTATGTCAATTATGCTTCAATTACAAAAAGAAGGAAGAAAGATGGTAATTTCATAGGAAGAAATAGGTAAACTTGCATTACAGCAAAGAGCCAGATAGCTGCTCATTAAGAAGAAAAAGAGAGAGAACAGCTAAGAAAACAAAGGGAAAGAAGGACTCTAACCCTTTATAAAACCCAGGGAGAATGTCAAAAGAGGGAGGAAATTGTCAGAAGGAAAAAATAAAGTCTAAAGAAAATATCACTTGGTGAATAAATTCACATAAAAGTAGGTAGATCTAAAGTGCCACTAGGACCATGGAATATAAATAATGACAGAAACCATAAGAACAAATTTACAGTCCATGGGACCTGAGACAGGACTGGATTAAAATTGAAGTTTGTTTTAATTTAAAAACAACAGATGTCATTAACTACAGAATGTATTGAAATTGGAGTGACAGAATGCTATGTGTTGTCTAACACAAGTCTTATTCCCGGAAAAAAAGGTCCTGAAACAGTTACACTAACGTCCGCTCTCAGAAGACTTCCAGATATTGTTTAAATGACGATGCTACCAAAGTCAGAGCTGAGTTAAGGATGTACTTACAGGCAACAATGTTTATGTATCGGTTCTTGTGTTTGTTGTCTGGGTGATTGGAGCTGTCTGCTGTAATACCTAAATCAACAGTACAGCTCTGCACTTCCTGTAAAGAAATTGCACGTATAACATTTTAACACATATTCTTTCAAACAAAGTGCCTTAAAATATCACGAAGAAGACAAAACAAAACAGTCTATCCAAAAATATGTATATTTTTTACATGTTACAACTATTTCTTGGCTAAAAGAAAATGCAGTGAAATAATGCCTTACCTGGTAAAACTCTTTCAGTGTCTAATGAGGGAATGAATGCCAAAAAAGTAAAGAAATCAAATTCCACAGCACACGACAAATGAGAAAAAAAAGTGTTCATATTAGGTTTACAATGGAAAACTATGATCATGCAATAAATACATTTGTCAAATAGTAACAAAACAATGTTTCAAACAGTTGCATGCAAATCAAAAATTCTAACAATTTGGAACTTTCAAATTATGTAAAAGGAAAAAAGTGACATTTTAAAAAGGGACAGTGGTATAAAAATATGATGGATTTAAAAAAACAAACGGAGATGAGAACCACCATCTATTTGATGACACATTTTGTCATGTTAGTCAGATTTGCTATTATCCAAATATAATACTATTTGCCCACTCTGGCACTATTTGAAACTCTTAATTAGTGATACATTTTTTGTTTATTTTGAGTGATTTTAAAGAATAAACAGCATTCTATTAGGTGGTTTGTAACAGATTTAGAGCTGTCAAAATATTAAAAATTTCTGAAAACTTTTTTTTTGGGTCATTTTGACAACAAAAATTTAGATAGCATTGCTTTCTACATATTTAATTAGTAGACCTCTTTTTAATTTAAACCAGTGGGTACAGAAAAATTACTTCTGGCAATTATCTTTTAAAATTAATAAAATTCTTTTTAGAGATGCTTTCTATCTAAACATGTTAGTATGGAATTTACAATTAGTTAATATTAAAAGCATAACATGAAAGCCTTATAATTTTTGAGGAAGTATATAACCCAAATATGAAAATGATTCATCGGCAAACTGCCCAGCCTCTCTCCAAATAAGCTTTTGAGGCCTCTTTACAGCAAGTCATTCTGATTCTAGATTTAAAAACAATTTAATATATGAAGCCCTTAAAAGGCCCAGCATTATTAGTTATTAGGCTAATTGTTAAGTTAATGAAAAGTTTTCTTGAATCAAACTGGGTTAAAAGCAATGGAATTAAGAAAACACTTTCTGAGGTTATTTTATTAATTTAATTGTTACAAACGGCTTAATAATATTCAAAATGATTTTATAGTTAAAAACTATAAATTGGCCTTTGCGCATATGCTATCAGCAACTTTTATTATAAATTGTCTATTTTTTTCTTTATGGTTTTTAACATCTGGAAGACTAGCCTATCCTCGATATAGTATCCCTCTTTCAATTATTATTTTGTTTGATCTGAACCTGATAGTTTTTATGAGTTTAACATCGCACCCCCCAGGAACGAACCTCTATTATAGTAAGAAAAAATAATTTGATGTTTTAAGTATGCAATTCTTTATATTATTTCAGTTTACTTTGTCATTCTCTCACACTGTTTTTTTTATTCAATGTAGCTGACACTTAGATTTCTTTTAAGATGAAATGAATTGGCTTTTTTCTTAAATTTAGTAAAACTCTAGCATATTTCATTTTTGATTGTTTTGGTTTCTTAAAGCTTTCTAATCTATGGCATTTTTTATATATAACCAATATACACCTTGGTTAATGTAACTCCCGGGATGAGGGTGCTGGGTCAATGGAAAGAGTGCACCCTCTGCTCAGGATCAGAGCTCAGAATGGGAGTTTAGGGGGAGACAGAAAAGTAAAGTGATGATTCTTACAGGGGAGGGGCCAGAGGGGGCCTGAAGACCCCCAATTTGCTGGCACGGAAAGGACATGAATTTTAAAATTACAAACCTATGTTTGAATCCCAGCTCTGCTATTGATTCGTTGTTAATTAACTTCTGTGAAAGTTGATTTAATCAGTCACAGGGATAGAAATAAAAACAATTTGCAGAGTTGGGTGAAGGTTAAATACAGAATCACTTAGTACAGTGACGGGCATATTAGGGAGCGGTCAATAATGTAACATATTGTTTGTGGTCGTTATTGTTCACTCGGAGCTTATGGAACCCTGTTTTGAAAAATCTGCTAAATGGGTAGTTCAGTGGGCCACGATAAATTTGCAATAAATCTCCCTGTCCCTTCTATCTAAGAGGATGTTAAGGGGTACTAGCAGAAAAATTTTCACTGATTGTAAAGTTTAAATGTTTTTTAGAAATATATTATTTTCTTGAGAAGATGGGATTTTACCTTGTATAATATTTATTATACTTGTACCAATAAGTGCATTCAAACTGATGTAATGCTTACAATTAAGAGTTTGTATGTATTCTGGCTGAAAATCATGAAATTTAGTGGTTTAGTGTAACTTATATAATTTAGAAATTAAAAGGAATCAGTGTTACTAATTCAGATAATTGAAACCTATGTAATTTTACTAACCACTGTCACCACAATAAATTTTAATTAAAAAATAAAAGAATGCTGGAGTTCTATATTTTATGGATGAGTATTAACAATGTTTTTAATTTTTCTTCTAGTACAACATGGCTTTTAAAATGGAAAACCAATTTCCTAAATTATATGATAAACATAATATTTCTCCCAAACACATAGTGACTATGGAACTAACATTCTTGCTAAAAGTGAAAATGGTTTCAATGACATTAGGTCAAGAAACAGTCTACTGCTGAATCTCTTAAATTTGCTATTTTCCATATCACTTAAAATACACATTAAAATCATACCTCAAATTCTTCACTAAAGCCACTGCTTGCATGTAAGTCTGCAACATGCTTCGGAAAGTGCTTTATTGGAATTGCTCCAACATCATCTAAGTGAATAAAAAATTTAAGTTAGAAAGGATAATTCAAATTAAATGGATGTGCCTCTCATTTATAAAGATTTATAAAGTACCTTCTTCTAAAAAAACTTCAAGTGCATTTATAATCCCAACTGAATCACAGCAGTCAATGAAACATTAAGCAACAATTACCAATTTTCTCTATATTTATTATCAATCATAACCTGCATTTTAGAATTGTTTTGATCAGGACTCTCTTTTCTGCTCATACTCTAAAGAAAAAAAGAATTAATTTTCAATGTTAAATTATAAATACCACCAAACCCTCTCTTCTTATTAATAAACTGTATCTCTTTATGGGTAACTTTCTTGAACATGAGTGGGAGTTGCATGTAAATTCTGGAGGAAAATGTAGACATAATATACTTTCAATTTTACCATGGCCTAAACGTAATATAGAGTGCAATTTCAGTTTTATAAAATTGTATAGTTTAAAGGCTTACAGTTAACTAGTCAGATTTTTACATTTGAAAACATTTTTTTCCTTCACTTTTTAAATAATAAAGAACATTTATATGCAGACTATTCATTAAAAATAATGTCAGAAACCTTTGGGACTTTTAATCTGTGATATTTCAAAAATTCTAACTTGAAAATATGCTATGTAAACAAAGTCACTGGATCTGTTAATTAATAGTGAAGGGGCCAAATGATTTCAACTGGCTCTATTTTTTTTTTTTTTTCCTGGAAAGACTGTCTTAGATTAAACATATTACTAGTTCACAGTATGCAATTTCACAAGTGATTTCTCTGACAAGGAAACATCAAACACATTTCACTAGAAACAGTTATTTACATCAACAGATGTTCAACATCTAGGCCATTTAATACTTTTAAGCTTCAGTTACCAAGAATTTGTTGATTAAAAAAAAAAATTAGAATCCATCTGTTCTGTCTCTTAGATGAGTGTACCTGAATACTAAAATTGAGTTAGTCAGTTAAACTTAAGAAACACTAGACAAAGATGTAATTCCACCTTCACACCTACAGAAGGATCTTGCCTGGAAGGTTTTATAATTAGATAAGAAAACAGAAATGATTTGTCACATCTAAATCATTGGCTCTTCTAGCAAAAGTCCTTCAAACCCACTGATATTCTCCTGTTCAGGTAACCTCTTTCACAAGCAAACTGACTACTTTTTATTTACAGTTGTGTTATTTTGGTAATTTCTTTTATGAATTGGTCTGCAAGTAAGTGAGATGAACATATCTTTTTATTTTCTGATTTTACATGAAAATGTGCATGTTTAGGTGATCAGGAGAAAATGACCTTGATAACTGTTCTGAAACTTAGAATAGGGATTTTGGATTTTGGGTTTCACGGACAAGGTCCTTTATTTGATTTGCTGTTAATAATAAACTATGTTGGACTTTGGATAACATGATGGTTAATTTGCACCCCATGCTCCTGGGGTATGCAGAAGAGGTATGTTTGAAAGTGAAGGGAATCAAAAGGCAACAGATACCTGAGAACTGCCAGTCTCCAAATTCTAAATATGTGGATGAGAAATTGTGCTGTACTAAAATAAACACACAGAATTTTAATATAAACTAGAAAAACAGAAATAAAACAGTAGTTGTTAAAGACACAGAGTTGATGAAAGAGAAAAAAAAAAGAGCCAAATATTTCTAATTCCTACGTCTACTGAAAATTACAAAGAAAATGCCTCTCTCTCTCTCTCTCTCTCTCTCTCTCTCTCTCTCTCTCTCTCTCTCTCTCTCTCTCTTTCTTCTGTTTTTAAAATCATGAGATCCCAGAAAATAACATCCAGTAGAACTCGGGCCTTTAGCAATAACTTATGTAGTACCAGGCAATTTTAAAAAGAGGTTTCTGTAAAATGGCCACGTAGATGAATTTTTCCTTTTGTTTCCCTGATTGGTGACTCTCTCTATCCTTGTCTCATCCTCTGACTTCCAGTGTTTCTTCCATAGACCACACATTTCTAGACAATTCTTTTTTTTGTTACCCCTTTCATTCCGAAACGTTATACAATGTTAATTAAGTGTCTATGAATTTAGTTATAGTGTGAACTATAGGCTCAATGGGTGTCTTAATCAAAATGACACCGGCTAATTGTTACATATTGTAACCAGGTAAGTACTGCTAAAAAAAAAATACTTAATGTTTTCCCAGGTATTAAACTGTCTGACATTTTGATTTGAAGTATTTCAGGCAACCATGCACTCTTTGGACTCACGAATTTTTCTACCCTAACCATTTTATGTTTTTTTTTTTTTTTTTTTCTAATGCAGTGAAGAGAACTTTTCTCATGTAAACTCACAGGATCAGGAAGAAACTAAGCTTTATCCTCATTTTTGTTATCTTGTCCTGTCTACTCTACTGCATTGATTTAGTCTGCTTTGCTGTTTAGGTTTCCATTAAAGTAACTGAAATGACCGAAAGTTAGCATTATTCTTAACTAATATTTTGTTGTTACAATATTTATGTTCTGTAACATATTACATCTGAACAATTATAAATTATTTTGTCACATCATCTGTATGGTTAAGAATGTTCAAAATTTATGAGAACAAGATATAAACCTGGGTGCCTGATATGTGATGGAATAAATATTTGGGGCAACACAAATATTTACTAATCTATATTTAAGCCATTTGTTACGTATTCCAATGAGGACAAACCTTCCAACACTGTGCTTCTCCATAAACATCTACCGGCTACTCATGGTCACACTTTAAGCTATTACCTGAAATTGGAAAGACAGGTGTTGGAGGTGTGGATATCACTCGAGGGGAAGTACTGTCTTCTAAATAAAAGTGTGCAGTCTGGAAGCATTTCCTGGAAAGGAAAGAAAGCAATTTATACTACTGGCTGCCACAGATAATAAGACAACTTCTGAGCTACTTGAACATCATGACAGAAATCTCCAGAATTGAAACGTAAGTGGAAATCGATATCTATTTTATGAAACACAAGGCACTAAAGAAATTTATGGCCTCCAAATTTATCTCAGTTTCACCTGTACCAGATGCAGAAGAGTGAGCAGACAGCAGACATGCTGAAAGCAGAGACGGCATCTGAAGTGGCTCGTACCAAGCAGTACTCTGAGGAGACAAGACACCTCAACGCCCTAGTTTCTCTTTCACTGTTGCTATATACCAGTGTGTCCTGCCATCTTGGACAGGACCAGAGTGGAAAAGAAAGTGTGTCCAAAGATATTTTCACTCAATATTTGAGTGACCAGGTGCTTCTGAGAATATTCAGGGGCTAGCAAAAGGCAGCAAGCTATGATTATGTAGAAATGAAATTCCACAGTGGTAACATGTTGATGAAAAAAGAAGGCAGCTTTATACTGTAAGTATAATGCAGTAATGACAGAACAAAGTGAGGAAATAACGAGCATATAATCAAAAACAGGGGTGATTTTCTTTCCAACAGATCCTAGCCTTGTTGATGAGGGTTTTGAGAATAAATATATTTGGAATTAACGACAATGATGACCCACAATGTCACCTGAATCTATTTTCATTCAGATAATAAGAGTAGCATCTGGTAAGAGCACACTATAAACTGCTGAGAAGAGCAAAGAACCAACTGCTGCTATAAACTAATGCAAACCATCCCTAATTAAAAAAATTAGATAATTAAAACTGCTAATGACACTCTTTGATGTGGGTCATTTAATTTATTTGAAGTATTATTCATGAGTGGTTAAGTTGAAATATAAGAGAAATACCTGTTTGAGCAAAAATGCCAATATCATTTTTCATTTAAAAGCTTCAGGCTACAAGATACAATCCTAATGAACTTTAACATAACATTTGTTCTTATGTGACACACCTACATTGTGATATATTTTCAGTAATAAGTTCCCTGCATTAAATTCTTCAATGGCTTCCCACTGGAATTAGAAAGATATTCAATTATTTCAGGAGAGACTGATCTCTGTGACCTAGTCCCCTGCCTACTTCAGCAGTGCCATCACCTGCAAGCCCTTCCCTCACCCACTAGGCTCTAGTCCGCACTGGTCTCTTTCTCCCTTGAAGAGGCCCCATCAGCACCATCTCAAGGCTTTGCTCTTTCCCTCTGGCCACCTCCCTCCCTCCCGTCATTTTTGCATTGGCTCAAGTGTTACTTCCTCTGAGAGTTTTTCTCTGACCAGACCAGCTGCAAGTACCACCCAGCCCACCAAGTCACTGTTCTTCGCCTTTTGTTTGCTTTGTGGCACTTATCAACGTAAGAAACACTGTATTGATATATTTGTTTATTTGTCTGACGTGTTTTTAACTGATCCTACTTCATCAGCATGTAAGCTCCACAAAGGGAAAGGACTTTGAATCACGGTAGTGTTAGTCCACTGCTAAGGACAGTGTCTGGCACGTTGTAGGTACCCCCAAAATACGTGTTCAATGAATTCACTGCAATAAGTATGAGTACTATAAAATTATATAACATATAACCTTCATTTCACAAGAAGAAAATCCAAAAGCAATGACACGCATAGCAAAAACTAGCCCTGTGCTCTGATGGGACAAGCCTTTGATAAGCAAACCTGTGAGAACACAGGTAACTGAGAGGACATCACAATGTCTTCAAAAGAGAACGGGTGGTGCAAGAAGGAGATGGCAAATTGACAAAGGGAACCTGAGCTAGGTTCTTAACCCGGAAAGAGGAGCGAGTGTGGCAGACTGCGAGGAGTGGAGGCATGAGGGTTCCAGGTCTCACGAGAAGGAAACTGTCCTATTGAAAGTCTACATTCAAGCATAACCGAAAGCAGGAGCAGAAACTACAGGGAAATCTGGCCTATCTGTGCAACCACAGATGGAGCACGTTCTGACACACTGATATGGAAACACTGGGTTGATGTTTTAAAAACACCACTTGCTTTTAAGATCACAGAATTAAAATATCTTTGATTCCTCTAAAATATGGATACACAAGCCAGTAAAACGGATTCTGTTTATTTTTCAATGAATCTTAAAGTTATAAAATGCCTTCAGGGACAATAGTACATTATCACAACTAATGTAATAATCCTGTCAACAACATTTTTGACATAAAAAGGTCCAGTTTGAATACCTTCACTGACACGTAGCTCACTTCTTTATGAGTCACTTCTAGTTACTAGATATTTCTTTCTTATACCTGCTCAAAATTAATTCCCTTCTAAGTTACTTCCAAATGGTACCAGAGAGAAGGTCTTCCCAATCCACTATTATGCCTCCAACTGTTGAAATCTTTCTTGTATCAAGCCAAAAATCTATCTCCCTATTATTTTGAGACTTTGGCTCTAGTTCTGTATTTTACAGATTTTTAGATTGTGGTATCCAAGATCTTTCGATACGTACACTCTACCTACCTATGGTCCTCACCCTTTCTGATGTTTATATTCCAGTCATACTAGCAAGTTGTAGATCACGGAACATGCTTTGTTCTGTCCCAACTCAGTATTTCTCCTCCCTGCTTTAAACATGGTTCTCCTTCTGATCCAAATGCCTCACTCACTGATATGTCAGGAAAACTCTATCCTCCTTAAAAATAGCTCAGTGATACCTTCCCTGTGAAACAGCCTCTCGTTTCCTATGCAGACTCTAGCATTCCACTTTCTTTGCTTCCACTACACCCAACACAGACTTCTATTCACACTCACCTTGTAGCGATTGCTTTGAAAAATATGCTTAACTAATCCAAGGATGACCTTTACTTCCTGGATATTATTCTCTATTATTTTAAATATTTTTATTAACTGGTGGTTAGGAATTATTTTGGGAATTATTTTGGAACATATTTGTTTTCTTCCTATATCCTCATTACATTTTTTAAAAAAGATAGATCCATGTCTTTTGATTTATGTAGACCCAACTTTTAACGCAGTGCCAGGAGTACAATAGGTGTCAAATAATGAATGAGTAGATGGATTTCCAGGAGCAAGTATATCTCACCAACCGTAAATTATTCAGCTGCATCCTAGACTCGCTTACCACCTAATGGGATAACTTAAAATCTCGATACATTTGGGAGGAAGAGGTGGGATATATACTGAGGGAAAGATGGATAAATGGAGAGATAGCTGGATGGATGGATGGATGGATGGATGGATGGATGGATGGATGGATGGATGGATTGACAGACAGAGGATATGTTGGAGAGAATGGGGACAAGGTACCATGTTTCCCTGAAAATAAAACCAGGTCTTATATTAATTTTTGCTCCAAAAGATGCATTAGGGCTTAAGTTCAGGGGATATCTAAGGCTTATTTTCCTGGGTAGGTCTTCTTTTCAGGGAAACACGGTAGTATCTCACAGAACAGAAAAGGTAAATTTATGTTGGTATTGAGCTTTAACATGTTGCTAACATTCATTGTAGTATCTGGGTATATAGTAGCTCTACTCTTTTCAGCTATGTAATCAAACATTTGTTGGTTTTAAAAAATAAGTGGTCCAATAACGTTACCCGCATTAACCAGTAACAAAAGAACCTTATGAATCATAACAAAAGCTTATAAATGGAAAACGTTAAAAGAGCACAGGATAAATTCTGGATGAAAGGCATCTGTACATTGCTTGGAGATAAGTTACAGAAGTTACCTAGAGGTGAAATTCTGCTTGAAAGGCAGCATGGTACCGGGAGGCCTTCCTCCTGGGTTGGTAGCTCCCCTCAATGGTCCACAAACTTAAATTTAAGACCAAGAGATAATTTGTAATGCTTTTCTTCCCACTCCCCTCGCCAAAACAATGTGCCTGTGGAAAGTTGTTTTCTGTACTGCTTTTGATGGAGTGCTGTTTTGTTGAGTATACCTTTGGAGTTTTTAGATTCTGACTATTAAAAAAGCTCTCAAAAATTCACCCTTTGTCTTCTTTAAAAAGAATCTTGTGAAAATCTTCCTTATTGAAATAATTTTACATCTTAGGAACTTACAACTTGGCTCATGTAAATTATACCTTAAAACATCTGGAAAACAATTTCAAGGCATATTATTTAATGTATGACATGATTCAGTATCTATAGTCCATCTGTTCTGTATAAGCAGTGAATGTCTTCACATCTATGTGCCAAGTGTTGATAACTGTGTCTCCTGCTAATTATCACTCAGCCATGGTGAAAAAAGTGATGACTGTTTTAAACTTGTAGACATAGGTCCTATCAATCAATGTTAATCTGATTATTTAATTTACACCTTTTCCTCACAGTATTTAGAATTGAAAGCTAGAAATGGGTAATTATTATTCCATTTTTTAGACCCTTAGACAAATATGAAACAATATTCATCATGTTGCATTCATCACAGAAACCCTGAAGAAGGTCTGACTGAAATCTGAAAGATGATCTAGGGAACATTCCCCCCAAATGGTAAAAAGAGAAACTAATTCCTAGGTGGGTCAGTGCCATGCCTATGGCCACACAGCAAATGCCACAGTGTACTGGGAAAGGGATCCAGGTTTCATCACCTCTAATTTGCTCTGTCTTCCTGCTACATGCTGTCTCTCAAGGTTTACACAACACACAGGAGACCACCTTGAGTTAGGTAAGTTAGATAAGAGAGAGGATTTGTTACACCACTTTGAGGTTATCTTTTCTCCTAAAACATAGGTTAGAAAAAATTTAAATATATAAACATGGAAAAACTTATAGGACCGTGTTGCCGTTAGGACTCTTGTTGGTATGCCATTTGATTTTTCAGCCTTCCCACAGGCTGTAGTTTCCCAGAAGGTCTAAAAGGCTTCCATATTGGCTAGTGAAATCATATCATTTACAAATGCATCTACACTGGAATTTGGATAATTCATACAAACCTTGAAGAATGCACTAACACTGACATTTTTGTTGTTGTTGTTGTTTTTTGTTGTTTTGCTTTTTTTGTAATTTAGCAAATTGTACCCCTATTGTATTACTGTATTACTGATATAAAAATTTACATTTTGAAGTGATTTAATTTCAAATGGATGTGAGAGAACAGATACGTTAAATTTTGAAGAGGGTAAAAGTGATAAATCTTATCAGAACATTTGATAGATATTATATGTGTGTATATATATATATATACACATACATATATGTATATATGTGTGTGTATATATATGTATGTGTATATATATGTGTGTGTATATATATATATATATGTGTATATATATATATATATATGTGTGTGTGTGTATATATATATGTATATATAACTATCAGGGTACTCATTTTAAAACTAATGCACTCTGTATTCAAAGTACATAAATTGTTATTTGTGAGGAAAAGAGAAATATCTTTTGGTGAAAGTCAAGTGTATATTTTTCAACTTGTAATTTTATCTTTTTTCTCTATATAATACATACGGGATGACCCATTACTAATAGAAGATAAAAATCACTCCAGATTTTAATTTTCCATGAAATATCAAATCATATTTAACAAGACTCATTTTCAAATTTGTAGAAAATAAACTTAAAACATTAAGTAATAGATTAAGAGACTCATTATTACTTCAATATTATAACTATAACCCATCTGACATCTTTATTGGAACTTTATTCTAACACTATTTACTATGAAGCAGAATTTGGTCCCACTTTCCATCTTATTTTAAATTTGTTTAGTCCCAACTCCCATTAATTTCAAAAACTGGTTTGGCAGGAAAAATCAGGTTAGATATAGACCAGTAATCTAAATAAACATGATATAAACATTGGTAAGAAGTTGGGCTAACAAGGCCAGGAGGGAGTAGGGAGAAAAGCAATATGAATTGTTGTTGAGTAAATCTTTATGGATTACGTACAGTGTTCACCATACTCTACTGATCATAGAATCTTCTGTAAAAAGAGTCATTGGCAATTATAGAAATTAGTGAAGAAAGCAGCTTTCCTTGCATCATGGTATAAACAAAATAGACTCCTAACCCATGTAAGATAACAAAAGCATAATTTGTGCTCCCTTGCCTACAGTTTACCGTGTTCAGTAAAGGAAGTCAGCTTGAAGTACAGTTGGCCATGGAAACAGTCTATCTTAGCCAACCCATGACCAATCCCATGCAACGACCTGCTCCAGGCCTCACTGTCTCAGACACACTCAGCTCACTCCTGCTTCCTGGTGCTCCTTCTTGCTGTGTCCTGCCTGGAATGCCCTTCTCCTTTTCTCTCCACTTTCTGAAGTCTATCCAGCTCAAGCCCCTACATTTTACATTTACTCTGTCCAGTCTGGCCTATTGAGATCCCTGTTCTCTGACCACCTTCAGCTTTAGAGATTCCGGCTGCTATGCATATGCTTTTAATAATATTTTATATATTTTTCATGGGAAATTATTTCTCCTCAATACAGATAAATTTCTTGACAGACGTGACTGTCATTCATTCATTCATTTTTTAATATTTTCCCATAGTAGTTATCACAGTATTAGGCACATGGGAAACAGTCAATAAACACACTGAATATTTCTGAATAAAATGAGAGAATGTATTTTGGGATAACACATAAAGAGTGTGATAGGAACTTATAAAAAGATGTTGCTAAGCAATAAAGAAATTAATTTTAGATCTTCTGAACAAAATTCTCTTTTAAAACAAAAGTGTATGTTAATTGCAGTACGACTCATTGTGGCCAAGACAGGTAAACAACCAAAGTGTCCCTCAACAGATGAGTAGATAAAGATGTTTTACATATACACAAGGGTACGTTACTCAGCCATAAGAAAAGGTGAAATGCTGCCAATTTTGACAACACGGATGGATCTTGAGAATATCACGCTAAGTGAAATAAGACAAATGGAAAATGTCCAGAACCATATGATTTCACTCATATGTGGGACATAAAACTGCAAACAACAAACGAACAAGACAAGTAAACAACAAAAACTCATAGACAAAGACAATACTATGGTGGTTCCCAGAGGGAAAGGGAGGTGGGGGTGGAGAGAAAAGCATAAAGGGAGTCAAATATATGGTGACAGAAGGAGATTTGACTTTGGGTGGTGAGCACACAATGCAATATACAGATGATGTATTATAGAATTGTACACTTGAAACATATAATTTTATTAACCAATATCACCCCAATAAACTTGGTAAAATGGAAAAAAAAACATAAAACTATAAAGTACTAACCTATGCCCTTTCTTAGTTTACAGATATGATTCCGTATAGCATCATAAAGGCCTTGTTTTCAGCAGTTATAACACTAGTACTGACTTACATTGTACCCCTAGGAAACTTACGCATTTGCCATGTGTTCGTCTTGCTATATGATAGGAAGCTTATGATAAATGCAATTTTTCTTGCCCTTTAAAGGTTTTAGTAGGTTATTAATGAGAGTGAAGCTAAATTTTACCCTCAAGGCAAATTATAATAAATGTTAAAATCCCATGCATCTTAATATAGTCATTAACTTCATTTTCTAATTATATTAATATTTTAATTGCTTGATTTTTTACTTTGTATATGATTGATCATTTTTATTAGATGCAGTTGATATGCATCTTCTACAAAATCTACTCTTAGTAAAAAATTATGTTTTTCTAAATAATAACCTTTGAAGTTATAACAGCTGGAGCATTTAAGCTGAAAAGCTTAGATTTATGTTAAATGCTATGATAATGTTTGAATGTTAATTAGATTAATATGAAAGTGTGATTGTCAAAATACTGTATTATATTAACTGAAACCAAAGGTCCTCCATTTTACTTTTAATTATTTGATTGAAGTATGAAGAACAATCAAATTTTTTTATTATTACATCTCAGGATTCAAAAACTCACCTTCTTCATAGTTACCTGAATAAATTACTGGTAACTCTCACGTAAAATAAATTTTGCATGTGCTTTGAAAACATTTCAGCTGAAAAAAGTGGCAAAATCTGAGCTTTATGAAATACATTTCCAAAACAAACACTCAGCTTACCTCCAGTAGATGAGAATACCCACAAGAATCACTAGACAGATAAAAGTCAGGGCTGACACGATCACAAGGGGTATAACTGCCTTCTTCTCGGATTCCAACCCCTCAGCTAGACCAACGCGAGATTCATGGCTACTATTACTGGCCTCTGTAGTTGGAGAAAATGGAGAGAGTTGATATTTAAACTAAAAGAAAAGTAATACCATTTTTCAACTGAATAATTGCAACCTTCATTGCTGTTGCTTACCTTTAAAATTTTGACTCTATAATGCAAAGAATGTCTATGATTAGAAGTCAATTAAAATAAAATAAAGTTTATAAAGTAAGGCAGGCTATCGGAGATTGAGAACATAATATCCTAACAGAGATTGGCACCCAGGTAGGGGTGCCATGGCAGGAAGTGACTATAATACTACCTTGAAAAGATTGTGAAAATGGAAGTATTAAAATAAGAAAACTACCTAGATGTTAAATAAAATGATCAGGGAAAACATTACTACTTACTGATTCACCATATATAATTTTGATTTTCCAAAATTAATTTTAACGGAATTATTTTGAATCCTGCAATTAGGTAAATAATTAGGACGAGTTAATAGTTTCATGAAGAGAGAATCTTACAATAAATAACCCTACTTACATTAAGGTAATTTAGCAATCTATTTAAAATTTAATGTAGGTTGCTTTTAAAATGGTATTAATATTTTGAATGTCCTTCTTACCAACTGTTTTTCCCCATCAAAAATGAAAATACTGTTGCACTTGAATTGAAGGACTATATATATTTAAGAGATTCTTTTCAAATATGCAAGTGTAAATTATGAGAAAGTCTGAAATCTGCCCTTGGGTTAATTTTCAAAGATGGCAAATGACTATTTTTGTGACCATATGGGCAAGTTATTGTTCTAGTACTTTCAAAATCGCTGCCACTGGAGCTATCCTTCCAAGTTGTTAAAGAGTTTCAGGACTGTAGGGCGTCGGTGGCCCGTCACCACTCTTCCCTTCTACTTTGAGGTGTATGCAGTGGGAAACCAAGATGACTGAACATTAGAACTCTTCCAGCTCAATGCGATGGCGACTCTGCTACAAGTGCCCTTATCCTGTCTACCTGTAGAAGTTCTGATGAAACTAAATTTAGGTTCTCAATGAGAGTCTACACTGATTGTTACACAAATGGCACATTTGGTGTGGTTGTACTAAGTATTGTACTATTAATGATACGAGACAGAGGGATTCAATTTATTTTTAAATCTTTAAGAATAATAAATTTGAGAGTAATGAATTCATAAGCATAACATTAAAATATATCTAATGCAGGGAACTTAAGATTTAAAATGATAGCTTCCTTCTATAATGGGATGATGCAAAAAAGAGCCAATAATTTAATCTACTCAACATACCAAAGGAGTATAAATGACACCCAAAGTTCCCAAGATGTTTGTTCTTATAATTAGGGATGCAGTTGGTAGAAAAAAGAGGAATTCAAAGGTGTGACTAAAAATCGTAAAATTGTATAAACAGCGGAAATATTGTAAGCCCACTGAGCCCTGAGCTGTAGTTAATATTCTTACGACAGAAGCCCAAGTTTACTTTCTATTATGTTCATCATGTGCCCTGGTGATTACGCATTGTGGTGAGGCTCATATAGAAGCCTAAATAATCTGATGGCAAATGCACTGAAAATTTCTTGTTTTATACGTGACTGTCTTCACACGTTTTCTAGTGTAACTACTGTTACCTAAATTGAAAGTCAGTGGGTAATAGATGAAATAATACATTTAGCAACATTCCTGGTACCTAGTAATTACCAATGGTGATTAATATTACCATCTGTATCCTTCATTCTTGAAATGTGGCCCCAGACCAGCGCCATTGGCATCATCTGGAACTTGTTAAAAACGCAAATTTTGGGCCCCACCCCAAACACCTCAAATTTACTGAATCAGAAACTCTGTGGATAAGGCCCAGCAATCTGTGTTCACACTAAAGTTTGAGAACAAATGATGTACATTAATTTATATATGAAGTGAGCTTATTAAGTACACATGTCTTCCATGACCACAAATATTCATAACAATATGTATATAGGTACAGATACATACATATCTCATTTATATATGTATGGGCATACACATACATGAGATATGCCTGGTCATATATGTGATATATACGTAAGACATATAACACAAAATATGCAACAAATTGCCATATATATCACACACACTATATACATACACTATCCATACACATTCGCACATACAGTCTGGTATATAGGTTCATCTCCTAAGTTCTCTGGGAGGTCGGATTTTAAAATAAACCCTTTCACTGAGCAGTCAGAATAATAAACTCATTGTAATCACATATTATGAAACCTAAATGGGATGCTACAAAAAGTACACACAATAAACTGGTTGCTTTGTATTTTATAATGAGGAACAATTAGTTGTATTGATTTTTATACATTAGTTTTATATTCATTAATATTTATTTTGATATGACTCAGTAGTGTATATGAATTACCTAAATGATAAGACAAGGAACTACTAATAGAGTATTAGGAAATAAAGAACTAAGACGAATATTTTAAAGTACGTTTTCAGAAAAACACAGTGTAATTTTGGTATTAGAAATTAGGCATTATATGTATTTTTTATTGTCTTTAATCTTGAAAACATAATCTCTAAGAAACAGACACCAGTAACACAGATTATCAGTCTCAGTTATGTATTAACTCCCTAATTGAGCTGGATCAAGTAACCCAGTATCTGTGGGGTTTGGTTTACACAGTCATAAATTGCAGATGCTAATATTTGCCTTATATATATTATTTTGAGGACCATATCTTGTAAGTTATTCTACATTTAAAAATATATAATCAAATTATAAGTTTTGGAATTAGTCCATATGCATTTGTTAAAGAGGCATATTCAATCATAAGACATATTACATATAATTTTATTACGCATATAGATTTAAAAACAGAACAAAATTTTCCCCTAATTTTGTTTTATCTTATTTATTTCATTAATTAAGTTACTTGATGATGTTGGATGTTACATTCACATTGTTCTCTCATCAGTGGGAGAAGTTATTCTAATAAATCTAATTAGTGCATTGAAGGGAAATTGCTAAGTTTTAGTCATTAATTTTAGGTTTGGCATTTTTTTTTATATATAGTCTTTCCATAAGAGCATACTATAGCAAAAATATGTGAATGATGCCACTACCCAGTAAGATAGAAAAATAGATAGATTCCTGGTATTTTCCTTTAAAATAAATCTAATAAAAATTTTTTAAAAAAGTACTATAACTGGAGCCAGATAACAATTCATACATCTGGCGATATTAGTGACTATGGTGACCTGTGGGTTCATTATTTATTCTCACATCTCAGAGTTTAAGTTTTTAAATTGGAATGCCATGTTAAATGGTATGAAGTCAGAATACTCAGAAAACTTCTCTATCAAAATGTACAGACTTTTAACTGCTGCTGTACCGAAAGAAAAATACGCAATCAATTCAAGAGATAAAAATAACAAAAGAGGGAAAATATTCTAATGGGACTGGTGTCTGTGTCCTGGATTGTAAATACCCACTTTTATGCACCCGTAGTGCAGGATGTAACTATAGCCTGCTTTTTAACCTACTGTTACAATTTAAGTATTTTCATTGTTAATTGTAAAAATGTCTTAAAATTTAATGAAAGTAAATTATATAATTATTATGATTAGTTCAATGAAATTATCTAGTATTTCATATGCTTAATGGTATTGAACTTCCCTTTTCTTTTCATTGGCATTTAAAGCAAACATCTGTATTATAGACGCTGTAAGTAATCTTCTTTAAGAAACATCTGGCCAATAAACCAATTTGCATAAAATACATTATTAAATGAGATGCATTTCTTCAGAAAATTTTCTAGTGTTTTACATCTTGTCATACAATACCTATACATACACTGCATATTAATGCCCATTATTTAACTTCTTAAAAAGGTATATAACCGCAAGTACAAAGGAGAATGTGTTTTGTTAGTTAACACTGCCCTCTTTAGGCAACATTAAGGTAATCAAACAAAGACAACTTCTAAAAATTGAAACCTTGTTTAAAACAAAAATGTTACCATTAACTCTCAAAACTTAGCAATAAAACTTTTTTCAAAGCTCCCCAAGCTAGGGTGAGTGTGTAAATTACATAATTCTTTTCCATGGGGCGGGTTAGAAAGAGGTGCTTATATCATATTACTATCAGAATTTAGCATTCATTTTATCATTCGACAGAATTAATTTACAACTTATTTCAGAACAAGAGTTAATATGAAAATTAAAATCATCTAAAAATAGCACACTCCAATTTATCATTTAAAAAGCAGCATACTAATATATTTAGTAGGTACACATAATTACTTCTACATATAATAGACATCTTGTAGAATATGAAATATTCACAATAAATAAAAATCACTTTATCTATTTCGAAGAGAATTAAGAACCAAAACAAACATAACAGAAACACACTCATAGATTCAGAGAAAAAACTGATAGTTGCCAGAGTGGAAGAGGGTGAGGAGATGGGTGAAAAAGGTAAAGGGGAATAAGAGGGACAACCTTTCAGTGACAAAATAAAGAAAGCACAGGGGTGTCATGTACAACACGGGGGATAGAGTCAACAATACTGTAATAACTTTGCACAGTGATACATGGTTAATAGACTTATCATGGTGATCACATCGTACGGTATATAAATGTCGGATCACTACGTTATACACCTGAAACTAACAAGATGACATGCCAACAACACTTTGACAAAAAATTGAAAAAAAAACAACACCATTTTGAGTATTCATTTGAGTAATGAATAAAACCATACTTTAAAACCTGTAAACTGGTTTGATATTTTGATTAAAAAATAACATGCCATTTTACCAAATGTCTATCCTTCCATGATTTTTCTATTCTTTGCGAAAAAAGACTGCCACACCTCCATCTATCCCTTTGATCCATAACTAACCTGCCTCTGAAATGTTGAACACTTCTGAGTGCCCACTAGTGACAGTCGGTGTTGAGGACTGGGGGGATCCAGGCGTTATTTCTGAGTCACCTGCTTCCAAGACCCCATCAACATCTCTCTCGTTAACATCTGGAAAACTGAAGTCTGTGGAAGTCTCCTTATCATTAAGGCTATCTGACGTACTGTGCCCTGATCCACTCTCTTCATCACTTGTAAGAACCGCCCATGCTTTAGATTCTGGGGGGAAAGGAAGCAGGGCTTTCCCAATCTGAATGTCACCATCCTGTTTTCCATCATCGTGCTTTCGGGGGAGCACATCTGTTGGTGGTGATGTATCAGGACTTCTGTCCATACCACTCTGACTGTCTGAGGTCACACCTGTGACGTTATTTTCTTCTTCAGACTTCTCAGATACTGAATATAAAGTTGGCTTATTCTGATCCACAAGACTGTTGTCCTGGGGGTCTGAATCATTCATTACCCTTTCCTGGGATTCTCTATAGGAGAAGCATGACATACACTTATATATGGATAAGCCATCTCTATCTCTGTCATCCTCATCATCATAATCACCAGTATCACCATCATCACCATCCCCCACTAGCTCAGTGTCTAGTCTGGCTCTGTGAGTCAGCTCAGAAGTTGTTTTAGAAGGAAGCACGAACTTGGTTGTGGCAACAGAACCTTCTGTGTTGGGAGAAACAGCTGTAATGGAAGCATACCCATTTTCTAAAGAAACAGAATGGTCAGCAGTTACAAGTGTTGGAATAGCAGCAAATACCTCATTGGTAATAGAACCCTTGGTGGAGGTGAAAACGTCATCAGAATACATAAGCTTATTTATAAGTGTATTTGGTGGCACTTCCATCGATAAGACAGGAGTAGCAAATGCATGCTTTCTTTCTGGGGGATAGGCATGCTGAATCTCCACATCGGCAGTTTGCAATAACTCATCATTACTGTGCATTGAAGGCACCCCTTGCTGGGAATTTTCGCTTTTAAGCAAAATTGGTTCAAAATATTTCTTTGCATAAGAAATGGTTAAACCTTGAAGTGAAGCAGCGGGCATATTAGAAGCAGGCGATACAACAAAACCTGGTACAGACGTAGCATGCAGTGTGTTTTCACTTGAAGCAGAATTTGATGCCATGAGATGCGACAATGTAGAACTAATTTGATCAACCTTGGGGGTTTCAACCAATTTTGGATCAGTAGGCACAGCCAGAAGAGCGGTTTTAAGCAATCTGTCAGCATCAGAAGCCTGAAAGGAAGGTTGCAGCAATGATACTTCCGTATTAAAAGAATCTGAGTCCTCGTACAACAAGAGTTGAGTTGAAGGAGATAACATTCCACTAGAAGCAGGGTCAGAGGATGCTGGCTCTGAGTTTGCACTAAGCTCAGGCTTAAGAGAAGTGTCACCAAACGCTTGAGATACAGCATGTGTAGGTTGAAGTGAAAAGTTATTTTCTGGAACTTGACTAATCTCATGATCAAAAGCCTTAGGGGCAGCATAAGCAAGAGAGTCTGGAAGTATACCCTGTGTGCTAGAAATGGAAACAGGGGATTCTTGTAAAGATGCACTCAACTTATTTACATTATCGTACAGCTCAGGCATGACTGTGCTTTCAGAATAGTAAATCATCCCACTGAAAGAAGAAATCTGCAGTTCAGTCTGATTTCCATCTATTATGTCACTTTTAGGAAGCGTCTTATTATCATCACTAAACACAGATGCTGTATATGTAAATTCAGCTACAGAAACAGGTGAAGATAGGTTAAGGGCTGTCAGACCATCTGAGTCAGGTAAAAGAAATTCACTATCAGAGGAGGCTCCAGACCAGTCCCCATCACCAGACAGGCCCTGAGTGGGCTGCAGCACTGACATGGAGGGGGTTATTAAAGAAGACTCGGGCATTGGTGGGTGGCTAGGGCTGCTAAGTAAGGAACCGTCATGAGCTACCTCAACAGAATCATGCACAGGTATTGCGGAATTGTAAGAAACAGTGAAGAGGTGTTGGGGGCCCTCGTTATCAGGTAAGGCATGAGAAGGTTCGGGCCCTGAAGAACTTGCATGCATCGTCACATCACTGCTGGATGACTCAACTGGAGAAAACACAAGTGTTTTATAAGGGACCCCAGAACCACGACCACCAAATTCCAGTGTCTGTGAAGCAGCACGAGTAGTGGTCTGATGTGACAGCACATCAGGATACTGAGCAAGGCTGGGCTCTAGCAGTAAATCACCCCCAGCCACTGGCAGGGAAGCCTGCAGGGACACCTTACCACTCTCAACAGCTGACGTAACTTGTGGAAGGATGGGAGAGACTGTAGACAGATGGTGAAGCCATTCACTACTGAAGGAAGCAGAGAAAAATGGAAGCGAAGGTGCGCCCTCATAGGAAGACAGGATGGGCTCAAACGACACACCGACACTGGGAAACACAGGCGTAGCATGCAAGGCCGAATCACTACTTGAAGCGGCAGAGGCAGTGTTGAGGATCTGATTGTCAAGCAACAAAGGGGTGACTAGCAGAAAGACTTCACTACTGGAGGAAGGTTGAAGAGGTGCCTCACCATTGTATACCGGTTGGGTTGTCTGCAACTGTACCACGTGGACAGTGGCAACCGAATCGTGTGGTCCGGAGGATGGAGTAAAAGCATGAGGTGTTACCTCAGTCGGGAAGTAGGCAAATGAAGAGTAAGATGGCATTTCCATATCTGTGACTGAGGGACGCTGCGACACCAGTGGGCCTGGAGAAGAGGACTCAGTCGTCTTCTCAAATTCCTCAATATGTATCTCGGTGTAATTAGTCTGGAGGAAGCTCTCTCTACCTGATCCAACATCGGGCTGTGTCATCACCTCTGTAGTACCAGGAAACCACACATTTCTATCAACAGAAGGATCCTTGAGAGATTCTTCCGAACCCGAGGAGGCTGAATCTTCTGAAGCATTTCTCATAGATTCGGGCATAAGGACATCATATGTGATGGCCTCTGGGTTTTCTGAAGAAAATACATACCCATGGGATATGTCCTCAGAGATGAATGGCACAGCAGTAGTTGCAAAACTGGAGCCTGAAGAATCATCAGCTTCTGTATCGAGCTTGACATTGGTCAATAAACTCTCTTCCTCACTGATATCAGTAGATACCTCTTGAGATTCCGTTATAGGAACTATAGTTAAAGATTCCATGGTCCCAGACAAGTTCTTCTGTGGAAATCTGAGAATAGTTTTAGAGCCATCATTTAAAGAGGCCGAAGTGCCTTCCAGAGGGTGAGGTGGCAGTTTGGTCACAGTCTGTGAAGTCAAAGAAATATCTTTTTCTTGGGCGAATTCAGTGACTGGTTGGGAAGTAGAATCTAAAGGTGTGTTGGGAATATCACCCTTTCCAGAGAACACACTGCCTCGTGTTGGAGATCGGTTAGTCTTGGCCTCATTGTGTTTAGTCCCGAAGCGATTGTAGTTTGTTGTGGTAGACATGTGGGGCTCCTTTCTCCTTATTTGGTTTGTGGCACTGTCTCTACCAGGATTCACAATAGTGTCTTCGTCAATGTCTTTTCCCTCCTCTTCCTCCTTTGAAAAGCAAACAAGATTTAATGGAACATAAGGAAATAAGAGAGAAAAAAATCTTAGTAATATTTTATACTGCATTATGCTGTTAATCTTCACTTGTGGGATCTTGGGAACGTCTCCTCATAAAGCACCATTCCATAGAAGCCACGCGTCTATCCTATAACATTTATCGTCCTAGGGAGAGTAATTAAACTAACTGGAAACACCCGATTTTAGCTGGCTTTATTTTAATGCTATGAAACGAAGTAATTAAATGAATAGCTACCACAGCTCTGAAAGGAAGACATGTTGTATTTATTTATTGGGAGTGTTATTTACCGTAGTATTTATTTTTATGTTTTTATGCTTCTCTGTTCAATTCATCTGGCAACAAACTAAATAACAACTAGCTTCTTGTAATATGAAATGGTAATGAAACAGTTTATTTCAAAGACCAAAGTAGTTGCATATTCAGAATATTTCATTGTATATATTCAGAATACATCACAATTATTAAGCCATCATACAAAGGAAGAGGTTTTTATTATTGTTTTTCGTTTTGTTTTAAATACTTTCCATTTAAGACTTAGGCAGACATTTTAAAGGCAAGTTGTCAAAATATGCTTCTAGTGCTAGTTATTTAATTTTGGGTTTTGTTTTAAAATACCATTCAGGTGACCCAGTCTTTCATGAACACTTAGTCACTGTAACGGATGAAGAGCTATATGGCTAGAGATAAAGACCCATGTTTTCCGGTTTTGTTCTGCTTTTTTTTTTAGAAAAACAACAACAACAACTGTTCATCTTATAATATGTCTAATCATATGTTTAGAAAACTGAATTGCCAAAGGTATCAAGATATGTTATTTTTAGTCCACATAGGACATGATTTTTTTCGTTTGTTGGCATTGTCACCTATTAGATCTTTTAAGCCCATGTCCCTTAGAAGAAGAAAAAAGTGACTGAGTACAAGTTAGTTATTGAGAATTTGACCAGTATCAGTAAAAAGAACATGAATGTTAAGCCATGTGTGCTCATGATCATGTGTGTTACACACACGGAAAGCTGCACCGTATGAAACACAAGCTTTCAAGCTTAATGAATGACTGCGTCATCAGTCAGAGTTTAATTATTTCATTGATTTTAAGCAGTTTCTAAGGAATATGTGACAACTCTGAGAAATGAGTCAGCTTTAAAGATCTAGATTGTACTGATGCTAAAAGTTGGTATTCCCTTAGATTCTCCAGACAAGTTTCCTCACTAGTAGTCAGCACTTCTTCATGAAAGCTCCCATTCTGTTTGATACTTTGTTCGTAAGGACAACCCAAGTGATCTCACCAAATAATTGCCTGAATAAAACGCTCCCTTAATCTACAAACCCGAAGACTTCAGACGAAAGGAAAGAAGAATAGTTTGCCTTGACTTGCTCTGAAGGAAAATCTGTTGGTGCCAGATATCTCGTCTTTCCCTAGAAGTTCCCAAACATTTATTTTATAATTTGATCCAGAGTTTTGCTGAGGATCAACGTGAAGTTTAGCAATAAGGGGGTTCTAACTCTTCCTCCTTTTTGCAAATCTGGATATGTGCTTGGTTTTCTGGTATCACTCCACACTCAACCTCTACCAAGACTCTTCTAAACATTTTTTCCTGCTCTTATCAAACCTCTACTTTCCTACCCTCTCACCTCATTCTCAGCAGATGGCCTTTCTGCTTACTTTACAGAGAAATTAGAAGCCACTGGACAAAAAGACACCCCTCTTCCTAACATTAAAACATCAAAAACAGGGACCAATAAAATCTACCCTCTCATCTGGTTGTAACTGAAGAGTTGTTTCTAATTCTTACATCTATATTTCAAATTAATTCTCTATCCTCTTCTTGGGAACCACACACAATTATTTCCCTCTTTTTTTGTGATTTCAATGTTGTTTTCTCAAATGGATCATATTTATGAGCTTAAATGAACTCAGATCTCTCTTATTTAAAAGGAATATAAAGATAAATCTCAAATTCAACTTCTAGTTATTATGCTCTCTCTCTCTTTCCCTTTACAACGAATGTTCCCAAAAGATGTGACATCTATATTCTCTATACGGTGTAACAGTTTCCAAATCCCACAGTAATGTTGCTTCTCTTCCTCTTTGTTTATATTTTCACACAAACACAGTTTATCATTTTCCTGCCATAAGCTATGTAGATTTCTATAAAATTTTTCTTAAAACATAAGACTACTCACTTTTTCTTTTATTAGATCTTTTGGGGGGAAAAACTATATACAAAAAACACACATATCCTTCCTATTTCTTCCTTTTCCAGCAGATTTTAGACATTGTGAGGTTCAGATACCTCTCAGAATCTGATGATGGTAATGGACCCTGCATTAATCTTAACCGACCACACCTTGTAGATCTCTATGAGGTCATACCAGCTCATGTCAACATGTCAAGAAGACTGTATCATTCATGCTCTGTGATTACTTTATACATATCTGAAACAAAAATGTTTTAATGGATACTCCTTCATATAATTTCTTACTGAGTTATTGTGAATCTCTCTTCCACTACGGTTTACATCCACGTCACACCTGTTATCCTTCACAACTTCCATTAATTCTATTTATTTATTTTTATTGTAAAGCCTTGATCATGCTGGAGATACTTTCTTTCAGAGTCATGCATTTCTATTTGAAGAGGATCTGAGAAATATCCCCAAACTACTCAGTTCCATACTCAGACTTAAGAACCATTACAGCTACATCCCAGGTGTTTGTCAATTTTTATCATATGTTCCTGCAAGAATCAAAGGAAGTGAATAGTGCTATGGACATAGCATTTGCGTCCCCCGCCTTCCCCAATTTATATGAAATCCTATCCTCAATGTTATAGTAGGAGGTGGGGCATTTGAGAGGCATTAATCTTCATCTAATTAAGATTAGATGAAGCAATAAGAATGGGGCCCTCATGAACAAGATTAGTGCCCTTGTTCTGCTTTGCTCTCTGCCATGTGAAGATACAAGGACAAGTCGGCAGCTGTAACCCAGAAGAAGACCCTCTCCAGACCCTGACCATGTCGGCACCTTGATCTCACACTCCCCTCCTCCAGAACTGGGAGAAATCAATTTCTGTTGTTTGTAAGCTACCCAGTTTATGGCATTTTGCTTTAGCAGTCTGCGCTGACTAGGACACAAACTAATGATGTGAATGTACAGTGTAAAGTAATTTCTTTTTCCCGCCTTTGACTTGATTCTGGTGATGACTTCTAGGTATATACGTGATCACATGCATGTCCACACACGTGTGCACACAGGCACACTCACACACAAATAACCTTGGCTGAATTCTGTGCACTCCTGTTGAAAGGTAAACTGGTCATTTTGGTAAAATAATCCTCTGTAAGAGAGAACTGCTATAAGTTATATAAATTAGTGAGGTCATTATAAATGTGAAAACACAACTGAATTGCTATTTATTGCTAGATAATAAGATAACAGCGTTCGTTACCCCACTTTATGAACATATATGTACATATACACACATTCATACTACAGTAACACTAGCATCTGTATTTAACATATAATCTCAGTTAACCTGAATAGCAGACTTGGGCTCAGGATAAAATGTAAGATAAAGCAATCATTGTCTATTTAAAAAATTAAGACAGTGCTAACATTTATAAATATTCTTAAATACTCATTTTCTTGAGGGACATTATGCTAGCAATGGACACTTATAATTTGAATACTCCAAACACAAATGTTCAAATTAAAAGGGCAAAAGAATATAGAAAAGTTGTATTTTGGCTCATATTTATTATCAATCTATCAATCATTGGATAAGTTAGTTATAAATAAACTGTAACAATATTAACATTAAGAATTGGTTAAATATTTTTTGTCTGTTAGAAAAACTTGACACTGAAAAAATTCCAATTTATATAGTTCATAACTACAATTATTTTTAAAATTCATTTTTTATTATTAGCAAACTTTTTGTATCTCTCTATTATTTTTATTTTACTAATCAAAGTATTTTCCAAGTTCTTCATAAAAGAATTATGTATATCAATTACATGACTATCTAAGAAGTAAAGCAACTAATCTTGGCATGAATAATGCAACCTTGGCTTCTATTAATGCAATATCTGAAAACTAACCAATAATTCAAAATAGACTTGGAAATTTTAAAACAGTTGAATATACAATGTAGCTATAATACCTTGATTATTTCTTCAGTTCCAATTAACTCAGGAAAGAGGTCAAGTTCTACAAAATTGAAAAAAAAATTATTAAAAATTTTATTCAACGATTTCAGTCATGTGGTTTACCCTTGGATGGAAAGAGGGAAAAGAAAGAAAAAAAAAAACACTGTTAGCTTTGAAAATATAGAATCTCTCAAAATCAAAGTTTCACATATCAGTTTTCAACACTACCGAACACTACATAACGCAACACTACATAAACCTGTAGGAAACTGCACTCAAAACCTTCATCTCTATAGTTCACTCCAACTCCCTTCCCCTTTCTCACTCCCAAGTGTGACTGATGCTAAGAAGGAAAAGGGAGACAGTGAGGCTGATATTACCAAGTATAATCTCTCCCCCCAACCCCCCCCCCAAATTTTTCATCAGTGCAGATTCACTTTCACCCTTAGCAGCACTGATAAAAGCATAGCTGGGGGAAGTGCCAGCGATTTAGGGAAGAAGTGAAAGGATTTATTCTTGTATTCAGTCACTATTCCTCAAGTTCCTCTTCTGACTGAGGGTCAAATAATGCTTTGTATTCTTCGGCTGTGGGCACATACTATCTGTACACAGGGTGCTGCCCCAGGTAAAATGGAGAGTGTCTTCCAGCAGCTCCAGCATGGTCTGGCAGCAGGAATGACTGACCAGAGTGATTCCCTGCCTTCTCCCCAGGAAACTCAGCTAAGGCTGTCTATGCAAAGAATGCAACGACCAGGATCATCCAAGTCCATTTCCCCCAACTGACTAGAACCAGGGTATTATTAGTCTATGGAAATCTCAATCCTAAAACAAGACCTGGCAGTAAATGACAGGAAAGATTAGCAGCCAGTTCTGTCTCTCCAGCAAGGAATCTAGCCCCCCTGCCAATTACTGAGGGGCTAGAGAAGCAGTTCTCCTGAGTCTTCATCTGAGCTGCCTGTTATCAGAAATATGGCAGACAGGCGAGCTGTGATGGCTTGAGCATTATTACAACAATGCTCCTCTTTTTCCTATTATTTTATAGCACCTCACTCCATCTCCAAAGTTTATGCTCTTCACTGTCCCAATGCTGCTGATGTTCTCTGTTTTACGCCTGTATATATTCTCAAAGGAAATGCATATTCCATAGAATTTCCAAAGGCATAACTGAACTACCAATAAATGTTTATTAAACCCAGACCTGTTTTATAACATAGACTTGATTATTTTTATCAGGAAATTTCTAAGTGTTCAGAAATGTAAAGCCATAAATAGAGTTATATACATGAATTCTACTTAGAAGAGAATTCAACTAAAATTTGGAAGTGTGCCCAGCTCGCAAATGGATTTAGATAAAATTAATACTCTTCATTATTTAGCTATTTGAAGGTTACTTACCCTGAACAATTTTCTGTGCTGCAAAAATGAAAATAGTCACTGGAAATGATCACAGTCTTAAATTTTAACTCTTAATTATTATTTTTTTCCTTCTTAAAACTGACCATGAAAGAGTTTGGAAACTTTTATTTGGAGTATTAATATTCTCCTTTTTCTATTTTTGTCTCTATGAAACCCTTTCCCACCATGTTTTTTATGTTTATTATTTTTCAGGTTACCAAATTAAAGTGGTTTCAATAGTCTGAAACAACTGAGTCTCTATAACCTCTAAGGAAACCAATACACCATGTGAATTTAAAAATGGGATACAACTCAACTGTGAGAGACAAACAAGAATCTTCACTATGACTTTCTAAAAACTACAATTTTAGGTGATGCATGTAAAAATCTTCAAATTCAGCACATGGCACAATACCTAATTCTATTTATAATGTTTTCAAATGTAGTGACTCCTCTTCATGTACTTTTAAAATACTTGAATTTTAATAAGGGAAAATCATAATCAAGTATTTGTTGGTGATACATATATTACACTGTAGATTTTTCTCCATTAAGCAGCTAGGGGGGAAAAACTCAAATATAGTCCATTTTCTTCAACATACTTAAGGAAGTGTTTTAAAATAAAAAAGAAAAAAAAAGAAAAAAAAGGTCTAACGTCCCCCAAATCTATGCTTTTAATGGAAATGTTCTTATTAATTGTCAGGCTTGGGGTAGGGTACATATAACGATCACATTGTGGACTAATTTCCTCCTTTTTCAGTATTGTCTGTGTTAAGTGCATTTGATTTATTTGTATCCTTTCATAGAGCATACATTAACATACATATGGATTATGGTTGCTAACAAGTTACATGATTTTACCCAGACATACCCTTAAAGAGTATCAGTGAGTTCTACTATAAATGTCTTTGCTGTTTACTTCAGTGAGGAGTAAAAAGTTTTCCTTGGGCCCCTTTAGGCCCAAGGGGCAGCATATGAAGACCCAAGAAGCCCTCTGACCCTCATTGTCTCACAGCACCCTCATGGGTGAATACCCCTAGTGTCGGCCTTCACATTGGGAAGTATCAACCCACTTGGAAAGGATCTTAATTCTGGTTTCCTATAGACTCAGATTATTTGAATTGACTGAAATTCTGGGGTTGCCCAGCAACACTTCAACAGGACTCCTCTGCCCCCCCATTAGTCCAGAAGTCTTTTGCTGAGCATCTTCAGAGCAATTTTGAAATAAAATAATTTTGGAAGATGGTTTCTGTCTTCTTGGAGATTTGGGAGCCATTCTTCTGGGTCTGAGAGTTCGTAGCACTCAAGGTCTAACTCTGGTGATTGGCACGAGGTCTCTAATACTGGGTACCATTTGACATGCTATTTCCTCACAAGTAATAGCTGATGTTTTAGCAACCACTGGTCTGATTCAGTATATTAAATGTTCAAAAACTATACTGGTTTACAGAATCTTCTCACTTCATCAAAATAGACTTATGAAAGGCTGTAAAAGTCTGAAGTGGAGACTCAATTTTTTTTTTTTTTTTGAGTGAACACTTGAAATTCCTATTTGTGTGAAAACTGAACAAAAACTCTCGACTCATTCTGGTTTCGTCATGGGACACATCTAATGCTAGATTTCCTAAAAGAGGATGTTAGTAACACATTAATATTCCATAACACAAAAAAGCAACACTGACATAGGTTGGCAAGCAAGGCTTATTTAATTGTTTGAAGGTAAGCCAAGTTTCACAGCGCAAAAAGGTAAAAACAAAGTGGGCTGCAATCTCTTCAAACTCTGATATAAATATCATTCTATAATAATGCCCACAGCATAGGATGGTACAGGCAGTGTAAGGACAGATGTAAAGTGATTTAACAAAGACAACTGTTATACAACTGAAACGCACAAAATCACAGAAAACTATGTTGACTTAATTCACCATGCACTTAAATTGAATACATATAATTATCACAGCCCTAAAACATGTACCTAAATAAGGTCTCTTTAATTGGATAATTGGCTCTACATTATAGAACAGAAACAAACACAATTATTTCAGTTACAATGAAATAAATATATTTATGAATTGTTTATTCATAAATATAATTTTCTACAAAGTATTTGAAAGAATATACAGTTCTGTTTAACCTTCAAAAGGGTTTCTTAACAAATTTAAATTGTTTCTGAATATGAATGCATGCATTTATTTTAAAAAAGTAGTTTATAATAATATTTAACGGACACTAGTTTATGGTGATACTGTTGTATGCAACAAATGTCATTAAAATGCACAAGCAATAAATTAATCAAATTAGCCAAAGTTAAATGCACAATTTAGAAGGCTGACATTCCCTTCACAGATATTGACTAGAATATTTGAAATTTATGATTGAAAGAAAGGGCAATTATAATTGATCTCCTAAATTTCTTTTTAACAGAAGCAATAAAGAATACAGTATTTAGAAAACAGCTTACCCAAAATAATAATAGAATAATTCAATAGGACATATTACAGTGTTACTAAGGTAATGAAACAATATGATGAATAGGATGAAATGGTATTAATAAAAACCATGAAATAAGAAGCAAACTCAAAAGCCACTTAACATCTATATTAGCCACATAAATCACAAAATTCACACATCTTGTAGGTACTATCAAAGTCAACCACAAGATAGTACTGCTGTCAAGACTTACTGTGGTATAGCTACCATAGAAACAATATTTAACATAACATAATTTCAACAATGAATTGAAAATATATGCATTGAAATGCCATTGCAGCCTTTAAGATGAGAAAGAATGAGTTCTAAGAAAACTAATATTTTATTTATAAAAAAAACAGGAAAACCTCAAACTTTGGGTAAATTGGCTTTTGATGAAGAAATTGTTGGAAGGAATAATTAAGGAATAACTGATCTAAGTCTTTAACCCTTGGCTTTTAAGAGGAAAATCATAGTGAAACATCAACTTAACTATCATATTTTTCTAAAACACCATTGCAGTATAAAATGTTTTAAGGGACTGAGACATTCAGAGAGATTAAATGGGGTGTCCACACTAGTGTGTCATTAGTTCAGCAGTGTCCTGATCCTTTGAATAAGTAGAAATTAAATTGTTATATTTATTATTTTGTATAAATGTGAAAGTGCTACAATGATACAAGAATGTTGTACTTGTGCCAATACAGATTCAGCCTAAAAGTATCACTCAGAAAGCACTTCTGTAGAAAACAGACATTTGATCTGTTTTTTTCATATGCAATAAGCTTCTCAAAAAGCAAAAAACTTTAGCATCTTTATTGAGCATAAATAAATAGCTAACAGTAATTTTTTTGTAAACTACTGGAAAATTGTTTTATATACAGCAATTACAGTGGTATAATGCAACCAAGAGAGTAAAATTAAGTGAACGTATTCAATATAATTCATATCTTAAAACACACACTACGATGATGAGAGATTTTTTATATGCCATGCTTCGTCAATTCACATACGATACTGACGAACACGGCCAAAGTTGCACAGCTAAAGATGTCATTTTTGGGGTGAGTCAATATGGAGAACTTTGGTGAGGGGTGACATTCAGTGGAGGAGCATGAGACGGTATAACTGAAACCATGGTTAGTTAATTTGGTACTCATCTTTCAATAAGACTTAGAGCTCAGATTCCATTTAAAAATCGCCTGATTTTGAAAAGCAATGCTAAATAAGAGCAATAGGAAAGATGGTTACACCAGGCCACGAGGAAGGTCATAAGAAATGTATTAAATAATGATATTGCCATCACAATAGTAGTAATATTCACTAGCCATCAATGTTTTAACTTGGGAAATAACTTGGCAAGTTTTGTAGCCTGTGATTTGGAAGGACACATAATCTCACATCTAACGCTCTAACACATATTCTTTAACTTAAAAATTCAGCTAGAACAATTGTGATGAGGTAATCAATGAACATGCTCATAATGGACCACAAAGGCAAATCAATATACTTCAGTTTTCTTTCCATACTTAAAACTGGAAAATGGTATGGTCAATAGAATTTGTAACCATTTATTTCCATTAAAATTGTATAAATATTTCAGTGAGTAGTCTCATGATAGGGATAACCAAAGAATATTTACATTTATGTATGTATATATGATTGCATATGTTTGTGAATATATATATATACGTGATATGTATACACATATAAACGTACATATATACATACATATATAACTCCGTTCTATTACTTGAAAACTGCTATACTAACAAAAGGAAGACTTAATTTAATTAGGTAAATTTATAAATTGTCAAATTATGATGGTTAGCACTTCAATTATTGCATATGCTTTGAGATCAAAGATTTTCCCATAATATTCAGAGAAGATGCATGCAAATAAAATACAATGAGAAACAACTTTTTTGTTTTGCTTTTATGAAATAGCACTGGCAAATCAGCTAAGAGGAAAGCACTTCCACCCTTCAACCAAATTTCAAAAAGTGGATAAAAATATCTTAGACAAACTGTTGGGATGCTTTGTATAAAGTGCCTCACATGATCCTAGGATCACGTATATACTTACTACAAAATGCTTTGGGGGCTGAAAAAAGGAAATAAACACACATGAAACCAAATCTTCATTATCCAAACGAAAGTCTTCATGTTTACAGAGCTATCTCATTAAATGACCATCAAATACATAATAAAAGATTTTACTGTTCTTAGTTTACAAAATTTTGATATTCAGAATAAATTTACTGATTGTCCTGCACCAGATCTGCTGGATGAGAAATGGGTTCCATGCTTCCTAAAACTACCTGGTGATCCAGATGGAAAAGAATCAATTTGTTTTTCGGTCATAAGAATATAAAATCAGAGAGAAAGCACCAAAGTATCCAGTGACTAAACTAGCCTCATTTATCTAGATAATACAAGGCTTAACAGGTGGGCACTTACCAGGGTCATCGGAAGGCATGTCGACAATCAACTGGTCACTGTATTTTCCATATAAGCCATTCGTGCATATGGCTACTATTTGAAGAACATAACTCATATTGGGTAGTAAATTATTGAGAATAGCACCCTAAAAGAAAGATGTCAGTCATTACACAAATGTTTTATTCTCAAGGAGTCCTAATATAGTAGACATTGTCCTTAGAAAACTTTTTTCTCATTTGTCAATGGAAAATATTTGTATTTTATTATTAATAACTTAAGAAAATGTTTATGCGGTTAAGTTGAAAGAGCTACTGAAAAAATGGTTGTTTTTTTTTGCTTTTTAAAAACCAGATTGAGTTTTAGAAAGTTTCATTTTTAACTAGAACTCATAAAATTCATGTGTCCAAAAACTATAGGTTAACATTACATACAAATAAACATGTAACATTTGCAAAAAGCAAAATGCAAATACACAATTAAAAGCAATGTTTTTCTTTATCTTAGCAATATATAAGCCAGACAGTAATAGAATTATTATCTTCACATCATTCTGAAATGAAAAATAGTGCATTCCCATAAATTCCACCACTTTCCCAGTTCCTAGTCTCTATGTTGTAGTCAACCGAATGAAAAAAGTTGGTACAAATTTTATCTGTGTTGTCCATGTGATATCCAACATCGTGACAACAAGGGCACTTTTGTTTAAATGCACGTTCCTAGGGCATTGGGGACTCTAGCTGTCTGAATGCAGAGTTCAGTGTCTTTGACCGGCAGTGGGGCCACACCCAGCTGAGGTTTTCTCAACTAAACCCCAATCTATGGGCAACACTTCCCTACCAATGCCAAGGTGAATACCGAGATGCTCAGGTCACAGAAGGACTCTGTACTTCATTTTCTTTGGTTTGTGTGCATGGGTGGGAAGGAAGAGCAGGTGGATATTTCCTAGGGATTACCTGCCTTGTGTCCTGAAAGTTCTGTCTTAATTGACTTCACATGTGCTGCTTGCCAATTTGATGCAAAAAAAAAAAAAAAAAAAAAAAAAAAATGAAAAAGGATTTTTGAGACCCCTTACTCTATTTTTCTTGTGCTGGCGTAGTATGGTGTGGGAAATAACACACTGATGGTATCAGAGCATGGAGATTCCAGGCTCAATTCTTTCCACAACTGTGAGATCACAGTCAAAGAATTTAACTGCTCTTTGAGTCCTTTTATTTGTAGAGAGAAGCCACACTAGATGATCTCTAGCTCCTGTCTTCTATATGTGTCTACTCTATAATGTCATCGACAAAGTTGTGGTCTCCCTGTCATTCAAAATAGAAATAAGAACCTCGTGTAACTCACTGTAAGTTTTGTCGTCATTTAGCATAGCTTCTGCTTCTCCTCCCCACTGAAGAACCTCATATAAAGTCTAAGGCAACCATATACAATCACTTGTGAGATCTTACCTTGAAAATTAAACTCTAATGTTATCAATACAAGAAACAATTGATCTTATAGTTACCAAGTCTTGATAGCCATCTGTCAAAAATTCATGCTTGGTTTGGTCTTCTCCCTCTAACTGCTGGTACAAAACTGCAAACTTCTCGATCATGGTATCATAAACGACTCGCGGTCTCTCCCACGTAACCAGAAGGCTGGTATAATTCTCTGGGTCAGCTTGAACATTTTCTGGTTCTGAACTACAAACTTCAAAGAGAAAGAAAAATACAATTATTGACACAACTGTCAGGATTTTAACAAGTAAAACATGTTCTGTGAAAATTTTTGTGGTATTTTATTTCAATAGAAGGTAAAAAGAAAGTTACACTTACCTGCTGTGGACCTTTTGTTTATGTCACTTCCTGTATATGAACTACTTCTTCCTTGCCGCCTAGCTATCTGTGCAAGTCCTACCTCCCCATTCAGGAAAGTTCTTGGCCAAATGCTACCTCCTCTGATCTCCGCTGAAGTGATCTGTGTCATTTTCAATTGTCTGATTTGTTTCACTACTATTATCGAATTAATTGCCTATTCTCTTATATTAATTGCATATTCTCTTTCTGAATAGGTCTTAACTCTTCTAGCAGATTATAAACATAAAAAACATAGCTTTTTATTTCTGTATTGATTAGAAAACTGTCTTAAATATATCTGGCATACAAATTCATTTTTAGAAATAAATGAACAAAGGATATCTTCAACTTTACGATGCCTTTATTTCTCTTGTTAGGTACCAGACAAATATGTTGACCTTGGGACGAGGAGAATTTCAATTATAAACAATGGTCGATTATTGGACATTTTGTTGACAGAAAATCCGTGAAATAATTCAAATTTTCCAATCAGAGAAAACCATAGGAGAACAAAACTATCATTTCAGAATTTTTCAGATGTGCTGACGAATGTCCCACTTTGGAATAATAAATTGATTAATCAATTAATTTCAGGGAATTAGAAGAATTGTTTGTCTCATCTAAAAAAGTAGTATTTTGAAAATCTTTCAGGGGCTTCTTAAAATAAATTCAAGCCTGTATTGGGAAGGGTGACAAAAATTTAGTCCCATCAGAAAGAGTACTGATACTTTTTGAAATACATTCATAATGTGATCGTTTTGACTAATTTTGAGGACAAAAACAATGTGATTTTATGACATTGTGCAAATGAAGCAAAGTAATAAATATAATCTCTTCATAGGCCAGATATATTTGCAAACGAGAGGGAGAGAAAGGTCACTGAGGTCAAAGATTAATTAACGTAATATGCGTACAGAATCTGGCTTTTGTTTTCAGGGGACACTTGAAGTTACAAAGCCACTGGATGAGATCATGCAGTTGACACAGGTCACCCAATTGTCACTGATACAAAAACTATTTCAAGGTTTCAGTGAAAACGTCTCCACAGCATCAGAATATGCCCCCAAGTCCCCTTTCTCTATACTAGTCTGTAGTTTATCTTGTGAACACAAGAGGGCACCCCCAAACAACAATTGGCCTTATAAATTGGAACAATTTTTACACACCGTATTTAGTACTAGCCATTTTAGCAGATGTACTCTATGGTAGCAATATGATATATGAATGATTCAGAAAAATATAAACATATACATGTTATATACATAAAAGCATGTATAACTTTATATGAGTTAGAGATAGGATTTATCACTGTAAAAACTGTGATGTTATTTTTTGTTTACTGAGGATTTATTGTGTTTATTTGGGAATAAGAGGACAATTCCTTCATTATCAGAACACATGAATTCAGAATAAGAAATTTTTTTCTAATTTAGCTCCCGACTACATCATCGTTACTCCAGCTAGTGATACTTCTATTAGTGTCCACCAGATGGCAGAAGACCATCAAATCATCTCCAAAGGAAGCTACTCACATAAACTGTCATTGGAGGAACAGGATCGCCTCAGTCTTGCTTGTAAAGATGCCCAAGTCCGTTTTTAGAAGGCTGAAAGCTATTCTGGACAATAGCAGTTGCAGATTTTTGTCCTCAAAAAATCAATCCCAGTTTTTATACAGTGACAATGATTTAAAGTGAACTATTCTCTTCCCTCCAGATGAAACAATCTTAAAATGCATTAAAAGTTTTATGCATGCACACAAAACATAAAAATCGCTGGAGAATAATGCAAAATTACTAGTTGCAAGATACCCAAAGGACTACTGCCTAAATGGCACAAACTCCTTTGGCCAGGGGTCTATGTTTATCTTCACTTAACAGTAGAAATCACAGGTGCTTCATAATTTAAGAATCACCAGGAATACAAAGGAGGCTTCTAAAAAGACAGCTATACTTGTCATCAGGTTTCCATTGCTTTGCTTTCTTCTTTATAGATCTATAAGATCTTACCGGTAATTTTTAAAATAGTTTAAACATATTTTGATTAGAAACGTATTTTACCATTTCTTTTATTCTTTTATTCAGTAATAAAACACTCCTTTTATTTACTGATCATCAATCACTCAGTCATAGGTTATAAAGCTGCAACTAAATCTTGTATTTTAGATACTGAAATACAGGATTTTATGAGGAAAAGATACGGATTTTAGAACGTATTCAAACGATAAGCCCGCACTTCTGTACGGAGTCTATAATCTTGCCAGAGGGTTGCCCTTTTAGTAGGACTGGATCTTTTAAATAAATCTAGTTAATTCTATATACATACACTATTTGGTGTTCAAACATAAAGCTGGGTAATTGCCATGGAATAAGTTTCAATTTGCACTAAATTTTCCAGGTTTTCTTTATGTTTCTTACTGAAATTATTTTGATTATCTTATTAGAAGGACAGACACTCTATAAAGCACATTATCTGGATGTAAAATAAAGAAGATTTTCCAGATCAACATATACTCTGACATCAAATACAAACTACTAAGTGTTATAAACTGGTAACAAAAGTGTAATTTCCTTGATTATGGGGGGTCCAGAACTACGTTGAGGCCCCATTTCCTTTGTCAGGACTGAATTTCACTCCTGGATTCCTTCCCACAGCGACATGTGATCTGGGTCATAGCTGCTGATTCTTTAAGGAATGCTGGCCAAGGAGGAGAATTCGGTGTCTGCAAGTCCTTGACTATGAGCCAGACTACGCCAAGCCTTTGGTCCCTGTCCAGTCACAGAGAGGACAAGTGCTTGCTTTGGTACAGATGCAAAGGATCCTCACATGTAAAGAACGAGGAGGTAGTCCCATTTTTCAGGGTGCAATAAATGTTCTTACTTAAAAACTTATTTTAACATTCAATCCTCAACTACTGGTTCCAGTCACTGTTGATATGCAGATAAAGATGCTGCTGTCCCTGCCTTTAGGAAGCTCGGTCCCCTGACCCTTATATGAGTATTTAGTAAGCTATAGAACATAACGGGTGTTTTCAGTCTCTAAGTCCTAGACTCCATTTACAGAGGAATGCAAAATAAACTTGTAAAGGATTTGCCATTTAGACAAAATTAGGTTGTGCTTTTCAAATTATACGTTTTTCCCACGAAAAGCTATAAAACTTCACTAACTTTTAAAAGCTGATACAAAGTCATTTATCCTCTCACCACTCATATAAACGTAAGTGAAGAGTGAATACAAAAAGATTAATAAGAAAAGCACTGGGTGTCAAAATGCGGAAAAAGAAAATGAGAAAAAGAAATAAAGAAGTACAAATGAGGAGAACATGACAGTAGGTTGGCTGTGACAAGGCTCTCGGCTAATCATGCAAGTTGATGGCCAAGGGCAGATATGAGTTTCCTTCTGTCTTTTCTCTTTCATGCACCCACCATGGCAGAAGAGCAGTCAGCCCAGAGGGAAAAGGCTCAGCCCTAGCTCCATGGATTTAGCGTAACAATGTGGGTGGAGGTGAAAAGACAGAGTGGTGATTCTTGAGGAGTGGCAGAAAAAAGGTCACAGTTATCTATGTCACTAGGTTTTACCCAATTATTTTCCACTGACTCGAAGTTTGGTGCAGTTTAACACAACCCGTGACAAAAGTACCCGTGAATGCACACTGATAAATCCACCACATCCTTGTTTGTGGTTTATGAGCCTCATTTAAAAAAATACTGAGACAGGTACTTTAACAACTATTGTGACAGGGGTTTAAAGATTTACAGACTCAGAAGACCACCAATATTAAGGTTCTGATTTCCCCTCAGGGAGTAGCAGATCTTAATAAAACTAACATAAACATTGCCACAACTGTTAAAAGTAGTAACTACAGATGACCTGTTGCTGTTTTGCACCTCTAAATGATTACATCATTAGCTTCAGACTAAATAGCCAAAAGAAATCTTTCAAATTCTACCTAATTCAGTCAATCTTCTCTACAGTAGCTTCATCAACAGTTTGATTTCTAGTATATAATCTTCTAAGAAGCAAATAACCTTCACAGCACTTTTCTGCATCTAGTTAGAGCAGAGTGTTAACATACATGTGACCTTAATGAATGCTATTTACAACCACTGACCTTCAAGAAGGTGAATCTGCTGATGTATAATTCATCATGACATTTTTCAGGAAATTATAGAAAATTTCTCATCGCTCAAATACAACATTTGGGTATAAAGACACGCTTTTCATGTTACTCTGCCTTGAAAAGCATTTTACATTTTGTTGGTTTTTAAAATTTTCATTAAATATATTACAATGCTAGCAAGTAAGATTTGAAGTGGATTTATAGTTCTATTCAACAAAAACTTTAAACACAGAAAATTTGAATAGCACCATGCATTTGCTGTGATACTATATATATATATATATATATATATATATATGGTATACGGTGTATATATATTAACATACACACACATGCACACATATATACATGACAGTATATATACACACACTACAACAATAGAAGCTATAAGTCTAGAGCACATTATTTTCAAAGGACTGTTCTGCTTTGCACACATTAGTTCATTTAAAACTCACAACAACTGTACAAGGTGGCACTTTAAGTCTCATTTAATAGGTGAAGAAACTGAGGCTTAAAGAAATTAAGCATTTTTATGTAACTACGAAGTATTGGCACTGAGGTTTGAAGCCCAAAGACTAAGGACTTCAAAGCCCAAGCTTTTCCCTACTGTGCTTCAAGAAGCCTCTGCTTCTTAGAGCGAGTCTTGCTAGTGGGCTGAGAGGAGTGGGAAAGTATCTGGTGCCCAGAAGGCATGGGGCAAAGTTGAACTTCACCTACTTTACACTCATGCTATGTTTGTAAGAGTAGTCACACATATTTCTCCTTATCTAAAAGACAGCTTTTACTAACTCCTTTCATATCAAATGGTTCTATTAAATCCTGTGATTCTTAGAAGAGTCAGTGTCCATTCCACGAGGTCAAAAAGAAATGCCTTCTAATAAATGGCAGCTCCACATAAAAAAAATGCAAAAATAGAGGGATGAAGCTTTGGTAAAATATGTATTCATGCACAAACACTTATTGAGTTCCTGCTGTGAATGCAGAAATGAATAAGGCTTGATCTCTACTTTTAAGGAGTTACCTGGATGTACAGACCTCACATGGTTTTTGCAATTATTTGCAATGTATGTTGGAAAATATATTTTTCTATAATTCATTGAGAGCAGAATTCTGACAACTTCCATGCCAACTCTTACTTCTCTCTTGGTCAAAATGAGGATGTTAGATATTTATAATAGCAAAAATATATAAATAAAACCTGAATGTCCCAAACTGAGAAACTGGTTTAATAAGTTATTATGACTATCCAATGGAATACTACATCAAGAATGGTGTGTTAACAATATATTTATATAATTGAGTGAAACAAAATCAACAGGTATATGTAGTACAGTTTCATATGTGTGAGAAATAATATATTTTTAAGAGGTCTAGAAGGATATTTATTAAAATCCTCATAGCAGTTATCTATGTGTGCTGACATTTTAGGAGATTTTTTTTTTCTTCTGTGTGCTTACCTATATTTTCTACTTTAAAAATGTTCATGTAATACTTATTTTAATAAATATTGAATACTGAACATAAATGCAAAACTCAATTCTTATTCTCAAACTCAGGTCAAGAAAGCGGAAAGGAGATGGTATTATTAGTATTAAGGAGATAGTATTAAGAGAAAAAGCATCACAGGACTATGTACATGGCAAATGATAATAAGCCCTTACTGAACGCAAATACTCATGATGGAAAATGCAAGAATTCAATTGCTCCAATTTGTGAAAAAAGCTAGTACTATTTTTGTCAAGTTTTATGTCATTAAGGTCATAAAATTATGGAAGCAGAAAATTTATGTTCCCTTATAAATATTTAGCATAGTGGAGAGAAATTTGGAAGTCTTTCAAATCAGATAGACTTGGGTTCAAATACTGACTCAGCCCTTTATAGTTCTGTGAACTTGGACAGACCACTTAATGTCATCTTCCCAAACTGTAAAATGAGGAAAAAGGAGGCCAATGCTTGCTTGAACCCACTGGTTCACACGATACATAGTAGCTATTGCTGTTTTTGCTATGAATTTTGGAAGTCATCACTTAACAGTGGAAACAACAATATGCTACATTCAATCAGAACTGCATATGGTTTACACATTAAATGGTGTGAAAGGCAGCCATTAAGTGTTTGTATTATATGGAAATTGATTCTTTTAGTCATTCGATAAATATTTGGAGAATGAGAGCTTTACTTCAGCTCAGCAATAGAGGTAAAGAGATGAAAAACTTAGTTATGTCCTTCATGGGGTTCCGAGTCAGGTGGGGGAGACAAAAAGTATACAGACAATTATTTGATAGCAACTGCTATGCAGTCTGGATGCAAAGAACACAGGAGCACCTGGGCACATCACACGATGCCAAACGGGCATCATTTATTGTGTCCTCTAGGGGTGAGGGGTCACCATCGGTTCAGTCCGGTGCCCGGGCCTCAGCCAGACTCGGTGGGGATGGAGGTAGAGTAGGGGTTGGCCCCCCAGTGAGTGCAGTGGTCTACTTGAGTCTTGAAGAATAAGGAGGAGACAAACAATAAAGACAGCAGGAAGGAGCATGGCAGGGCAAGGAAGGAGCCCGGAGAGATGCAACCTGGGAGAATGTGGTCTGCCTTCTTCAGGGGACCTCAGAGTTCAGCACGAGAGAAGGAAGCTAACTGGGGAGGAGCAAACACTAAGAAAGTACTGAACAGGACCTACCGTGCAAAGACACACATTTGGAAGAGTTTTAATAAAATATAACTGACAAAAGAGAATCATATTTATTTAATTTGCTAATTGGTCATTTGTATTTTAGAAAAGAAGATGGTTAAACCCCGTTTCTTTTTTCTACTCAACTGTCTATTATTTACCAGACAGGATGTTAGTGTATTAAGTATTGCTGGTAAAAATATAATTAAATTCCCTAATTTGGGGGCAATTTAATTTGAAACTGAATATCACATTAAATGCAGCTATTTATCTCTGCTGTCTTGTGTTCTGTTTTTATTGTTGTTAAGGATGAACAATTCTCACAAATATCACATTAAAATAAGAAAAACATGCTGTTTTAATGCCTAATCTTCAAAAGGAGATGATCATTAAATTAATATTCTACAAAACCAAAAATTCACTGCCGGGCTGAGATCAAAGAAGACCATGTACTTGGAAAGGGTTTTAAGTCTCCAAACCAAAGGCTACTTCAAATATTTCTTTCATGAACCAGTCCATCTTCAGTGTCAAATGAAAAGGACATGTCAGTAGATGCCACTGGTTGTGTCCTCTGGGCATTTTCAAAGGCTTCTGACTGTTGTGTCAGCTTCCAAAGGAACAGAAGGCGCTGCAGGGATGTCCCCCCACATGTTCTCCATTGCCTGACAAGGACAAGTTCTTTTCCCCTAAAGAAGGCAACTGGGGAAAAGACTAACTTTTTATTCCTTAACTATCCAGAGCATTTGCCTTCAGTCCCTCCTACGGGCTAGTTCTTTTCCGGGAGCTGCCAACACAAAGATGAACTCTTCACAACTCAAATCACATGCCCAGACTCAGCTCAAATGTGGTTTTCTCATTGAAGCTCCCTGATCACCCCGGATGTGATCTCCCCAAGCTCTGAACACCTCAGTCCCTTATTCCCTTCTTGCTTATAGCTCTTAGCCCAGGCAAATGCCAGAAAGTGAATTTGGAGGTGCGCACGTGGCTTTGCCATCTGTTTCTGTGTGTTTTACAAAAATCGCTTTCCTTATTGAATCTCAGTGTTTCTTATCTGAAAAATGGGGTTCTTCATGTGGGGAAGAACATATTTCTTAAATTGCCATTTTTATGAATGTGGTAACTGAGATTCAGAGATGTTAAAGAGTTTATCTAAAGCTACAAAGCTAATAATCAAAATATTTCTAAAAATCTGTCTTGTATGTTTTCCATTGTACCACAATTATCTCCCACAACACTGAATCTGGGTGAGTTACAGAAAAATTATATTTCAATACATACCTGCTTCATGAATCTCTTCCTTTCCAGTATATGAGGAAAACACCTGCCTAGAAAATTTGTACTGTTGCTCTCGAAAATTATTTTGTAAGTAGTCCATCAGCATGACGTAACCAGACTGCTGCATTGTAAGAACTTCACAAAAAACAGCCAACTGAAAAGAAGATAAGTTACCAGATAATGTAACATACCTGCTGCAAGGGCATCAGTAAATGCTTTAAAACCATATTCTGTGGTAAAGCTCAGAAAATCATTCTTTTTAGATTTCTTCAAATTACTTCATTTGTTTGAATTTCCAAGATTACCTGGCTTTCAGAGATGCTAACTGTATCTTTAAAAACAATCCAGTCAACAGTGTCTGTGCAGGGAGGGGACGTCAACGAGCCATTGTAAGTGTAATACTCGTCCGTGGAGTTTGGTAGAAGGTTCAGGAGTATGAACGGATCTAACGCAGCCTGTTTCCCTGCAAAGTAACAACATACATACACCTCAGTGGGATCCCAAGTCTGGAAAGCTGTTCAAAACTATGAAACAGAGACATATGCTTTGTTATGTGTTGTGTCAGAACTGAACTTTTAGCAATGTTTTAGATATACTTCAAAAATGGCGATAAAACTAGCATACTTCAAATTTTCTTTCATATATCACTACATAGTGTCATATGCTTCATCTTTACATCAGCAAAATGCTAGAGAGATTATTTTAAATATAAAAGATATTCAGAAATCATGTGACCGTTTCAATAAATACAGAAAAATCATTTCATGAGATTCAATACCTGTTTGTAGAAAGCAAACAGTCTTATTCTGAGGATTATCTTCAAAAGCCCATAAATAAACTCAGATTTAAAGATAACTTGCTGAAAGGTTCCCCCCTAGAGATCAAGAATGAGACAATGATGTCCTACTATCACCATTTCTAGCATCGAACTGGAAGACCAGGGCAGTGCAATAAAGTAAGAGAAAGAGAAAAGGTAATAAAGACTGGACAGGAATAAATAATAATATCATATTTGCCAATAACATGATTGTGCATGTAAAATACTTAAAAAATGTACATACTATTAGAATTAGTAGTCTGTACATTTAGTAAAGTCACGACACACAAGACCAATACACAAGAATTTATCCTATTTCTATATAACAATATCAAACAACAGAAAATGAAATTTACAACAATAGAACTTGAAAAAACAAACAACAAAATATCAAATACAAGTAAATCTAACAAATGATGTGTATGACGTCTATATTTAAAAATACAAAACTTTCTTGAGAGAATTAGATAAAATCTTAAAATAATGGGAAATACCATGTACCTGGGTTTGAAGATTTAGTACCGTAAAAGCTTTGATTTTCTCCAAATTAATTTATGGAGTCAATGAAATCTTAATCAATGTTCCAGGAGAGTGTGTGTGTTAACCAACACGGTGATTTTAAAATTTAATTGGAAATACTGGATATGAATAAATAGTAACATGAGAAAAATAGAAAAGTTAAGGTACTCTTGAACAGTAACAAAGCTGGTGAACTTTTGCTACTAGATAAGAAGACTTATTATATAAAGCTATAAAAATTATGATGGTGAGATCTTTATAGAAAAATAGACAAAGTGAACGTGGAAGGGAACAGAGTCCAGACCCACACAATATATACTCACTTGATTCATGACGGAAAAACATACTACATAGTTGGAATGGATAGCAAGTCCAACGAACGCTGCTGTATCAGTCGAATGTCTTTATGGAAAAAAAGTGAGCCTTGATTCCCTACCACACATCACATCAGTTCTAAATAAATTGCACAAATTAATTCTAAATAGACTATAGATCTAAATGTGAGCAGAACAATAGAGCTTTTGGGCAAAACAGAAAAAGTTATCTTTATAACCCTATGGTAGGTTGAGATTTCTGAAATGGCACACAAAAAGTAGTATTCATAAAGAGAAAATGATAAAGTTTAACATGTGATAATCAACATCTAGTAATCAATAGTCACTATTAAGAGAGCAAAAAGGCAAGACAAAGAATAGAAAATAAATCCTGGATAATGTATATACATACATATTATATTTATTTTATTATGTGCATGAATTATATATAATACAATAATATTGATTTAATTTTGCTAGATATATGCAAGTATATATATATATAACTTGTATCTAGAATAGAGAATTCCTATAAAAAAATTTGTAGAGCTTTCCTAAGTGGTTCTTTAGCCTTGGAACCCTGAAACAATCCAATTTACCTGTCTCCTTGAGTAACCTCATTTTGTTTTTACATTTTCCCACTAACGCTCACCAATGACACTACTTTGGTCAGTTAGCTGTTTGTGTAAGCAGCCATCTACTTACCAGCGAGATCTGTGTCTAACTCACATCCTCTTAACTACCCAGCCCTGTTTATGTCCTCTGCTCCAGCAGGTAGATTTAGGCCATAAGAAATAGTCCCCAAAGCCAAGTTAATCTAGTCTAATTAAGGCAGCACACCGTAGAACAGCAGTTTCAACCCTTATTCAAATCATACGGGGAGCTTTGCGAAATACACCAATATCGTAGGCCTCATCCTACACCATTTAACTTCAAATCTCTAGTGGCAGGGACTTGGCACCTGCATTTTTTAAAAAAGTGCCCAGATGATTCAAATATGCAGCCAGGGTTGAAAACCCCAAGTGGAGAGAAGCTTTGGCAAGATTTCAGTCTTCATGAACCCCATTTTACTCATTATAAAATGAAATGACTGGACTACATGATCTTGATAGTCTAGTCCAGCTCTAAACTCTATCCAGAAAGATTCAAAGAAAAAACAAATTACTTTCATTTAAAAGTTAAATTAATGCATGTGACTTTTTCTTCAATACAGAAACTTTTGAAGGAAGGAAGGATGCTTTTAATATATAGATAACTGTTTCTAGCCTGAATTTAAGACTCCATGTTAGAAATGAAAACCTATTTGACTGAATTGATAGTATTGTTCATACAAGTATATAACCTAAATCTAGTTTTCATCCATTAGAAAATTCTAGCTCTGTTTGCTTTAATTAGTAATTTCTAAATAGATTAATTAGTAACTCCTAAAAGAATGTCTTCCTTTCCCCCAATGTGAAAATGAGATTTTCAGAACTCAGACTCAGATTCAAGAAAGTTTATTTTTAATATGCAAATATTTTCAATTTTCACATTTGTTTTTAATTTAAAATCTTGTGATTAAATAATCTCCCTAATCGCCAATGGGCAACGATTTTTGCTTTTTCTGCTGAAGATGAAATTTATCTGCACATGTTCTATGGACATGTGAATGTGGAGAATACTAATTAAGGAAGGAGCCAGAAACTGACTCACTGCTAAATTAGGCGGGAAATAAAATTACACCAGGGGAGCTAGAGACTGGGGGGAAAAAAGCTAGAATAGAGATGCTGAAACAAAGAATTTTCTTGAAATTAAAAAAGAAATTAAGGAGAAAAACAGTTAAAGAAGAGAAAGAAGCAGAAGAAAGTTTTTGATTTCTCCTTCCTTGACCCCAATGTGGAATTGATTCTTCCTGTCTCTGAGCCTCAGGGGCACTCATCTAGTCTCTCTTATGGACATGTGCACTATTTTATACGTTATTTTTTGTTATCTAGATACATGTCCTAAGTTTCTGTCTTGGGTATCACAAGACTTTTCAATTACAATAGTGCTAATTGGATTAAAGGGGGGTTTGTGTGTGTGTGTGTGTGTGTGTGTGTGTGTGTGTGCGTGTGTGTTTTGCAAAAACATGTTTCATTGGTAACACAAGAGACACTCATACCTGAGCCAACACTGCTCTATTTGTGATCAATTATTCATTCCTTCATTCAATCACTGTTCATTGGAACAAATGTATTGGTGATTAAGCAATCAATCAAATTCCCCTTCTGAGGGAGGCTGGAAGTGGGAGGAGGAAAGATGAGGTTGAAAGATAAAGACCAAACAGAGCCAGCACTAAGGAAAAACTACTAAATACTTAAAACCAACTCCTATGACTTAGGACAATAAGACTTAAGATGGAGTCACTGATAATGTTATCAGAGGTGTGTCTCTTCCTTGCAAATTAAAAATTTCACCTAACAGTTCTTTTTTTTTGTGGGTTCCACTTGGGGAATATTAATTTACTATCTTTGTACGGCTGCCACCTCACCCTCCCTCTGACCTTTCTCTTCCTCTGAAGGAGAAATGGGTTTTTCCCTTGGAGATAAATATAGGAAACAAGCAACCCGACCACATTATAATAAGATAGATTTTATAATCTGGATGGTGGTTGAAAAGTGTTGTGTTTTAGGTAACTCACATTATATGGAGAACATGGAGCAGGATTTGGAGGTTAGCTGCAGTTCCAGAGTCACTGTCTAAGACAAGAACTGCCTTCAATCATCAAGGTTCCCAGCAGCAATGGCTGAGGCCAACACTGGGATGACGTCAGTGCATTGGGCACTGGGGGATTTTCTAGACTCTAAAATAGATTTAATCCAAGAACTCTCAAAATGGCAATATTTAACTTTAGGAGACTTAAGTCATTTAGTTAGCATGGAGTGTATCTAACAACCATTCAAATAATATTGGCACGTGTTTCATATGTGTTCTGAAACATACACGTATAGCTAATATAAATCTCCATTGTCTAGTGGAACAATCTTTGTGGCTAGACTAGCATCTACATTCTGGCTTTATCACATACCAACTGTATAGTCTTAGGTACCCTTGTGGAATATATTGAAACATTAAGTGTCTAGTGAGTAAGTTGACAAGCATGGAGGATTTTATGTTTTGGTAAAAGAGGAGGGAGGAAATTGGTTATACAAGTAGCAGGACAGAGAGACAGAAGACAGATGGGTTACCAGAGGGCAGAGTAGTGTAGTGTGTGCTCCCAGCCAGCCCAAGAGACAATTACTTCTGCTTCCACGTGAAGAGCCAGGGTGTAGACAGAATAATGCAGTTAGGGAATCCATTTTCTTGGGGAGGGTATTATGTGGCAAGCAGTGGCTCTGTGAAGCACCTCTCTCAGTGGCTTGCAAACAGTAGATATTAACAAGTAGACATTAACAAGATATAATCAAGAACAGGAGCAAATTTGTTTCTAAGCTCATGTGAACTTCCACCTAGAGAACCCCCAGAAAGCACTGAAGAGGTGTCGAGACCCAGAGGCCAAAGTGCCCCAGTGATCACACTTGTTCCCACCGGCTGGTGCAAGGCCTGGGAATATTCAGAATTCATTTTTTTAATACAATTGTAAGTGTATGAATTCATACTAGCTGTCTTCTTTCAGTGTTGATAGAATCCACTTTTTGACTAAATGAGAAAAAAAATTAAGTGTGGCTCATGGCATTCAGTGTTAAATTCTGCAATGTGGATGGAGGGAGATAACAGCTTCATTGTGTGTTTGACTGCACCTTTCAAAGAAAGAAAAGAAAAACCGGCTGCACTGCAGGGGTTCATATATTCCTGACTCCTGAAAGTTCGGTCAGTTCAGGTCTTCACGTGTAACTGACAAAGATAAATCAATCCTAGACCAGGCTTCTGCTTTCAAGAAAAGGACATAGACGCATTTTGTTTCTGATTTCAAATTTTGCAACTTCCCAGAGAGTAATAATTATCATTTTATTCATAATTCAGAGTAGTATTAACACCCCGCGTGGGTGCTAAATAACAATAAAATAATAATAACAGGTTTGCTGTCTCTTGCCACTGTTGTCAAAAGCATTTGTTGTGACAAATTACAAGAGACCTGAAATAGCAGGGAAAACACTATCAGAGCATTTTGTATCTTGTCATATATAAGCATTTACCTTCTTCCAAAAATGTTATCTTGTCACATTGGTAAAGCAAAGGACTTCCCAAGAAAACCAGCAGGGAATAAATTTTAACTTGAGTTAAATTTACCTTTCTACCTTAAAACAAGATTTGCATAATATTAATGGGTTTCAAATTATAAATTAGAGTCTTTAATGATTGTTCAATGGAGAGACAGAATAGATAAATACATTTTAAATGCATGATGTAGTGAGATTATTTTCAAGAATAAAATTATAAAACTTCAACTTCCTGCTTACATTTACATTTTATGATTTTTATGTGACAAAAATTTATAAGTTGTTTTTAGTGATAAATGTATAAATCATCAAGTGTGAGAATTGAGAGATTGGTCTTTCCTTCTTTTGGAAAAACAGGCTTTTTGAAATATTGTAAAACATTCATACACATCCAAGGTAGACTCTGGAAGAATGAGATTTCTCCAAATAGCTTACCAAAACGACTAACATTCTCAACTCCATCAATAATTGCTTTATAATCCAAATTTTCTTCTAATCCAACCTGTTAAAGAAGAATATGACATTCTAAACTTGGGATAAAATATTTGGTTAGTTGTTTAATAACATGGACATATTAGTGATTTCCATTTTAAGTATTCAAAAGTAATGTCCTCCAAATACAAACTTTTTTTCACAGCAAGGTAAAAACAAAACAAAGAAAAACCTTTTAAATCTATTAAATTTTCTACCGAGAAAAGTACCTTTTAAAATGCTATGAGTCAGTCACTACTATATCATCATGATGCATAAAAATACTAGCAAATCTCGGCACTCAGAGAACAGTTTGCTTCAGCTGGAAGTGAGGGACCCAATACATGAATACAGGAGCCCCCTTTAAACATAACCATCAAGGGGTTCTCTTTGAAAACGACCACTACTTACCATTCTACTTGTGAGATCTTCTATTTGTTACAAAGCATGTTTTGAGATTTCACATTAATACTTCATGTATTAAAAAAGGAATTAGGTTAGTGTTACATCGATGTATAATGATTACCTCAAATAAAATGGATAAAGCTCTTAACTTTCCTTTTCCTTTAACTGCTTCCTCAAAACTTGAAAATTGGTCCGCATTAAAGCAGTAGATTTGCATCTGTAAATGTAACAATGATGGCTTTATTATATACAAAGACTTCACAAAAATCAGGAGACACTATAACACTTTACCAATTCAATCAATTCTCTCTGAAAAATTCCACAAACTGTATAATCCTACGTTCTGTATATTCTCAAAATATTTTGTCAATTACATGTACATACAAGTGCATTTACTATCATTTATCACCCTCCAAAGAGGAAGGAAATACAAAGTTAGACACATCTAGAACTGAAATTACCCGTTTGAGATCACCAGTTGACACTGAAGTAATCATTTACTACAGCAATTGTCAAATGTAATAAATTATCAAATGTTACTTCAACTATTTTGCTGGAATTCTTTCAAATATGGTTGTACTGTTTCTTGACTGGACATGCCTTTCTTGATGGTCTGAATTACTATTTTTGGACAGTATCGTCTTGCGCTGCATTGATAGTGAAAATCTCAAGAGCTCTGCTTCTATCTAAAGAACAGCAAAAGAGCTCCTTATTTTGTCTCCTCTCCTGCTGTGAGGCTATCCCTTGTTAAATTTTGACTCCAAGTTCCACGTATCTGTCGATAACAGCCTCTACTCTCACTTATGCTTGGGTGCTCCTCGCGTAGTGGGCTTGGAAATCAGGCAACTCAGCTAGTTTAGAAGGGTAATTAAGGGGAGAGCAGAAAGACTGTGAGAAAATTAATGTGTTAGGGCTGTGATCCGTGAACTAGAAAGTGTGAAGCAGAGGGTGGGAGTGATCACCAAAGCCCTTCAAAGACAGGATTTGTAAGCTGACCCCTGAAGGAAGAGCAGCTCAAAAGCGACAGATGAGTAGGCAGGAGAGACAGACGAGTGTTCGAGTCAGAGGGACTGGCTTTGGGAAAGGCCAATAGGCAAGAAAATATGAGAAATGTGGGAAATGGGAAGTAGTTTGTTATGATTTCAGCTGAGCATATGTGGGAGAAGAGGAAAGAGATGAAGCTGGAGGGGCAGGTATGGCCCACACCAGGAAGATCAGGGAGGCGGCCCTGCCTGCAGTTTGGTCTCCGGAGCAATGGCAGTGGCAAGTTTTCGTGCTTTCAGCTAATGGGGGGGTGGGAGGCGCTGGGAGTAGTGAGGGGAGACTAATACTGGAGAGAAGGAGACTAGCCCAGGGACATTATTTAATAATCCAAGTAAGAGACAAAGGTGGCCTGACCTCCCAGATCATTTAGGGACAGAACTGAGAACACTTGACTATAGAATGTGGGAGCCCAGGAAAAAAAGGGCAAGTCAAGGATGCCCCTATTTCCCAGCTTGCATAATGGCATGGAGGGAGTTACAAACAAACAAATAAACAACAAACAAACAAACAATACCACGCAGTAATTATTTGAGGGTCTTTTTAAATAAGAAAAATATGAGTTTTAGTGCACAGATTCTGTACCATTTATTTTGCTGGTTCAGGACTTATGTTGTTAGGGTTTTTGTGTGTGACTTTTATCTTTTTTTCTAAGTAAGTTATATTGTCAGAAAGCTGAACTCTCAGAAGTGAGTGTTATGTGTTTAAGGAGTTGACTTATTTCTTTGACAAACCCAATTTGATAAATGTGCTTTTCTTTAAGGATATTTAATATGTTAAAAATAAATTATAAGCTACAAATTTCAATTGCTTCCACATTACATTTTTTTAGTCCTTTAAGAGATAACTCACTGTAGTCTTATTTGTTTTATTAACTATTTTGGATTATACACTAATATAGTTTCAATATAGGTAATTTAGAAACTATGGGAATTTTGAAGGAGAAAAGTCATTGCCAAGAGAAAAATCACTGTTGATGTTTTCTTTTATTTTTTAATTGCTTCTTTGCTTCTTTACATTTCCTTTCACGAGCATTTCTGTTCAGATTTTTTTTTTGGTGGGGGGAAGGGGAACAGGACTTCTGTTGGGGAACAGTGTGTACTTCCAGGACTTTTTTCCAAGTCAAGTTGTCCTTCAATCTTAGCTGTGGAGGGTGCAGCTCAGCTCCAGGTCCAGTTGCCCTTGCTAGTTGCAGGGGGCGCTGCTCACCATCCCTTGTGGAACTCGAGGAATCGAACTGGCAACCTTGTGGTTGAGAGCCCACTGGCCCATGTGGGAATCGAACCGGCAGCCTTCGGAGTTAGGAGCATGGAGCTCTAACCGCCTGAGCCACCGGGCCGGCCCCTGTTGATGTTTTCTTGATTTCCCTTAATTATTTTTACATCAGTAATAATTCATTTTCTCATTTAATCCTCATAATAACTTCATAAGGCAGATGTTACTATTCTTGTGTCAATTTCACAGCTTAGGTAAATTAAATAATTTTTACAATGGTATGTCTGTAACTAATAACTAAATGGTGAAGTCTGTATTCAAATCTAGTCCATTGGACTCAGACTCTGTACTCTGTCAATAATTAGCTTCCATGTTTTACAAAGTTAAAATAATAATACTATGCAAACTATTTTATACTGTTTTTAAAAAGCATAATATCGCTAAAAAAGTAAAAAGCATTAAGATATTATGATGAACCTTTTTTGTGTAAATCATTCAAAAACATGATTTTTACAAGATCTACATTATTCCATCATAATGTATTTAATCATTTCTTTTTGTTTCAATGTCGCCATGCAACAGCTTAACCTTTTGTTTCCTTCTACCTGCCCCCAAAAGAAAGGAGAGTCTGCAAGACGGATCCTTTCAGGGACTTTGCTAAACCGCTGTGTTTGCACCTTATGCCTCCCTGTTTGGTCCCAGAAAGATGACTGGACAGTCAATGACGAGTAAGATTCCTCACAGAAGGAACAACTCAAGCCAGACGCAGTTGTGGGGACCAACAGGAGAACCCACGGGGGTTCACAGAGGTGGGCACAGCCCCCCACCTTCCTCAGGCTAAGGAAAGCCTCAGCCTCTGTGGCTGCATTCCTTCCCAAAACCTGCAAGGGAAGTGATTCAATGAGGTGCTCTCCATCTATTCATATGCATATAGGTTTTGTCCCTTGGGGAAGTTGAAACTTATGGTCCAGCTGCCTGCAGGCAAGGGTGATTGACTCCAGTCGTTTTCTATTATGATGTATAGGATTCACAGATCTTGAGATTGACAAGCTTTATCTCCTTTGCTCCCCCACCTAACTAATAAAAGTTATTAAGCAGGCCCCACCAGGTGCCACAGCCATAGATTTTAAATGCGGAGGCCAAGGGACCCACAGCCAGACCTTGAGGCTGTGGGTCCCTTGGCCTCCGCATTTAAAATCTATTCATGGCTACTGTCTTTTCTTAATCCTGCGCCACCCTCCTCGCTCCCCACAACTCTAGACAGTTTAAATTTTTTATTATTGTAACTAAATCTTTGCACATACATTTTTGAGCATGTCTGTAGTTATTTTTTTAGACTGAATTGCTACAAATTGAAATGGTGGGCATTGAGAATGAAATATTTGAAGTTCTTGATAAAAACAAGCAAACTGCTTCCCAGAAAGTCTACCAATTTAGACCCTCTCCACATATGTAGGCAGGTGTTTATTTCACCCCATGATTGTTATTTATTGTAATTATACTTATTTTCCCAATTTTAAAGCTGAAAAATGTTCTCGTTTTATTTTGCATTTCTTTGATTCCCCAGTATTTTGATGAAATTTCCCCTTCTTTTTATACTTGGATATGGAAAAAAAATTTATTCATTCATTTAGTCATCAACATTTAGTTATCGTCTATAATATGGCACTTTGGGTTACCAGGAAGTGGAAAACCAAATACAGGTGTGATTGAGCTTAGTCTAGTGAGGAAGACAGACATCAACAAAGTAAATATAACTATGAATTATAAAATTTGATTACAAATTAATCCAATTATATGCTGAATTAAATCTCAATGATTTATAAAATGAAACAGTAACCAGTGGAAGTTGTGACTTACCTCAAGTGGAAATTTTTGTCCTTCTAAACTATGCTCAGATCCGTCAGATGACGTATTGCATTTTCCCCAGTGAAAAGTTATCTTGCTTGCTTTGAACACCATTTCTGAAACTCCTCCACTGAGACGGTAATCATTAGTGAGATTAATTTCCACTAAAAAAAAAAAATTAAAAAAATAAAAGAAAACACACACACACACACACACACAATAAAATTGCATCTGAGTTTCTGAAAATCAAAATTACAAATGTCAACTAAATTTTCTTCCATTAAAGGTATATGAAGGAAATCATTTATGTGATAAATTAAAAAAAGAAGCCATCGTTCTGGAAGCTGAACTTGTAACTCTGCACAATATACTTAATGTATCTTTTTGCCCCAATATGAACTAAAACGAAAAACTTAAATGCTGTGGGACCCTGACAGCAGAAGACAGCCAGTCCACCTGCCCTGTTTGTTTGGTGTCCTGAGATTGCCATTCCCCCAAAGCTCTGCTTCTTAAGGCATTTGATGATAGTGAGGGGGCAGAGTAAATGGAGAAGGAACAGAAGAGGGGAGAGGAAAACCTCTTGGGCGTGCTCCCCCCATCTTCTCACTTTTAGCTCATTTCTACTCCTTTTTTGGCTGCTGCTTTCCCCCCATCTCCTTATCCCTCCAAGCAGCACCCCAGGCCCCATCACGCTCCAGGACCTCTGTCCTAGGCTGTGTCAAGGAAGGCAGAACCCCATTCCCGTGGAAGGGGTTTTAGCCGTCTCGTGTTTGAACCCTGAGTGGCAACTTTCAGAACCTTAAACGCTCCTAATTTTAGTTCCACAGAAGATATTAACTGACTGTATTTTCTGGGTTGTCTGGAGATTAATGATTCTCTTGAGAGCCTAATGTAAGATTTTAATGTCTCTCAATCAGACTTAAAGAGTCTTTGTTCCATTAGGCAGAAACCACTGGCATTAGGGGCTGAATCAAACATACTGGCCAGACAACTAGATATATAAACTTCCATTAATAATAATAACATCAAACATAAACAGCAATAATGGTTAATTATTTATCACTTTCAATGTTCCACAAACTACACTAAGTACTTTACATGTACTGAACATTTGATCTTCACACCACCTTAGGAAGGAAACACCATTATAATCCCTATTTTACAGATAAGGAAATTAAGTCACAGGGAATCATTTGCACAAGTAACATTTTACCTGTTTTTCCAGTGTTATGAATGAATGTGTTTTCCAAAGATATTTTATCCCAACCCTGAAATTTAAGTTTCTTAAGATTCACATTTACTTGTGCAAGATCTTCATCAATATTGATAGGAGATTGTTTGGGGCTGTTACATATTGGGTATTTCTTTCCCCAACTTTTTTGATTCAGGGCTCCTGAATAAAAAGAAACAATAAGAAGTTAGTTTCTTAGATTACCATGCCAAAACTAAATTTTATATTGTAAAGTAGTTCATTCATTACATTAAAATATATACAAGTCTAGGAAGAACTGGGACAACTTTGAATGAATTCACAAAATAATTACACCTAGATTCAGATTCTGAGTTTTAACATAATACACTATATAAGAAGAGGCGCATGGAACAACCACATCGAGTGTCGCGATCGGCACGGCTTGCTTTAGCCATCACACTCTTCCCAATCAGCATATCAGGCAGTCAGTCCTGGCCCAGGGTTCGAGGATGGAGGGTAGGTGACCAGATGATCGTTCTGAGTTCCTGAACATTCTCTACGGGGGTTAGTCCCCTTCAGAGCTTCTCTCATCATAGCCGTTGAATGATTTGTATTCATTTCTATCTGTTCAGTCTTATTTAGAAAAACATAATCACCAGGCTCTCCTTGAAATATTAATATCGCCTTCCTTCTCCCCCCACCTTTTTTTCTGGTTATAAAAAACCTACCAGATTTTACAGTTTAACAATTGGAAAAATGAAACAGGGTTTTTTTTTTCTATAAAGACATTGGTTTAGTGAATGCGCACCTCCTTCCACAGAATGAACAGTCCTCCAAGCCCAAAATGTCCTGTGCTGTTTTATTTCACCCCTACCTGAAACTGCAAATCAGCTCTCATAATAGCCTGATTTCCCTGGATAGTATGTAGCTAGCACCCACGCAGTGCTAAGAACCTGTATGTTTTATTTAAAGGCCTGTTAAACTATATGAGATGCTGCGCGCCCAAGCTGACAGCACAATTCTCAGCTTATATCCTTGCAAATGTTTTTCTTTCACAAAGTATGGAGAAGGCCACGATTTTACATGGTTAATGTTCAGGGAAATTATAAGTCACCAAACCTTCCATACCATCCTTGTCTATGCCATCTACATCTTGTGATAAAGGAATCAGTGAGGATTGACTTCCATGCAAGCTCTCATAATGTGACAAAGCTACCTTTGCATGACGTAGCTCAGAATGAAATAATAATTAGTCATACCATGCAACAGCCTATATAGCCCAGGAAAACTAGGTTCTTCACCTCCTAGTGAGGCATCTACCAAAGTCAACAGGTCTGAAAACTTTCTTTCTTTGAAAACCTATCTCTGTTCCTAGAGAGTGCTTGAGTACCATATGCCTTACAAATGCACAGCGATGCACGTGTCAGCTTCTAGGAACAGCTCTAACGATTTGTGTAATACTATGCTGATTTCACTGTAAAGAACACGGGCATATGGACAAGAGGACACTCCTTGTTTTATTAATGTCAGTGCAAGGGAAGCAGAGAGAGCTACTGCAGCACAAATCAATAAGGGCCTTTGTATTGCTTACGCATTTTAATACAGTGCAATACATTCCAAGGCCCTTAGTTGTGGTGGACAGAAACATAACATTGAAGTCTCCAGTAACACTGCATATGATTTATAAAGCTATCATTTCCCATAGCATTTCATGATGATCTCTGTTGGGATTCTAAGTTGGCTTATCCACAAGTGCACATTCAATTTCTGCCCTGAAACCAGATCCTCCTACAATCCTAGTCATCCCTGAGACGTAGAAGTCATCCCGACGCATGTTTCCTCCTCAGCAAGCGCTTCCGGTCCACCTTCAACTCCTACCCGAATCGGACCACTCATTTCTCACGTGCACTGTTACCACTGCACCCGGCCCCTGTCTTCCTTAGCCTATGTCTTGACATTCCACCAGCAGCACTGCCGTCACCTAGGAGACGGTTAGGAGAGTCTGGTCTCAGCCCCACTGAGTCGGAATCTAATTTCAACACAATCCCCAGAAGAGTCACATACACATTACATTTTGAGACGCAATGGTTTAGATATCTCCAGCGCCTTCCCACCGGTCTCCAGCTTCTTCTCCTGCTCTTCCCACGATTCTGTTCTCCACTTACATGGTGGATGCTGAGGTGGCCCCCCAAATTCCCACACCCTATTGTATGCCCTATATAGTCCCTTCCACTTGAGGATGGGCAGGACCCGTAAGAATACTGGGATAGTTATTCCCTTGATTGTGTTCCATTGTATGGCCATAGAGATGGGGGAGTCCCCGCTGTGATTATGTTATGTTACAGAAGGCTCTGTATTAGCACATTGGAGAGAGTGTAACTCAAAGTGTGAGATTCCCCTGCTGGCTTTGAAGAAGTAAACTATGAGGTTGTGAGAGGGGAAGACACTAGGAACTGAGAGTAGCCCCAGGCTGACAGTCAGGAAAAACAAACAGCAAGCCAGTCATAAAAAGAAAAATGCTGCATGATTCCACTGAACAGGTGGCATCCAAAGTAGTCAAACTCATAGAGACAGACAGCAGAATGGTGGTTCCCAGGAGATGGGAGGAGGGAGAAAAGGGAAATTGTTTAGTGGGTACAGAGTTTCAGATTTCCGAGATGAAAAAGTTTTAAAGATCTGTTTCACAACAATGTGAGTATACTTAACATTACTGAACTCTACACTTCGACAATGGTTAAGATGATAAATTCCAGGTGATGAATTTTTTATCATAGTAGAAAAAATGGTTAGGATGGCAAAAATAAACAACAAACAAACAAGAATTGGAGACCTGGGTGGATCTCAATCTTGCAACCACAAGGAAATGAATTCTGCCAATGCCCTGCAAGAACTTGGAATAGGACCTTGTGCTTCAAGTGAGAACACGGCCCAGCTCACATCTTGACTTTAGTCTTAGGAGACCCTGAGCAGAGAACCCAGCTGAATGGTCCCTCCTCTCTGACGCTGGACCCATGGAACTGTGAGATATAAATGTGTTGTTTTAAGCCAACGAATTTGTAGTAATGTCTTACGCAGCATAAGAAAACTAATACAATCAATATCTCAAGTAATCTTTTTTTTTCTGCTTTTTATGTAATTTTTAAATTTATTTATTAAATTTATTGGGGTGACATTGGTTAGTAAAATTACATAGGTTTCAAGTGTACTACATCATCTATATAATGCATTGTGTGTTCACCACCCAGAGTCAGGTTCTCCTTCCATCACTATGTATTTGACCCCCTTTACCCTCTTCTACCTCTCTCCATTCCCCCTTATCCTCTGGTAACCACTAAACTGTTGTCAGTGTCTATGAGTTCTTATTTGTTTGTTTGTTTGTCTTGTTCCTTTGTTGCTTTCAGTTTTATATCTCACATATCAGTGAAGTCATATTGGTTCTCTACATTTTTGTCTGACTTATTTCTCTTAGCATGATAATCTCAAGATCCAACCATGTTGTCACAAATGGCAGTATTTCATCTTTTCTTATGGCTGAGTAATAGTGCATTGTGTGAATGTACCACATCTTCTTTATCCAATCATCCATTGAAGATCACTTTGGTTGTTTCCATGTCCTGGCCACCATGAATAATGCTGTAGTGAACACAGGGGCATATATATCTTTACAGATAAATGTTTGTACATTAGATCATGTGCCGTTCCTTGGCTCACTTCCCTCCAATACCTTTTCATCTCACTTAGAATAAAACATAAGCCCCTTAGCACAGCCGACAGATCCTATATGATGTCACCACACTCAGCCCCTCTGATCTCATCTCCTCCCGCTCTGTAGTGATCATTACTCTAGCCACACTGGCTTCTTTTCTGTTCCTAGAACATGGGGAGGCAGCTGCAGGGCTCACCCTCTTTCAGGAGTGCTTCCTGAAATGCTCCCCCCCAGATGTCTGCAATGCTTGCTCTCATATCCTCTTGCTCCAATCAGGTCTCTGCTCAAATGGAGAGCTGCTCCTTGGAGAGGCTTTCCTGAACACCCTGTATGAAGTGCACTTCCTTCCCTTGGTCAGTCTCAATTCCCTCTCTCATTTTTGTTCTCCTAAGATATTATGTGTATTTATTTATTTGCACACCCCAGAATCCAGAAAAAAGCCCTGATACATAGCAGATGTTTAATAAACATTTGTTGAATGACTAAACCAGACAAAAAGAAATGATGTCTTGTTTTATGAGTATGAGCTCACAGGACTCTAACATGAAATGGCAACAGGAAAAAAGAAACAACAAAAAAATTTCTAAATTCAACTGCAGGTCTTATTTGACTGTTTGTTATATGACAATTTTGTTGCGTATTCCCTACTGAACTTCTGCTGAAGGATATCAAGAAAGACATGGCGTCCAACCTAAACGTTGTCTAACATTTGTCAGCACAATGATTCTGAGTAATGAGATTATGTTTGAAGTTCATCAAATAATCACATTGAGTGTGAACCTAGTTTAAAACACCTACTAGATCATGGTGCCAAGTAAAGTACAGGTTCAAAAAGCCTCTGTAATTTTTGTAATTAAAAGACAAAATAAAGGGGCCAGAATAGGGAAAATAATTTTTGTATAGAAAGGTTATAAAACAGAAAAAGTCCATAAAACAAAATTTTTAGTGAAAAGGCTATAAAACAGAAAAAGTCCACTCGAGTTTCTTTTTGTGCAAAGGACCCTAGAAACGAGGTTGTTTCAAATCATCCTAAGTAAAAAACCAAGGGAAGTAAACTAATAAAATATTAAAATTGTGCAGAAGGATGAAACACAGATTAAAGAAGCATTAACTATATTTCACCTGTCTTTAACAATGAAAATCAATCTTATGCTTAAACATTATTTTTTAAATTCCCAAATTTATATTTTTACAGTTGCAATTGGAGATCTCAGTCCATGAAATGGTTAAAGCCAGGATGATGTATCTGAAAGAGCAGGTGTACAGAATTCATGAGAACTATACTGTATCCACTGGAGTGTCATTAGTGAATGCCGGGGAGGACGCTCACTGTAGTTGCAACAAAATTATCACGCTGATTTGCCCATAAGGAGGAATACAGAGTACTAAATGTCAGCTCTTGAAAATTAAAATAAATTATTCATAGTTAGCCGTTTATTGACTTACCTGAATTAGTACCATTCCTATAAATTTCCTGTGCTTACCTCTATTGGAGCACTTAACAGATTGTGCATTGTTTGTTAACTTCTCTATTTCATCTGTATCTTATTGTCAAACTCTGAGTCTGGCACACAGGAGAAACAAATGAAATGCTTGTGAAACAGTCTTTGTGCAGGTCGTGAATGTATTCAATATTTACATACTCTGTACTCTCTATTCCAAACAGAAATGAAAGCAATCCTAGGCTTTGTAGGAGACATGCATGAGTTCAAGTTGGTTGGCTTGCTTGTTTATTCTTGCATTCCAGAAGGTCAGGGGCACGTTACATAAGAAGTAGACAAATGCCTAAAAGAGTAGATGGGTTGAAGGAAGGTCAATGTGCACATCCAAAGCACACACGTGAGCCCTGAGAAATGGGTAGAACCTTCACAGGCAGAGAGGGGAACCAAGAGCACGTCTGGTTGAGTCATAAGCTTGAGCAGACTCACTATGACAGAAAGGGCAGGCAATGCTCAGAGACCAGTTAGCAGTCCAGCTTAGTCCACTGAGAAAACCGTGGACACCAAGGAATTCTCCATATGGAGATGGAAAGGCAGACGGTGAGCAAATGCACCTGGGCAGGCCAATGGGAGGTAGGGAGGCTTTGCAAGAGTAAAGGAGCTCACGGCAATCTTATCAGAGAGGTTAAGCGGGCAGGAATACAGTGTAGGCAGAAATGGAGAGGCTGTATCATTAGTGGACATTTTCACAGGTATCAATGATTCATCTTCATTTGATTTTTACAGAATCCATGTTCAAGGGACTGAGTGTTCATGTCTCCTCAAAATTCACATATCGAAATCCTAACCCCCAATGTTGTGGTATTTCAAGTTGGGGTCTTTGGGAGATGATTAAGTCATGAGGGCTGGGCCCTTCTGAACGGGATTAGTGCCCTTAAGAAAGAAACCCCAGAGAGCTCCTTCACCCCTTCCCTGTGAAGTTACAGCCAAAAACAGCCTAAGAAATGACCTTCACTAGACACTGAGTCTGCTGGTGCTTTGATCTTAGACTATCCAGCCTGCAGAACTGTGAGAAATAAATTTCTGTTGTTTATAAATTACTAGTCTGTGGTATTTTGTTATAGCATCCTGAATGGACTTGGACACCTTGTACTTGTTTGAACTACAATATGTCTGTCTCTTATTCATGTTGTAATTTCAGCACCTTTCTTAGAATCTTCCACTTAAGGATTAAATAAACATTTCCTGAATGAATAAATGCTTCAATAAGATATCTACAGTTACCTACTCTTCACTGCCCCTGGATTACACATCTTGACCAATTCGTGTTCTACATAGGAACACATTTAAAAAAAAACACTCTGTGTGGGGAAATAGTACTTTACCAGTCTCTAACATGAAAATATTAACTGAGGAAAACTAAAGTTTAAAATAAAGAGGGAATGATTGACGAAAACAAAAAAGAAAACCAATGCATGTTTTTAATATTTGGGGAAAAAAGTGAGAAAATTATGACTATGAAAGGAAAGTAAAAAAACAAAATCATTCTTCTCACTTTTTTGCACTACTCCTGTTGAGTCTTACCTTCCTGTATCAGAAAAATGGATAAAATAATTATAATATGTGGAAAGTATTCAAGAGATCCAATGAAAATTCATACATGTAAGATACATGATAAAAATCCCAACACTGACTTCTTTTCAAAGTTACCATACATTGCTGTCATTTAACAAGATCTGAATAACAGTAGACTTAGAACTGAGTCTTCAAAGTCCAAGATATTAAGACACATACTGCCTTTAACTTTAATGAATTTCTTTGCTTATCCAGATTTTGATGTAAGACAATGTTTGCATAGCTACATATTTCATATTTACATGTAAAAATATTATTAAAAAACAATTATAAATGTAATGTTGAAGTGAAACCTGTAGTAATGATTATAGCATCTATTACTAATTGCCTAAAATAGCTCCATTCAAGATTTCATACAGTGGGCTGGCCTGGTGGCTCAGGTTGTTGGAGCACCGTGTTCCTAACGCCAAGGTCACTGGTTCGATTCCCACATGGGCCAGTGAGCTGCGCCCGCCCTCTATAGCTAAGATCGTGAAAAACGGCTCTCCCTGGAGCGGGCTGCTGTGAGCAGCCAGAGGTTGGTGTAAGCTGCCGCGGGCTGCTGTGTGCTGTGGTGGGCTGCTGCTGTGTGCCACCATGAGTGGCCAGCAGCCAGCGAGAGCTGCCGTGAGCTGCTGTGAGCGGCCAACGGGCGACCAACCGCCTCAGCCAGGGAGAACACAAGGCTCATAATACCCACATGGGCCAGGGAGCTGTGTCCTACACAACTAGACTGAGAAACAATGGCTTGAACCAGAGTGGAGGGTGGGGAGGCGAAAGGGGGGGGGGGGAAGAGATTCCATACACTATAAATCACAGCTTTATACATTACTGTGTACTGTGGACTTGCTTTACATATGTTAACAAAGATACCAAAAGCCCACATTAAAAAGTCATTTAAATATTATAAAGTTATTAGCAATAAATATTTGGATTCAAAGTTCAGTTTATTCAAATATAAAAATGAAATAAATCAGTGTTATCTTCAATGAAAATGTAGCAGAGAATTTAGAACTCCAGCAAAATGGAAAGATGGTATAATTAAGTAGACACTTTTCAGATACGGCACTTAGCTCCTTGAGAAAGGGGAGCTTCCTCAAAAATAAGAAACTAAAACCTAAAAGTACTGGATAACAATCAAGAAGTGAGTTTATGTCACACCAGTAAATGTCATCATATAAGCTGATTGAAAGCAAAGAACAAAGATGACTGCGATAACTTCCCATGATGAAAACCAGAACAAAGATGTCTTTAAATGCACAAAGCAGCATGCCTGTTTGTGTTTTTTTGGAACTAGAAAGAGCAAAGCAATTGGTGAATGTAGATAATAGCTGCTATTAAAGCTGCACTGAAAGCAGATCAAATGCAAAGAATTTCAGAATGAGAAGCTGTTTAGTCAAGACTTTATTTTCCTCTATTATCTGTTCTAATGTCAGCATTTCTGCCTGGAAGAAAGCTGCCCCTCAGCCCTCTCCCCAGAGCCAGACAATTCTTCTTCCCCATGTGTCCTTGACACTTTTTGAGCTGCTGCCCCAGCGCTGGAGCTCAGATCAAGTGAGTACATCAGCAAGTAAGTCTGTGTGTGGGCCCTTAAAAGGCCTACTTGGAACTCCAGCAGCCCTCCGTCTCACTTAGCCACAATCTCCGCTGCTTTCCATGGACAGAAGTTGTGGGGACTTCTCTTCCTGGCACTGGAACCCTGGGAATACTGGAGTTGGGCCGGAATCCCTCACTGCTTGGGGGGACACCTCTGCAGCCAAGATATCCATCCTGATTTTCAACCACCACACATGGGTGTGGGACCAGCTCTTTCTGCATCTCCGTCCCTCCTACCAATCTTGACATGGCCTCTTCTGAATATCCTTAGTTATAGGACTTCTGTTCAGCTAGTCCTCAGGCAATTCTCAATGATTATTGTTCTGTAGTTTAGTTGTAATTTTGATGTGGTCATGGGAGGAGGCAAGCACAGCATTTACCTATTCCACCATTGTGACTAGAACTCTTAAGAACATTTTAAAGGATTCTTATTTTTAAGTAAGGCAAAGATGGCTCCCAAGATCCTGACTGGAACACATTTGGTGATTCATGGTATCAGTCACATTGTTAGGGAAAATAGGTGGAAATCTGAATCTGGCTTTGGACCTACAGACTTTGAGATTCTCATGGAAGTTCACTGGACAATCAAAAATATGGGTTTGGGAGCCATTGAAAAGTCTGGACTGGAGAACATCAGAATAGAAATGGTAAGTTAAAACCATGGATGTGGATAAAATATTTTAATTAAAGTTGATAAGTGAGAAAAGGCCCACTGATAAGACATTAATACGAGCACTAACATTTCGGGAGCATAAAGGAAGGGGAGGCACCAAAATAAATTAAGAATGAGTGGCCTGAAAGAAAATCGCAAATTTCGGAGAAAATGATATCATGCAAGTCACAGAAGGATGGTCTCAACAATGAGAGTTTATCCCCAAGTAGGTGTTATACTCATTCACAGCGCAGAGCCCATAGAGTCGTGATTGAAGAGTAACTACTGAATTTGGCTATTTCTTTACTCCAAACCCCGTATTCCTAGAATAAAACAATTTCAGTGACGTGATGGGCCTGGAGTTCAGACTACAGAAGGCAGAAGAGTGAACTGGCGGTGACAAAGTAGAGTTAAGAAAGGGCTTTTTGAAACCTTGCTGTGAAGGAAAGAAGAGTGAGAGGGCAGCACCCAGAGACAGACACAAGGAAGAGAAACAGGTTTTTCTTAGAGCCAGAGAGAGACTGAAGCGTGTGTAACTTATTGAGAGGAAAGAGTTATGGCAAGAAGGGGTTTGAAGTTATGGGATGCCCATGATCAAGGTCCCCAAGGGAAGAGGACCATGGATGGAGGATTATTAGCCAATGAGAGGAAAAGAAACATAAGAAAATCAAGGAAACAGGAATTTCTATCTAGAACTTTAGAGATGGGGAATAAGAAATCTGATGGTTCACACTACAGAGCTTCAGTTGGAGAGCAAGATCACATCACATGGAGGAAAAGAGGCTTGAGGGTTGAGCCGACTTCAGTTCAATCCCAGCAGCCAGGCTTACAGGCACCACTCACCTGAGCCTCAGTTACCTAATCTGCAACAGAGATGTATCATATCTACCTCTCAGACTATGCAAATTTATTGAGAAGTGGGCTGGAAGGTAGTATGACTCTCCTTAACCCCTCACCCTACTTTCTCAGGAAAACTGGAAGCAGGACCATTAGCTGTGGAAGAGAGGCAGGTAGGAGAGTGGGCTCCAGGAAGGTAGTGAAGAATGAATAATGGACATTTAGGAGTGAAGAAAAGCACCGAGGGTTCTGTTGAGGTGAGAGAACATCAACTTGTAAAAGCAACACTCATAAATGTGTGTGCATGTGTGCGTGTTTGGTTTTGTTTTTGCAAGTTCCACAGTCCTGAAGGACAAGCAGCACGGGCAGGAAGTTGCAGTCCTGCAGTGGAGATCTGTGGGACGGGTGTGGTGGATGTATGAACGGTCAGGAAACTGGAGCTTCTGGCAAGAGGGTGTTGAAGCCCCCCTTTCGCTGCTCACCCCATCTCAAATCGGGTATGAGGAGACAAAGGTAATTTTTTACAAAAGCTATTAAACAGTTACTGCCACAGTGTCTTCTACCATCTTTCATTTTAAGTTATAAAATGATAGCGTGATAGCGCTGAAGCCCAATGCTGCAGTGTTTCTACTCCTGTAGCCTGTAGCAAACACTCAATTCATCAAAATCAGAAAACCCACAGCAGCTGAAATTGAACAAAGCCGCAGAAACCAGGAAGGGGTCTTGTTGCTCTACCTTCCCATTCCCGACAAACCACTTCTATAAAGGAAGAAAAGCCTTGGGGATTAGGGCATTAGGTAACTCTGAGATTAACGTTATGACCTTTTTGCCTGCCTGTTCCAAATGAATCTACTGTGTTTTAATATTCAGGATTCAGATTAAAGGCAATGCAAGCTGATTAACTGCAGAACTTTTTTGGTAGTATTTGCTGTTAACTAACTAACCTCAATGAAGGCAGACAAATGATCCGTGGAATGATAAGAGAGAAACAGAGTGAGATTTCTTTGTTGCTGCATTCTGGCCATCGCTGATGATACAGCAAATACAGAACCTCAAAAGCCCTGGACATTTCTCCTTGGTTTGAGGAATAAAAAACCTCTTGTGGAATAGCCCTGAAAGTGCCTTTGAGTCACTATATACTCCCCTGTAGTCATCAACTTTTCCTCTTCTCCAGTAACTGATGAGCCAAGCTCTTACCCCAAGGAAGCAGCGGCACCATAGACACTGCGGCAGGTTTTCGGACAGCACCCCCATCATGTCTGTACCCAGTGCTTACTGTCCACATACTGGTTACTGATGGGCATGACACTGGCTCTGTTTTTCACATTTGATAGAAGGACCTGAGATTCAGAGTTGAAGTCTGAGACACGGATGTCACCTTCTAATCTTTCTATTTGGGCTAGGACTTCTGATCAACTATTCTACAGGATTGTTTTATTTTTTGGTTAAAGAGCATGCTGCCTGTAAGACCAAAGGTGCCGGTTTCCTTCCTGTTCTTCCTTCCTGTATGCATTTATCATAGAATTCTTTCTTAGATCAGATCTCCTACATACATGCTACTGGTCACATGCAAAGACTAAGAAAGAAGCCGTGGATAAATAACACATTCATCGCTACAGCTAGGAGTTTTATATTCTGTATTATCTCTATGCAGCTTCCATTTGTTCACTCATTCACCAAATATTTAATGAAGTGGCCAGTGGGAAATAGATTATAAGTCTGGTTTGAAAGATTCGAAGATGAATAAAACAGCCTCCAGCATCAAAGAACTCATGTGCTAGTGAGGACCCAAGACATATCAACAGTGAATTATAATACAATCTAATAAGTATGAAAGCAGAGATGTGCATGGAGTACATGAAAGGTTAATGTTTTGAACTGATTCAGGACATCGAGGCAGCTACAACAACACAACAAAAGACACTCACGAAAGAGGACTTCCAGAACTGCTTCAGAAAGTGGCAAGAACGATGGGATAAGTGTGTTTGAAGCGAGGGGAAGTATTTTGAGGGGGATTAATGGTAGTGTGTCTTTTACTGTAATAATTTTTATTTAAACATTCACTGTATTTTTATTATTATTATTAGTTTCAGGTGTACAAAACAATGTAATAGTTACACATTTCACCCCTCACAAAAAGATAACCCCCCTCCAATATGCCCCTCTGACGTCGTATATATCATTATAATTCTATTGACTCTATTCCCTGTGCTGTACTCCATATCCCGTGACTATATATTAAATTATAGTTGACATACAATATTGTTCAGCTTCAGCTTCAGGTGTACAGCGCAGTGGTCAGGCATCTACACTGTCCAAGAAGTGGTCTCCCTAATAAGACATGTGCTCATCTCACATCCTACAAAATCTTTACAACATTATTGATTGTATTTCCCAAACTGTCTTTCATAACCCTGTGGCAATATTACAGTTACCAATTTATGTCATCTAATCCCTTCCCTTCTCCCTCATCCCCACCCTCCTCCCATCTAGCAACCATCTTCACTGTATTTATGGCTTGATCACAACTCGTATATGGGGTAAAAATGGTTACAGAGTTGAGGAAAACAAAACTGATGGCAGGTAGATCAGTTAGCAATAGTTCGAGTGAAGAATAGCAAGATCTAAACTGGGGGAGAGATATGTAAGGAGAGACAGGAAAAGATAGATTTGAAAATGAGAGAAAAATTCAGGACCAGGGAGTTGATTAACTGTGGGGATCAGGAAGGGGATGGTGAACGATTACTTTAACGGCTCTGGCTTGGCTTGGGTGACTGAGGATGACAGTGCCACCAGTCAAGAGGCAACAGTTTCTATTCCTCCAGGGAACTGGTTGCCAAGTTATTCTGCCATCCTGCCTGGCCACTCTGCAACCATGCGTTAGTTTTGAGGGAAGGAGGGAGAGCCTTAATTCCCTATGGTCTCCACTAAACTCTCCACAGAGAGCCGTGATAATCCCGGGGAGTAGCATGAAAGTGACCTAACTGAACTCTTTTTGGGTCAATTCTCTGCCATGGGTGTGGCCAGAAAGGCCTCATTGGATCCCAAGACCTCCCATAGCATGTAAGCTAGTTTCAGGGGACTAAAATAATATATAAAAAAAATTCAGCCTGATGATTCTGTACATGAGAAATTTCATTTTATACCTTACTCTCTTTGTTTGCAAAGTGGTAATAAAACACTGCTGCCACCAGTAGCAACACAAAGAATAATTTAATGGCAGCAGATTCCTTAAACATGTATATTGCTGAATAATAATAAACATCACGTGACATCAGCAATCATTTTGATTACTCCTTATAACAGAATAAATCCAAAAATGTTTCTTAAAAATAATAGAAAGGGGTAGAATTGAAAAAAAAAAAAAATTCCCCCAAAGAATTAAAGGCTGGTTTGTTTTCTGCATAAATTTATATTTTTCCAGTCGTGCTATTGTATCATGATCCTTTCAAACCAAATGAAAGTTCTATAGACAGACAGGCATATGGATATTTGAAGGAAACGATGACATCATACATTTTTTGTCCTCATGAGCAATTTGTAATAAACAATCCAATGAGAGCTAACAGAACCTGTGAAGTATAAAAGAAATAGATGACAAGAACTTGGTACCCAAATTAAAAGTCTGAAAGGAGAAAATAAAAAGTGTTTATGTGATCGTTAAACGAAACTTCTCTTTAAAGATAGCAAATTTACTGCTTGCTTTTTAAAATCTTAAAGTTGACTCAAGAATTACAGTTAATTTTTTTAAATGTGGCATTAAGTAGCTCGTTAGAACCACATAGTCTATTGCTCTGTCTCAAGCCTTTCTATGTAATATCCACTTATTCTTTAATTAGTCTCGGGAAAACTTCTATAAACCGAGTGGACGTCTAAACACTGGCCCTTTCAATTATTTTCTAACTTATTTCTTAGTGACGATGTTTAAATATGTTTCAATGCAAGTAATTCTAGTACACAACAAGTTATAAATCACATAGAACAAGCTAGTAAGCCATTTACATTGCAAAGAGATGTATTGCAACTGCCCACGGAACTATCAAGTGCTCCTACTTTTGAGTATATACATAAAAAGGCTGAAGAAGAGAGAGGCTTTAAAGTAAAATGTTATGATTTGCTGCCAAGGAACTATCAAGCCTAAATAAAGATAAAATATTAAAGTCATCATGCAAGTCAACTATAATTGATTTTTAATAAATGGATTCTTAAAGGCTTATCTATTATGCAAAATCAAGATACACTTTAACGGATTCAAATATATCTTAATGTGTGTCTGGCTACCTTGTGTCCCACCCAGGGGAAGATTCTGTACCAGGCTTTTCCGTAAACAATCAATTTAAATAGATTCTCTTTTTTGGGGGGAAGAGCAGGTCCCATGCCTTTACATGACTGCACAGAGCAGGGGCACAGGAAGTGACGCAGACACAGGGAAGGGGAGCCACTTGAGAAGACACAGACACCCTAAGGGGGAGTCAGGATTTCCACAGGCAGCAGATGAGTAATGAGGAGACTGACTGGCTTTTGAGCATTGCAATGAAATCTAGATCTTTGAAAGGTCAGGACGCCCCAGGAGACCTCTGTTTTATACATTTTAAGCTAATTAATACTGAGGAATGGCCAAAATTAAGAAGTGCACTTGCAGAAGAAGAAATTCCTCTGTTTGCTCTGGTTTGGTTAAGGCAATACCCACTCCTTCACATAGGCCACTACCCAATAAGAAACACCACAGTTCTAGGGGTGGTCAAGACAGTCAAATTCAGAGAATTCTTTGCATACGTCATGCTGTTTCACTGCCCCAAAACAAAACTTTTAGAAGTTATATTAGTAATACCAAAACGTATTGCAAACGAAGGATTTTTTCTTCAGTGGTAGGTAGAGATGAGGTTGGAACTATCTCAACTCCAAGAAGCAACTGTTGTTCTTTGTTTAAGAAATCTGTCTAAAATTTTGGGAGTTTCAAAGAAGCTGACTCTATACCGTTTCTCTATAAAAATCAGCAACTGGCTTAGCATGAAACGAATGCACTGTAATTTCTTTTGGTAGAACTCTAGAACACCAAAAGGAGGAAGTCTTTCAGATCTAATTCCATCATAACTCATTGTGCCTTCTACTGAATCACTTGGATTTCATATCCTCTAAATTAAAAATATCTTTTATGAATTAGTCTTCTGATACCATGTTCAAGGAGCACCTATCTAGGACCTTGATGGGTAATTGGAAGGTGGATGCTGGCCACAAATGTGTTATGTTTCTAAATTCAGCTTTGACTCTCTGATCCTATTCTCTGGACCTGCAGGCGTCTGCTACTTCTGGTCTTAGTTACTTTTGGGGGGGGTGGAAGGAACACTTCTAGATCTGAAAACACAAATATGAGTTTTCCTTCAGTGAGTCTAGACTCCAGAAGGAGAAGACATATGAATAAACAAATAAATGCAATGAAAAGGACAGGTATTCTAATAAAGACACATATCTATGATCAACTCCCTGGGGTATCAGGATTGGTTTTGAAAAGGAGGTGATGTTGAGTACATGTTCACGAAAAGAGGGTCACTCCTGCTTTCTAGCCTGAGCCAGATCACCAGTCCCCGTGGTAAGTAAAGAAGACAATGGAGTTTTGATATAATTGCGACCTTCTTGCCTGGGATCTTCCTTTGCCTCTTCACCTCTATGTGGCACTGGAGATCTACCCTGCTCTGCCAGGTCTGCCTCTCTCACTTTCTGATCGCAGCTTGTCCATCCTAGAATCTCAGGATTTGGAAAAACCACCCTCATGCAATCAACCATCCAATCTTTGCTTGAATCCTCTATATAACACTCTTAATAACAGGGTTTTGTTTGCTTGTTTTTTTGCCTCAGCTTAATACCTCTGATGTTAAGGTCTCTTTATGTCCTCCAATTTTAGATGTTTTGATGTTAGAAAGTCATTTCCTCTATCAAAGTAAGTTCTTCTCCAAAAGGAATTTCTCTCCAATTTGTATCTACTTGGGGCCATACAAAATGTTTAGTTATTTCCTCACATGACAATCCTGTAATTATATGAACACTGATACTGTAGTTGTCATGATGGAGTCACGTGTGCTTCAAATACGTCAAGACTTTAACAGTATTCTCCAACCTGTCTATATTTTTCGGAAGTTTGGCATCAGGAGCAAGGTACAACATTCTTTAAGGACTGAAAGATAGAAATACAGATAGATGAGCTTTCCAAGCTAAAAAAGGTAATGAAAACTTTAGCATAATAATAACAGCAGCGTTTTACATTCGTCTGGCATTTTCTTTGGGAAATAGTATGGAATAGTATTGAAAATTCTGAAGTCAGGCTGCTTGATTGAAAATCCTGTGCCCACCACTTATCAGTCGACTAATCATGGGTCAGTCTCTTTACCTCTCTGTTCCTCAGTATTTAATGTGGAAAAATATGGATCATATTAGGATGAACCTCACAGGATTACCGTGTGGCTTAAATGAGCTAATAGATGGAAAACAATGAGCACAGTGCTTGACTCAAAAGAAGGGATTATGTACTCTCTTCATTTCACCACTACACACTCTCTTTCTCAGTCACTCCATTCTTTTAATATCTCTGTGCCTTTGACTCACCATGCTGCTGCCTGAAACTTTCACCCCTCATCCCTCACCAGCTGGCTACTGCTGTTCTTCAAAGCTCAATTGAAATATCCCCCTCTTGGAGAGACCCTCCCCACTTCTGCTAAGCAATTGTCTATCACATCGCTGTGTTTAGTCTTTGCGCTATACTTCTCATGCTCCACAATTATTTTGTTTACTTATTTGTTTTTCTGTCTTTCTCTCCCTAATAGAATGTAAGCTTAATCAGAGCAGATATGTACCTTCTCTGTTCTGTCAATTGTACCTACAGAGACTTGTTCTGAATGAATAAATTGATGAGTATTACCTATAATTGTTATTGTATTTATTAGCATTTATCATTTCTCTTCATTCTCATGAGTGCTCCCTGAAGCAGGCAGATAAATGAACTCACATTTCCAGAATGAATAAAATGTACAGCAAAATGCATTTTACAATGTAAGGGGAAACATGGTCACTAAACTAAATAAATCCACTAAAACTCACCAAGCATTTCTAAGCAGCTACAGAGAATTCAGTTCAGTGGAGCATGAAAATCCATTTCATGTGCCCCAGTTCGTCATATTAGGAAATTTCAGTATGCATATTAAAAAGAAACACTTATTTAGAGTTCCAAGGGATGCTATCATGATAGATCTATTTAATTCAGTCTGGATTTGGCCTCCCAAACAAAATTCTTCTAATAGATGCTAAACAACAAAATCTTGAAGAGTTACAAAATAAATTCTCCCTGCAACATCCTGCTTTCCTTTATTTTAGTTAGAATCCCTGGCAGACTTGCATAAAGAGAGTTGCATTTCTGAAACTCTTGTATTGTTTTCTAATCCAAATCAGTTCTATAGAAAAAGCATTAAACTCAATGTAAAATTACCAATTGAATTATCTCTGTTTTTCAATTAAAACCAGAGAGTAATTCAATAGCTGGAACTAGTGTAATCGAACCCCTGCTTTTGTAGGCACCTATTTGTGGGCTCTGTGACATTACCTTTTCCTTTCTTTTCTAGAAACAATTAAAATTTGCATGTATTCACCATCAGCAACACACACAACTGCAGAGCAAAATATAAAAGGCTCCCTCACCTTCTGCTCCTCTTTTAAAAGGCTAAGTCCTGTTAACTGGTTGTTGTATAACCTGTCCTGTGGAAACAATTTTAAACCTACAGAAAGGGTTCAAGCACAGAATAAAGACGTGTTTTTTTTTTCTTGGACCATTTCAGAAGACGATGCCTCTGTGGAAATGCATGCATCTCCTTTTTTAGGTCTAATACCCGTGCAGGGTGCATCTCAGACCTAAAGCCCTTCTCACCTTGACCTTGCTCAGACATCCCACCTGAAGCTGCTTTCAGTGTGGACCTCCTCCTCATTTCACGTGGATAAACACACTCTAATGAACAGCCACCACCCAGATGACATCTTCCCCACCCTGAATGGGTCCCAACTCTACACCCCAGGAAGATCTCCTATGTGGACATTCTCTTTGTGTCACTAGGGCTCCGATTCCCTCTGCCAAGGCATCGTCCTGAGTAGATGCTCTCCAGATCTCACTTAACATCTGACACTCTGCTCACCATGCCTGGCCCCTGGCATGTGGCTCTGGACCACTATTGCTCTATTCCACTGGCACATTTATTTAGCTTGGCCACCCCTATGACTTTAAGCCTGAAATGGTCAGGAAGAAATGAAATGGAAGAGAAATGAAGAGGAGAGGAAATACTCCAATCATTACATTTGTATATATGCACATATACCCATGATCTTTTTCTTATTTTTCTACATAAATGAGATCATGTTACACATGTCAAAATGACTTGCTTGCTGTCTCTAAACAATAATGTTTTGGAGATCACACAATGTCAATATATGTAATTCTGCCATATTTTAAAAAATGGCTGCATGGTATTTCACAGCATGGAATACTACAATTTATTGTAACTTATACTACACACACACACACACACACACACACACACACACACACACACAGAGTATAGTTCTCTAATTCCCTACTCCCTTATTCTTAGACATTAAATTTGATTGCATTTTTCCTTATTACAACCAGTTAATATTTTTGTACACCAATATTTTTAATCTCACTATAGAAATATCATCATATTAAAACAGAGTGACAAATTTTAGAGCAACTATAATGCAACAAAAACTTATTTGATTTATGGCTTCTAGAAAGCTGCTAAAGCATGAAATAACAAATGGAATGTCCAATCTTGTCTAATGAAAATGAAACTATTCTTTTATCTGGTATGATTGGAAGGACACAAAAAAGCTTGCTGACCAAAGTTATCTCCCTCACAAACTGGCCCAGTGCCTGAAATGCTTATGAAATTATTCTTTTAAGGCTTCTACCATAGAGGTACTCTGAAAGGTAAACATCTTCCCCAGAGGGCTTCCATGAACTTATTAGTTCCTATCACTGTATCAGGGTGGAGTTCATCAGATCAGTAAAGCAATACTTGAGAATGAAAGATGAAGCAGTCAAGGACAGAGTCAGCTTCACATTAGGCTTTAGGTGAAAATTTGATAAATGGAACAGAAGACAACTGGCAAATTCCTGAGGATAGGGTGTGACCTGAAGAGCAGGTCCTGCTGAGACAAAAAAGAAGGCACTTGGTAGTGGCTGGAGTTGTGTGTGGGATGGCTAAAGATTGGGGGAGGTGGCCAGGGAATAATGCTGCCCAAGGAGCTGTTTCAGGGACTCAGTTTTAAGTCAAAGCACACCTGGGACATGGGGCATGGAGAGAGATGCCAAATTTCTAGGGCATGGAGAAAGAGGACAAATTTAAAAATTTAGATGGCACCACAAGTTATAATTTGCTTTCATTGGTTAACCATAACTAGTTTATTTTTTGAATGATCTCTCTTCTATGTTAAGTTTTGTCACATAAAAATAAGAAATGATCAAATCAAACAAATATATTTAATTAACCATGGACAAAGTATAACTATAATCCAATATTCTTCAGCAATGTTACTTGAATGAAAACTTTACATTATTAGTTTTGTTGGTGCAGTCGTAAGTACTTTTTAGAAATATTAGGGGTACGCCAAAGTCAATATAATTTTTAAGAAATTGTGTTAAGTCAATTTAATGAGTGTTGTGATATAATTCTGTTAAGGTTTGAAGGTAATTCAGAATTTTTAATTAAATGAAATTATATCCTTGGCAAGGCCATTTGTCAAGTAATTAAATATGGTTTAAAACACACCTCTATTGTTTAAAAATATTTTTACTTAAATTTTATCTTTTCTTTTACAAAAAAAATTGTATAGAAAAATATCATTAATTAGGTTATTTCGTAAAATCCAACATCCTTTAGGAATAAGTTAATCAAGGTAACTAACCAGCCTATCACATTTGTAGGGCAAAAAATAAAAGGATTGTTTCTGCTTTGAATTCTGCCAGCTGATAAGGTGGGGGCAGTCTGTAAGTAAGAAAATTAGGGAGACGCAAGCAGGTGAGACGCAGGGAAGAAAAAGACCTGTGTGTCAGATGACAGGGACTGAGCAGACACACAAGGAGTTGACAATTTGGAGATCTGACGAATTTGAGGTTTAGGCAGGTTAGACTGGCCTCTTCACAATCAAAGTAAGGGAATCATGTGTTCTCGAAAGGCCGGGAACAGGCTCTAAAGGCAGTAAAAGTCATACCACCCCTTTTTCAGTTACCCACCCTCCACTTCCTGTCCCAGGAGGAACAAAGACAGGGCATGAGTGGTAAGGCATGCAAGATAAGGCTGGCAGTGGTGAGGATGAGGGTTGAGACTGCAGGATGAAGGTATCTGAACCTTTAAGAATAACACTCTCTGCCCACTGGGCTGCCTGAGCCTTTTGGTGGCTCTGCAGATCCCAGAGTAGATTTGAGATGGAAGATAGACCTGGTTCTTCCATTTCTCAGAGGTCTTACATGGGAATTCTAGGGGTTCTATATGGGAGATGCTGAGTTATTTGTTAGAATTTTAGGACTCTTTCATTTCTATTTTATTTATACTCTGGGTTAGTCCTCATTTTATGCCGTCGGGTTGAGACCTCGCAAGTCCAGGTGGTCTTTCAGAGTGCAGCCATTTTACCCACGTCCCTACTTTACCAAGGGGATACCCTTAAATCTTGGGGCAGCACCATTTCTAAAGCAGTGCCTATGGAACCCTTTCTCCACCCTGTTGGGTGCACTCTCTTTTCAAAGAAACTGATTTTAGAATTAGCATAGGACATAAACAGCTCCTGCATTCCACAGGCTGTCATGATGGAGGCTTTTAATTCCCTCTCAAACTTACATTCTCCCTCATCATGTTCTTTATGGTGTAGCACTTAGTCCCGAAGACGTTCCCATTAGAACTGCTATGTCTGTGGCCATCACTACATACAGGAATATCTGGGGGGAGGGGGTAGTTAAAACCCTCCATATTGACCAACTACGGCTCTACATAACTGAACAGTTCCTTAGGGATTTGTAGGTAATCACTAGATCCTTTCCCCATTTCTTTGATTAGAAGGAAAATGCTTGTTTCAAATTCAGGACACTCAACAATGATTCCCCACTCATGCAGGTCAGAATACCCTCCCCAGGCTTCTCTGTCACTAGCAACCTAGCGTCCTGACTACCATCTAACAGCACACACTTGGTGGGTGGGGTGTAGACCTTTTAATGAGGGAAGGAGATGACACAGTCAGGGCACGGTGCCTCCTGAATTCAACTCTGAAGGTACTTCACTACGCTTCATGACAAGAACTGGACCAAAACGACAAGCCGCTTCTTACAAACTTTTGAGGAAAATAATCCTTTCACTCAGACTAACATTCTTCCCAGGCTTCTGGACTGCAAAGAACCTACAAAGAAACCTACAAAGAAACCCCACGGCTAACAAAGAAGAGAAAATTACTTCTCCCTGCACTGGACGTGGACACGCTGCCAGGGTGCGGCTGAAGGGAGGTTCCGAAGGCAAAGGAGGAATGGACACGCAGGTTGCTGAGAGCAGTGAGAACCAGGACGTGTTTAGTAATTTCTTGGGAGTTTCCAGTGCTGACTGACTCATTTGTAGGCATGGAGCTTCAGTGGGATTCTTCCTATAACCTGGAGGTATAGTATAAATCCTCCCAAGACACGGGACAAAATTGATTCGAAGTTAAAAAAATATATTAATAAAGAATTTGCAAAACTTTCAACTTCAAATTGATCAAAAATAATATTTACTTAAGATCAAATAATGGCTTGTCTTTAGAAATTTTGCAGTTGTTTATTTACCGGTAGCAATGGCTTTCATCCCTGTAATTTTGGACTATCTCCAGCGGATGAGAAACTAAAATGACTGTACTCAACATTCAGGAACAGGGTGGCATCCTCAGGCAGCACGGTTTAACAAGTCATCAGGAGTCATTTCCTTTACCTGTAGATGCTGTTTCCGTGTTAGTTTAGGACACAAGCTCCACGAGGTGCACTTAGTCTTTTTTGTTTTCTGCTGCCAGATAGGGAACGCTGAATTAAAATGTGTTGAATAAATGAAGTTATTATCCAAAAGTTCAGGCTCTACCATCAGCTGTAAGATTTTCAAACAAGTCCTCTGTGAGAGGACTTGTTTTTTTTGTTTTTTGTTTTCCCCACAATTTCTATCAAAACTAAAAGATTTCAAATATACCCCTCTGAGTTAGAGACTAAATTTTAAGAAAATGTAGCCCAATGATGGAAAATGCAACTTATATGCATAACACTAAAGTAATTTATCCCATGGAGTTGACATTAGTGACTTGGAAAGTGACAATTACACACATTACTCAATTCCAAACAGCTACTGAAAAAAGAAAAGAATAACAACCTTTAATAAACCCAAATCCATAAATATTTATATTCCATTTTTAAAGTTTTGGAGGTAGCACTAAATTACAACAGCCAAAAATATTAGAAGGAAATCTTTTATTAACCACATAGGTTAGGATGAATAAAACCCTGGAATTTGGAACTTTAAAAAAAAGGAAAAAAGAATTCAAGAACTAAAAGAGACAACCTTGAAATCATCAGGAGCCAGGGTTTTTTGGAGCCAGGTCAATAAAAACCAATTTTAAAAAGGTTATGAAAAAGAACTTTTTCCTTAGAAATTGCTAGAGATAAATCTGTCTAGAGTAATTCAAGGTAAAGATCGCTTACGGCCAGACTCACTAGTGAAGGTTTCCCTCTGGACCCACCTAGGCTAGGAACTTACCTGTGTAGGTAGGAGGCCCCTGTCTAGATGGGCAAATTAATGCAAGTTCTATTAACAATTGTTCAAAAACTTAGCTCATCTGTAGATAGCAGATTTTGAAAATTACGTTAAAATGTTATTATGTCTTAAATAGAAGCAATAATAATATTCTTTCATGTCAATATATCACATCCGAGAGCTAAAGCACTTTCATATATATAAATTTATTCATGCAGGTTCTTTCTCTTGTTTACTCTGTCATTCATTCATTCATTCATTCATTCCACAAATTAAAGCAATATAAGCAGAGATTGGTCTAGATTCTGGTACCACAATATGAGGTTTCCCAGACCAGCGGCAGGACCACCTGAGGATTTGTTAGACATTAAATTTGCAGTCTCCACATCAGATTTACTGAGTCAGAAATTCTGGAAGTCAGACCCAGCAATCTTATTTTAGTAAGTCCTCCCAGTAACTCTGGGGCACACTAAAGTTTAGGAACCACTGGTCTAAATGATAAACTATCTAGATTTAGTGTTCCCTTTATTCTTTACCATTATAATTGCTCCTTTGGCAATTTCATTTTCCCAAAAGGGCAAAATGTACAGTTTAAGAACTTTTCAATTAAAACAATGGAATTCCTTACTAATCCAGTATTTTATTACTTTTAAGATTAGACATAAAGTGCTTTCACATAGTCATGAAAAGTTATTTTTAGTTGAATTATCTTCACATACTGTGAGCAAATATATACTAAACTATCTGTGATAATTTAGCATAAATCTTAAAACTATTAAGCAGATAAATACATTTTCATTGATGACCTGTGTATGATATGCAATCTTCCCAAGGTATGTACATTTCAACATGTTTTATAATCTATTGTAATATAGTCCAAATATGGTGGAAAAACTTGATATATTTACTTGGCAAAGTTTAATATTTATCTGGCCAACAGCTGCTTGTTTAATTGCTTAACATCAGGAAAGTGGAAAGTGGTGTGATTGTCTATTTAAGGCCAAATATTAATTAGGATCAAATAAATATAGTTCCTTAGATCTCTGTGGTATCTAACCTATATAAACGTCTTGCAGTGATAAACTCATAAATGATTAAACAAAGGCCAGATCCATCAGAAGAATTTGCATTATGCCAAAACTTAATTTTCAACTCAATTTACTTTCAAAAATGTTGAAGTGTAAAAACACTTCAGCAAGACTCTGATTTTAAGTCAAACCTTTGTCGTGCTTAAGCATGAACAAACTATCACCATCAATGAAAGTAGAAGTTATTATAATTTACCAAAACATGTACATTTGGGGGGTAAAGGATCATAATTAAAAGTCACAGAACCTTCCCTCCAAACCTACTCTGAAGCCACACAGACATACCTGAACTGGCTTTCTTCATTATCTCCATAGAAATTAAAGATGTGATGATTCTGCTAAATGGAAACAATCGAGGCTGCTCTCTAAAGATGAAGTGTCCTCCTTTCAAAAGACAATGAACTCTTTCACATCAGCAGAGACTCACCTGGAAAACAGTGACTTGGTCCCTTATCTATACAGAAGTCGGTAACATCACTGATCGATCTGCAGAGGAATTTGAGTTCCAGGGGTGGGTGACTGCTCCGAAGCATATTTTGAGGCCATTTCAAGGCTATGGGCTACCTGCACCATTGTTCTGATTTCTTTACAAACTATATTTTCTGATATAGACCATGTGACTGAGCTGGCAGTGATTCAGACAATCAGCTATGAGAAACAGATTCTCACTGAGCTGGGATAATGATCCCAGATTATGAAAGGATTGGGCAGACTGGGCCACAGCAGAGAGGAAAATTAAGTTGTGTGATGCTTGACGTACCCTGGATGGAATGCTGGCTTGACTGAATCCCGGTGAAGTGCAAATGTATAATGACATGGCGATTTTTCTTAGAAACTATTACTCACATTTACACCAATTACAATTGATCACCTACTCCTTAAGAGTATAAACGATTAATATAGTATTTCGGACTTGACTGACCAGTAAAGTTGACCTGTTACGGTCAAGCAGACATGGGCCCAGATGCAGGCCTCTCAGATACAAACACCATTAGATCCTTAAAGAGAGAAGAAGTATGAAGGGGCAGAAGACTCTGTGATGCAAAACAACTGGCTCATCAGCCACAGAATAAAAATTAATTTAAATAATTTTATATTATATTAAATAGAAATTTAAACCCCTTACCCCAACTCGATTATAAAACAAATACATGTTTAGTGTAGATAAGGTAGAAGATATGGACAAGCAAAGAGATGATAATAAAAGGCACCCACGATACCACTTTTCAGAAGTAACTGCTCTTAACACATTCCTTAAAAAAGACACATGCAGAAAGCAAGGAAAGACAGTAACAAAGACAGTGGCTTTGGAGCCAGCATTTTAAAAATATCTACATAAGAATTCAGAATCTAACAGCTTTATGCCTTATGGTATTACCCATATCACTGATACAACAGAATCCGATGTGGCCATCAGGATTCTGGGGGGGGGGGGGGGGGGAGTGCTGGGAGTCAAGAGGAAGCTTCAAGTTTCCAGTTTCCTGCTCACGTGTGACTGCACAAGTGACTGCATCTCTGTTTCTCCAAATATTTGTAAAATGAAAACACTACCTGCTCCTCAGCTCTGTTCATTCATTCCGTGAACACTTGCTGAGCACATACTATGTGCCACAGTCTGAGAAAGAAATGATGAATAGAACACAGGACCTGCCAGCCAGGTCCCTGCGTTATGTCAGTACCTGAAAACGAGGGATGCGTGCCTGCCCCGGGGGCAGCAGGAATCAGAGAGGCTTCGCATCTTGAAGGAGGGGCACAGGTTTGGGATTCAGGCAAAACAGTGGAGAATAACTGGAATCAGAGAGAACCTGCTTTTGAAAACGCTGTTATTGCAGTAGGCAGAGGGAAAGATAATGATGGTGGATGGACAGGTGGGCTGGAACCAGGTGATGAAAATCACCACACGCCACTCGAGAGTCCGTTTTTCATTCTGTAGGTGATGGGGAGCGACTAAAGGGATTCCAACAGGATAACATAATCATATCTCTACTTTAGAAAGATAACAGTGTGGTGGGCGTAAATCTGGTACAAAACAAGCTCTGGACATTACAGAAGATTTATCTGACTTTAAATAACATCTTTATCAAGCACTTTTATGTCCCAGGCACTATGTTAAGTGCTATGTAAATACTGACTCATTTAATCCTTGCTTCACTCTGAGCCAGGTACTAATACTAGGTCTTTCTACAGACGAGGAAACTGAAAAGAGATGGAGCCTATGGAGCCCAGCTTTGAAGGCAAGCAGTTAGATAGTCTGACCCCAGAGCTTGTCCGTCATCAGACAAACTACCGTGTTTCCCTAAAAATAAGACCGGGTCTTATACTAAGTTTTGCTCCAAAAGACACATTAGCTAAGGCTTATGTTCAGGGGATGCCATCTTGAAAAATCATACTAGGGTTCATTTTCTGCTTAGCTCTTATTTTCAGGGAAACACGGTAGTAAAAGAACCTCCACTAAAAGCTGCTGCCTTAGAATACGGCCATGTCCGTGTTTCACGGTGAACACCCTGTCAAGTCATGTGATAACGTGGATTAGTCTCAAACCCTCTCACTTGGAATCCGTAAAACTTCCCTCACCTCATACTCCTCTCTTTTGGTCTCTTTTGCTGGTTCCTCTCCCTTTAGTTTACTAACTAAAATATTGATGTAAAATCATGTTTAACATCCCTCAATACAAAGTAACTCAATCACTAAACATATAAGTCATCGCTAATCAAAATATGCTGTAAATTTTCCTATCCAGAATTTTGGATAAGACAAGGATACCAGTCAGGTCAGAATTAATTCATGGGGCTCTCTGTCAGAATTTTGTCTCGCCACACTCCTAGTTTTCTGTCCAAACGCTGCAAGACTGTTACAGAAGCTGGAGCGCAGTGGTATCTCTCTCACAGTAAGCACAGCTGCTCCCTTTGGCTGGAACAATCTTTCACCCATGTTGGATTAGCCAGCTCCTACTTAGCCTTCATCTCAATTTAAAGTCCATTTCTCTGGGAAGCACTCCCTGAACCCCTGAAGTGATGACGGGGTGGGTTGGGGGGTCTAGACCTGTGTCACCACAAGCTACCATTTGGGCACTACCACATTTCGTAATCATTGTTGGCATGCCTGTGATGGCTTCCTTTCCTTACCCCATCCCCGGAGCCCAGCAGTGTCTGGCTCATGGTTTATACCCAGGAAGTATTAGTTAAACAAATAATCTCAAGACTTTAAATTTTCCTTTGTAGAGGACGATATAATAACATTCAGATAGAAGAAGGGCCAAGGATGTGATACGAAGTTGACTCCTTCATATTCTAACACAGATTAACTGAACCTAAAAACTCTTCTCAGGAATATATGAGGGCAATGTACGCATACATGCAACTGATATGTAAGAACAGACTTTCGGGGTTTTGGAAAAGAGAAACTATATGCTATTTATGGAACAAGTGCTACAAGTAGCTCTTATATCCTAGAGATACTCATGCAATGTGAAAGGGTAGGATAGGACAGGAAGCATGTGAAAAAGCTTGATTAGCCACCAGTTTAGAGATAATCATAGTTCAGTTTATGCCAAGTTTTGGATTTGCCCCAATGCTGATTTTGGGTGGCTCTAATATTGTTTCAATTTCCAGGTGGCAAAGGGTTACAAAATACAGCCTTTCCTGTTTTCCACTTCATTCAGATTTACAGCTACTTCTTGTATACTAACACTTGCTCCCAACTCACTTTACATTTTTGTGTGTGTATCCCTATTTGTTGCAAGAATGATTTGGATCGGGTCCCTAAAGTTATGTTATTACTAGTCACCATTCCTCCCAGGTGAAATTAATTCTATTTCCCAATGAGACTGAAGGAGGTAGCGTAAATAACTACCAAATATTTATTGGGCACCTACTATGTGTGAGGCTCTGCTGCAGGCATGGGATACAATGAAGAAAATAAAGCTTTGCCCTAGGAGCTTAGTTCTCTGCTTCCCCCACCTTGACTTAGATACAATGCATCTACCTAAAAAGTTAGCCACAAATTATTATTGAGATAAAAGCAGATTACAGAGCAGGACATTTAGTAAGAGGTCATAAGAATGTCTGAAAGAATAATTAGGAAGTGTAAGGACAAATACACCTTCCAAATAAGAGACAATTCTCCTGTTGAAGCTAGGGAAGCAATTTCTTCTCCTTTTCTTAGGGCATTTACTTTAGAAATCAGTCCATTGTTAAGTATTTTCTCCTGCCTTTGAAAAGTATCTAAATGCTTTTGAAAACTCCACAGACCTTTTGTCAGCTTTATGACCCAGGAATGTCTCTGAAGGAGTTGGGAGACATCTTTTATGAAGTGTAAATGGGAAGGAAGATAACGCACCCTGTCTCCCCTTTGTGGGAAGGTAGGAGCCTAACTCAGGTGGCTGCCTTGTTCCAATTTGCAAAGCTACCTCCTCCTGAGAAGATACCAGGTTTGTTTTTCATCCAGATAAAGCTGAGAAGCTAACACAGGTGGTCACTCCAATTACCAGGTAAACTCAGGCTGAATTATGTGTAACAAAAGATACTGTCAGGTCCTTACTTGAGGACTAGTCATTGTTTATCTTGAAAACATGTAGGTATATCATGGGTTGTATCTGCTTGACAATATAAGGGGATGAGATTCCTTTTCGTCTTTGCAATCTCTTAGTAGATTGTCTTGATGTGTATCACATTTTGGTTTAATGCTTATTCAACAATAAAACTGATTCCTTTCTCTACTGCCTTTGTGAAGAGGACTTCTGGGTTGGGAGATTTTATTTTTAATTATATTTATTCAACAGAAGACGTCAATAGCAGTTATCTCTGGAGGGTAAAATTTCAGCCATTTTACATGCATACTTATATATAAATAAATTTAAATATTATAAATATTTATATCTATAAATGCTATAATATTTATGTGTTTATAAATATATGTTTATATTTATAACTATTTACATATATACTTATATAAGTAAATATATATTTGATGTTTATGAACATGTGTTTTTATATAATGAAAAAATAAGTGAAGTGATTTCCACATGGGGAAAAATAAATATCAGATCTTCACCCATGATGCTCATCATGATAATGGCTCAGATCTGTACACTTTGGAATCATAGATCCCTTGGGGGAAATAGATCAGAAAGGCATCTATAGTCTTATCACAGTCTTCTCAGCCTGGGTATAGTCTCTTTCACTATCTGTCATCAGAAAGTATTCTGTTAGAGAGCTGAATAGTATCCCCTAAGGCAATGAAGTTTATCCCCTGTGGACAAGGATCTGATTTGAAGTCCAAGGTTGCTGCTGCTTCCTGGAGACCATCACTCACCTCCCTGGCTACGGGCAGCTTCTTCACTAAACTGGGTGCCTGTGATTCCACGGGCCTGCTCCATGCCTCAGCCTCGGAACCTTTGGGGTCTCCTTCTTCTCATTTTTGACTATTTGAGAAGGAGAACAACTTTGGAGTTGCTTGGGTTCTGTGTTTCCAGCACAGTGTGGTGAAGACATTTGGGAGCAAGGGAGGCTCTGGGTGGGGAGTGGCCCAGCAAAGCAGCTGGAAACATCACTTTTAATCTGGTACCTATTTTAGCTGCTGCGGGAGTTCTTCAGGCCTCATCATTGTCTCCCAGGGGCTCCCTACTTCTCTCTCAGTTCTGGCTTCCATCAGGCCCGCCTCCCTAGGTTATCAGACACCTCTCTGAACCTACCTCTAAATAGAGTTCAAGTTCTTTTCCCCTCTCTATGAAACCCTAGGCTTATACAATTTGAAAACTGAATCTGAGCAGCTGTTATAAGTTCCTGCAATATTCCATGATAAGTATGACGCTCCTTGCACGGTTTATAACAGTTGGAGGCTGGTGTGCCAGAGGCCACAAAACTCCATCCAGAAAAAGTCCTAACTCTGGTCCAGTCAGGGGGTCTCTTACCTGAACAAAAGCACGTGGTTCAAGCAGAAACATAATATTCATAGGTAGCAGAATAGAGAGCCATATTGATTCAAGGGATAAAGAAAATAAACTCTATCAGTCCTAAATATATATGAATATATTTCCAAATCATTTTTGTTATTCTCTGCTGCAGTCATGAAAATATAACTCACTTAATAAGAAATCTTTCTGAATATAAGAAGTGACCGATTTACTATTTTTCACCTTTTGGCTCTTTGAAAATCTTTGGTTTAAAGAGTCCGAATTACCATACAGAAAACAGGAAACTAACTAAATAACTTGCTCTCAGTCCTTAATGATTTATAAAATAGGAAGGTGACATAGGTCAACTTAAAATAATTGCAATGGTATTTTTGCCTAAAAATTGAAAACATTTAAATGAATTTTGTGTGACAACACAAACTGTGGCCTGATCTTAGATGTTTTTATTTACCACGTAGTAATCTCTTGTTTTGCTTTTGCTGGAATACGTATTTTACAAACTATTGTACTCCAGAGAAAAGAACACAGAGAGTGAGATAAAAACAAAAATTCCAGAAAAGGAAAGAACAACATACGAGCATGGAGACATGAAAGCCAGAAGTTTGAGCATGACAGAAGAAAAGCAGCCAGATTTCGTCATCTTGAGTTGCCAAATGACTTGTCCAATCCATTGAAGGCTCTACTAGATGCTACCAAAACAGAGGTGGGACTGGAGAATCTACACAATTTTAACTTTGTTCACAGCACTGTACTCATTAGTATATAGTTATACTAGCAGATAAATTTAGCAATGATTATTTAATTGTGATGCTATTTTGCAGCCACCCTTTATTATTATTTTCAATTCGGTACTAAATGATAGTTGCAGACAAATAAATAATGAGGTTTACATCATTTAACTGAGCCCTATTCAGCCTCTACAATGCAATATACTCTGCTCATCAAAGTTAGCATAGGAAAAGTTTTCCCAGAACATAAATTTTAGCTAAGCTCTTGAACATACACAGATGATAGGAAATACCTGTCTATAACGTGCCTTCAAGCAAATCAACTCCTTCTAAATCCTTTTGTGAGATTATCAGATACGCCCAAACTTGTTTAATCTGTTTGGGCTCAAGTTAAGACATTGCCAAATAATAATCACTTGGATTTGCAATGAAACTGCTCAAAGAGCTTTCCTACAACATTTACTTGATCCATGAACAATTAAGTAGGGCATTTTGAAAAAGTTTTTACAAAGAAGAAAATACAGAGCTGTTCAGCGGACTGGTCAGTCTGTGTGTCAGTGATGTCCAGAAAGCCTGACATTAATTGCTGTCTCTCTCTGCTCTGGTTAGATGCCTGTGACATCCTCTCACAGCAACTCAGCCAAGCAAAGACCCTACATTCTGACTGGTGAAAACCCAAAGCTGTGGTTCTCACCCAACTGTCTTGGCCTTCTGAGCTAAAATGAACTTAAGCATGTTGAAAACCTCTTGTTTCAATATACTTCTTAAAAAACTTCACACACTAGAAACAGTAGACAATAAACAGTGAATGTCTCCTGCCTCTTTTGGCCCTCCATAGCCCCATTCCCCAGGGGTAACTACCGTATTGCCAACAGGTATGTGGTATGCATCTTTCCAGGCCTTTCTTCTATGCCCATATATAGTGTTTTTGTTTCTTTGTTTTTCTTTTTTTACAGAAACGAGATAATTCTATACATAGAGTTCTGGAACTTGCTTTTTCTCTCCTAAGTTGGAAATGGTAAACAAACAGTCTGTTGACTACCTATAAGGAGTGATGATTCAAAGAGGAAAATACAATATGTTAAAAAGATCAGTTTCTGAAGTAAAAGAGAGTCTGGATGAGCCAGAAATCAGCCATTATTCTACATGAATTGAAATTTTCTTTCTGAGTTACATTTTAGCCTACTTTCTCCTAGGTTAAGAGAAGTACAACACTAAATCTAACTATATCCAAAAACCAATGCCAAACATCAAACCACAGTCTACACGACCTTATATTATGGCTCTTTAGTTTGCATAAGTAGTATCTTCTAGGCTATATATTTATTGGAATGGAAATACTATTTAGACTGGAAATTCTATTTAAAGAAACAATTTGGTATTTAAAGTCTCTCTCCTCCTGGGTTATTCAGCCACGTGTCTAATAGAGACACATGTGTGGCCTTTCTTATTTGTAGACAATGAAACCCTTTAGCTAAAACTTTAAAGTTGTCTAGTTTTAAGAACTTGAGAATATATCAATATAAAGTTTTGCATTTCAAGTTGCTTTAAAGTATGGTGAAAAAGAAACAACAGAATATTTTAGGAAGTCCAGGAAATGAAGTCTATACATCAATAGTGATACTTCTAAGAATGAAGCAGTGAAAATCCATCCACTACTGACGATCTTATTATGGTGTGAAGTTACAAAGGTCTAATAACTCGAACAGAAGGAAGATTTTAACATCTCATATGACAATCGTGGGCTACGTGGTCATGACATCAAACAATGAAAGACCAAATAACGTAGTTTTCACTTCCACTGAATTGTCTTTGTTTAGGCATTGTCATAGAAAATGTAAGCTTACTAGGAAGAAGGAAACTCATTTTCTGAAATCCTTAAGTGAATTGAAGTTACTAAAGAAAGAATTGGATTTTAGTGCTGATACTCCCAGATTTATAATTCACTCTTTTGTCTCAGTGTGACAACCATGCCTTGCTCACCTTGCTATAATAACTTTAAAACTGGGACTGTCAACTGTATTTACCAAACCTGTCATTTCTCAATGTAATTATAGCCTACATCCTGAATAGAAAAGTCATTTTTAATCTATGCAAAACAAACAAAAAAAAAACCCCACACGACTGAAAGAGTAATACCGTCTCATTTTCCTCCCTCTCTTTCTCCACTCATTCTGGTAGCCTCCAGAGATTTCTGTTGTGTTTTCACATATTATAATTGTGTAACCTTTCATAAAGAGCCTCAGCCTAAGTGATTTCATTTCAATAATGTTTGACGTGCTGTATAATATTTTTAAATGGCTTATGGTAGAGCGCTGAGCTCTCTTACAGACATACGTTATGATGGCCCTAGTAATTTTCATTAATAGAATTCTGCATGTACAAATATTCAATGGCAAGTCCTTCCTTCTGAGATTGCAGTTAATCTGACAAATTTAAATGCTAACACAACACACGGAAGACCAGGAACATGTAACTCAACAAGATAAGCTGTTATGAATGAAATTAGGACTAAATATGGTCAAAACCAATTTACTTCAACATTCATCAATTAGTTAAATTTAAAAATCTTAAAACTAATGTATTCTTAATTTTTATCCAGTTAGAATAGTTTATCATTTTCTACGTGGAGTAATAAGCATACAAATTGGAAATACTAAAAACTACTAACAACCTTTAAGTACTTGTATTAAAAATTAAAAAAGGGATAATAAACTTTATAGTGAATAATTCGTATTTTAAATGCTTAGCTTTGGTGTGGTTTGCTTGGGAAAGACATTCATTTGGATAAAGACTTTCAATTGTTTACTTTCTGACACTGCAGGTATTCAGACAAAATAATCAATCCACAGTCAGTTTGAGCTAAGCAGTTGTAAAATGTCCTTATCTGAAACTCTGTCCTCACCCTAACTCTGGAACATCCCCTTTTGAGACCTAGCATACCTCCCCCCAGAGCAAATGACATTTTTTCATGAGTCTATCCCTTTGATCACTAGATGGTCCCCTAAAGGCCCTGAAGCCAACAGGCCTAAATTAGGAGTACAATGCAACTGGATTATACAGCAAAGATTTGAAAGAACTGTGCATTGTTTATGCATAGACTCATCCATGAAAACCTGGTCACTCTATAGGTTCCATGTCTACACACAATTTCCCCCATTAAAAGGAAGAGCTCTGTGGCTTCCTCTTAAGATAACAGGATATGCACAGTGGTATCTGCATTTACCAAGAAACGCATTGGTAAAACTGCTGTCTTCTCCTGACTGCATGAGGCACAACACGCTGCTCAGGGGCCCTGATCTGCTGGAAAACACACAATACTACCGCTCCACCAGTCAACACACATTGGCCTTGGTGGGGAGAACTGTAATCCTCTCTCTCCCTAGGCCATAGGTCCTCCATTTTCCGATGCTAGGTTTAGGGAGAATGGAGTATGCATTAAAACTTGTTTTCCATTTTACTCATCCCTGGTGAATATTTGAGTTTTCTCTCTAAAGGTTTATTGCCTAGAGGAATATAACCTGCTTTTAGTTCTACATTTTATTTTTAACCATACATTATTTTTAGATATTTAAGCTACTATAAAAATGACAATAGATGAATAGACAGGTTGATATACGCCTTCATTTGTATTTTTATCATTTCTTTATTAGAGAATACTTCAAAATTCTTAATACACACCGCCTAATTGCTTTGCAGAGAGGTTACACTAATATATAGTATAAATGAATGACTATCCAGCTGAATGCTAGCCAGGATTGATGATTATCTCTTTGAAACTCTTTACTAATTTGATAGCTTTAAAAATGACATTTTACTTTAATTTGTTTTGATTACCACTGAAGTCCAGATTTTAATTTCTATTATTCATTTGTATTACCTCTTCTGTGAAATGAGTTAAATTAGAACGTGGAATATAACCAAGATAGCCATCAGAGCAAGAAAAATGAACAAGTGAAGGCATAGCTAAGCGGTGGGTTACTTGCAGATAGGTATCAAGTAGCTCTGTGTGGTATCTGGAAGGACCCGCCCTTAATTTACCCATTTATAATTGTGACCCCTAAATCTAAGGAATACTGGGTTTTTATTTTTAATATTTTAAATTCTGAGAAATACATAAAAGCGAAAGTTATCCATAATTCTGCATCACTTTTAATTATTTAAATGCAGTTCTTTCTCATTTTGTTCTTTATATTCCACATAAAGTGAAATCATATAGTATTTGTCTTTCTTTTTCTGACTTATTTCACTTAGCATAATACCTTCCAGGTACATCTGTGCTGTGATTTCACTTTTTTATTTTTTTTATTTTTTATTTTTTTTATGGCTGAGCATTGTGGTGAGATTGTAAATTGGTGCAGCCACTATGGAAAACAGTACAGAGGTTCCTTCAAAAATTAAAAATAGAACTACATATGACCCAGCAATTCAATATCTGGGCATTTATCTGAAGAAATCCAAAACACTCATTTGAAAAGATATATGCACCCCTATGTTCACTGCAGCATTATTTACAACAGCCAAGATATGGAAGCAGGCTTGGTGCCGATCAATAGATGATTGGATAAAGAAGATGTGGTACATATACACAATGGAATATTACTCGGCAATAAAGACTGATTTTTATATTCTTCTTTGTGCTTGAACGTATTTTCTACAATGACTATTTACTACTTTTAGAAGAAGAACAAAAAGAGAAATAAAATGCACGCCTATCTACAAAACCCACAGTGCTGCTCCCTTTCATCTATACAATAAAGTTCAAACTGGTTAGGCTCATGTTAAAGCCCTTCTAATCTGAGTCCATTTTACCAATCTAACCTGAGCAGTACCCAACTTCATCACTCGGCTCTGCCTCAGATGGTCACCAGGCATGTCATGGTCCATCCAGATGCCACCCATGTTCTTCCCATCGGGCCTAGAGCTTCTCCTCTCCCCTAGGGTTTCTGATCATCATTTGGTTGTTACCATTTTAAGGCATCTTCAGATACTCGTGATGCTCTAAGCCAAGTCTAGCAATCGTGCAAAATCATTTTAGACCCTGATTCCAATAAGAGTAATGGTAAGAGCAGAGCAATTCAGAGCAAAAAACCCATCAATATTTGTTAAATGAATTTAAAAAATCACTACTGTGATTATAACAGCAGGTAACATCGCTTGAGAACTTGCTATTTATAAGAAGGCACTGTGCCAATTTCATTTATCTTAATACTCAGAACAATCCTCCGTTTCAAAGATGAAAACAATGAGCCTCAGCTTATGCATATTTCTCAAGGAGATATTACAGCCAGTGTGGATCTGGGATTCAAATCCAGCTCCATCGATACCAGTATCTCTACATGAGCAAATTTGCTAGGCCAAGTCCACTAGAAATCATTTTGCATACATTTGTATTAGTTCGTCTAAATAAATATCCACATAGCGAAGTTAAAAAGATGTGTTGAGCTACAAAGTTTCCTCTTACATATAAAAATAGATAAAAAGCCAATAAAATTTTCTACAGTAATGTTTACCTGTATAGGACCAGCCAATCTCTTCAACAAGTTTTCTCTGTTGTCGGTAGTATCCATAAGCCAAATCTGTAACCAAGAAAAACCAATAAATCAACGTGTGGGAAAACACGTCTAAATTTAAAAAAGTGTAAGATGTGCAAATCGTGCATATCATAAATGGTTCCAGATCACTCCTTTCCATGTTATCTTCCCAATGTCTCTTCCCAACTCCAACCACCACCATTATGGCTCCACTGTTCCTGGTCTCAGAGTTAGTGTAAAATTTCAGGGGGCCCATTTTAAGAATGCTGAAGTTCTGGCAAGGACAAAGCAAATATTCTGGGTAAAGCAGAAGCAACCTAGAGGGGTGCATCCCAAAGAGAGACTGGGGTCAGAAAGGACAGCTTGTCCTATCTTCAAATTTTCTTATCATTCCCTAAGTCTAATGCTTAAAATTCTATTGATTATCAGTACTTCTGGGTTTACAAAAATCCAAGTTTTATCTGTAAATGCTTCTAGGAGACCCAGAGGTTACCATTTTTCGAAATCTGCTTCCTTTATAATACAAAATTAAATTAGGTGCCTTGAGGAAGTGGGAATTGGAATGCATGTATCTCAGCTGGGAGAAAGGTTATGTTAGTGCAGGTAAGCTTGTCCCTTGGAAGAACAGAGATGCCTGAGTGGGGTCATGGGCTTCGTCAGAGTAATGATGCCTCACGACTACAGAGAGAGGCTCTCGATTTAGAACCTGGGGGAAGAGGTATAGAAAGGAAAGTGGGTGGAAGCCTGTGACACTGATTTATAATAAGATGATATATTTGGTCTATCTCCCTGTTTCTGGCACAGAGCTCCTAAAACCTTGGAATTCCCTGAGAAGAGAGGCATAAATGTGTCTTTTGTTAAGTTAATGAGGTGACTTTTGGACCCCCACCAAATGATGGGAGCTGGTTGCCATGAGAGCCACCCCGTGATTAGAGGGTTGGAACTATCAGTCCCTTTTCCCTGTAACCTTTGGGGCGTGAAGAGGTTGAACCAACTGCCAATGGACAGTGATTTAATCAAACAAGCGTATGTAATGAAGCCTCCGTAAAATTTCAGAAGGAGAGGATTTGGAGAACTTCTAGGTTGGTGAACACGTGAAGATTTAAGAACAGTGGCACACCTGGAGAGGGCATGGGAGTTCTGAGACCCTTCCCCATACCTTGTCCTTGCATCTCTTCCATCTGGCTGTTCCTGTTGTATCCTTTAATAATAAACTGGTAATCTAGTAAGTAAAATGTTTCTCTGAGTCTCTGAGTTTAGCAAATTAACCAAACCCAAGGACAATCATTGGAACCTCGGATCCAGAGCCAGTGGGTCAGAACCACAGGTGACAACATGGACTTGGTGACTGGTATCTGAAGGGGTGGGGACAATCTTGTAGGACTGAGCCCTAAACCTGTGGGATCTGATGCTAGCTCCATGTAGATAGTGTCAGAATTGAGTTGAACTGTCAGACACCTAGTTGGTGCCCAAGAATTGTTGACATGGGAACCCCTGCCCCACAAGTAGAAATTGTTCCCAGAACCTTTTAAAGGCAAAACTTCACTCTGCAAAATTAAAAATTTTGCCTGAAATCATACTGGCACCCAGGAAATGGGAATGTTATGATTTATCCTCCTCTTTCTTGTGTCATTGTCCGTTAGTCCCAGACTGTAGTAACATCAGTACTACATTTCAATTACATTGTGGGTAAAATAAATCTGTTGGAACTAGGTTTGGAATCAATGTTGAAAAAAGTGTTTCTGTAGAAACGGCTGCAAATAGCTAGTTAACAAATGAAGTTATAAAACGTTATTCATAAATTGAGGTTCTGTCAATACAGCCCTCATGTGAATGCAAGAATTATTTTATACTATTCTATACCATGCCACGCCATGCCATGCCTATGTTGATCTTTCTCATCAGTTGGAAAAAGAAACCATTTCCTTTTATTCTCAATAAACAGTTGTTTTCTACTTATCGAGAGTTCCCAATTTTAGGGAAGCAAATATCTAAGGACATTTCAGAAATAATTTTCCTCTCTTCCACGTCATATACTCTCTGATTAGTACCTGTCATAATGTCATATACTCTCTGTTGCTAATAAATCACTGCTAAACTATTTTGCAAAAACTGAAAAGCAGGCCAGCTACCAGAAATACACATCCTGCATCCAAAGATTAATTAAAACATACATTGGAGAAATAAGAGTTTTTTGTTTTAAAAATTTTATTACATGTAAATATTGGTAAATATTCCATTGGCCATGGAGCATATTTCAACACATATTTGTTTTTATAACAGATTTATTGAAATGAAATTTACATATCAGATAATGCACCCATTAAAAGTATGCAAGTTAATGGCTCTTAGCATATTCACAGAGTTGTGCAATCATCACCACAATTTTAAAACATCTTCATTGCCCACCATACCTTTTAGCTGCCACCTCCAACCCCATCCCCACATCCCCCAGGTCTAGACAACCACTAATCTACTGTCTCTATAGATTTGATATTCTAGACACTTCATATAAACAGAATCACACAATATATGGTCCTCTGTGACTGGCTTAATTTAGCATAATTAATGTTTTCTGGCTCCTCCATGTTGTAGCACGTATCAATACTTCATTCCTTTTTATTGCCTAATAATATCATTTTATGGTGACCAAAAAGGCCTTAAAGTTCCCCTCAGCTTGAATAAACTCTGCACTGGCTTCTTCTTGATCCTAGGCCCCTGCCCTGCCCTTCTTAGAGTTTAGAAAACTTGTAATTGTAAATTCTCTCTCTGCCCCTTTGAGGTGTAAATCATTTCCCACAACCGTGGCAGTTTTACTACTAGAAATATACTTCTCAAGGACATGGGAATCATCCTTTTGAAAGTAATCATCAGAGGAAATAGCACCCTTATCTCCCAGTTTCTGTGAGCGTGTAGGAGCCTAAGTTCATTGGCGCGCATGCTCCAAGTTGCCTAAGTTCATTGGCGCGGATGCTCTAAGTTGCAAAAACTACCTCCTTTTTCTTTGGAGAAAGCCAGTTAGCAAACACAGATGGCCTATGATTTCTCCCTGAATGTCCTGCAGTTACTTTCCACTGGGGCTCACTCCAGCCTTCAAAAAACCTTATCCCCTCTGCTTCACTGGAATTGAGTTCAGTCTTCATTCTGGCTTCTCTCCCAATTGCAATAGCATTGAATAAACTTTTCCTTCCTGCTTAACTCTGTCCAGTGCAATTTTTGTTTTGATAATGGATATACCACACTTTATTTATCCATTCGTCACAGATGGATATTTAGGTTGTTCACCCTTCTGGATATTTGCTATTCTACTTAAAAAATTAAATATTAGGTTCATTATTTTTCAAATAGAGTTGTCCCATAAAATGATTGCCATTTATGGTTAAATTCTGGGGATGAGTGTTTCTTCATGATCAAGGAATATATCCACTTAAATGTTAGAAAGGGCCTCATTTGACTCAGACTTTAACAGGCTACAAAAAATAAAAACACACAATTCCTATTTTAGAGATAAGGTAATTTATGTCAAAGAAATATAAGTGGCTTGTATAGGTAGTGACAAAAATAGAAACAATACGTGGCTCCTGCCTCCAACTCCACTGAGCCTTCCCCAATATCAAGGATTCCTAACTAATATTTGTTAGGAATTCCTGAGCTAATATTTGTTACTCTGCTAAGGTGCTTTGCTCGAATAGGAACCCCTATAGCATGTAAACCTTCAAGATAAACAAAACAAAACAAAACTATACACCTAGAAATTTACCAGGAGGAATTATTTGGATATATAAATTATTGAGAATTGACTATACACCTGATTGGAGTTGCAATTTTCCTCTGAAACTTTGCACTGACCATAGGGAAAAGATTTATTGTCATCTATTATATGTTTTAAAAATAAACATTTTTAAAATGCAAGACTTTTTCCTGTAAATGCATTTTGATGATTTCAGATCAAATCCATACAAAGCCTACATTTAAAAAGTATTATATTCAAATAAATAACACACTAAGCTCTTGTTTTAATGATTCAGTCTGAAAGATGACAGCAAATATCAGCAGATTTTCACTTTCCTTGTAGGGCTTTAATGCTACACAATGAGCATTTGTCCCTGGTTTTTAATTACTTACGTTAAGAAAGCTTTTTTCAATACAAGATTCCCAGGTGTTGGTAGCTCTCTTCAGTTCCTTTATGTATTGTTCCCTTAATTGTTACTTCAAACAATCCGTTACACATTCATATGCTAATTACATAGTCCTTGGGCGTGAGAGAGTACCCCACTTTTAAAATTCTACTCAGTATTCTGATAGATGAGATGTGATAGCTCCAATGAGCAAGAAAAAAGAAGCTAGGTTCACTGTTTTTTGTTGCATTATATACTTTGAAAACCAGTAAATCCTATATAAAATACAATTTATCAACGTGCTTACACATTTTAAAATCAAATAAAATAATGAAACACAGATTTTTCCCCATTTCTGTGGGTTTTAGTTTCTTTAGCTTTTATATTTTCTTTCTTTCCATTTAAAAATTTTTGCCAGGTCTGTTTTGGTGTGTTTTGTAGTGATAAAACTGAGAAATTTTAGGAATGAATTGTACATAGGAAAATATACATTAGTAAATATTTTTTATGGCTACTCTAAAATTTGTCCTAAAAATATTCTTCATGAAGTCACTTTATGACCTGCTACAAAAATTCAGAGAAATTTTCTTCATATTATTTCAGGTAACCTTAAAAGTTTCTGTTTTAACATATTCCATTTTATACCTACCTTGAGCACCTACATATATGCAAATATGTATATGTGTATATACATATAATCTTTTATTTCACTTTATACTCAGATAATGGAACTCAGAGTTTTGATAAGCACCATATAGAAGATATACATAAAATTAGCTTTTTTTTTTTTTTTGCTCATGTTTTTAAAACAACAACAAAAAATCCGGGTGTTTATTTCCTACTAAAACTATCATTATAAATATTTCAAATTATAAAAATGCCTGATTTCACCTTTACCCTAAAGATAGTCTCTGCTTCATGTTGATTAGCTTGCATCCTACTTATCAGCTGTATCCAAACACATAATCTTGCAGCAGTGCTCAGATGAAACACACACACACACACACACACACACACACAATGCCACAAAGTGGCATATATATGACAGGGAGAAGAAATAGAGAATAGAGTGGTCCTCAGAAAAAGAAACTTTGGGTAAAAAATAACCACAGTTATTTATATATATATATATATATAATATATATATACATATTATATATATATATATATATATATATATATATATATATATATATATATACATATTTATATAAAGTTTGAAGTCTAGGATTCTAAAACTAGATTTTTCACTTCTCCAAAGTAAATGAAACTAGCATATTTCACATCCTTTAAAAGAAAATCACTAAGGAACTTCAGAGGAGGGGGAAAAGAAGTCAGTTTATGGTAGAAATCTGGAAAGGCAGAGAAGAAGGGATACCATTAGAGGTGACTCTTTAAAGCCCTTGAGTACAAGACTCTGATGAGGAGAGATGTGGAGACAGGGATTGATGCATTCAGGTAGAGGAAGGGCATGAGCACCAAGCCAACGGCAAATTCTGGAACCAAAAGTGTAAGAGGCCAGTTGGCCTCTTGTGTGCAGTCTGCACAGATCACTGGGGACTTATTCTTGGTGACGGCTCATCTAATACAAGAGTCACGTCCATTTTCATACTGTTTTCATCCAACTCTGTCCTTTTATCTATAATATTAATACATTTATTTTAGTATATGTGCTGCCGAAGCGAGCACAATACATTTATTTTAAAAACAGGAAGGAGATGGTCTGCTGAGCTGGCTGAAAAGTGTGACTATATTTCATATATTGAGTATGTTTTAAAGGAAAATATTAAAGAAAAGTGTATAATAGTCAAATAAATATTTCTAATTGAAGTGAAAGAGATTGGGGGTGGGTGGGTGAAGAAAGGTAAGTGGCTGATAACCACGTGGAGAAAAGCCTGGGAACCTCTGGCGACAGTCTAACCATCTTTTACTAGAAACAAAATAATAAAAGTCCTCTCTAAGAAAAAAATAAAATCAGAAACATGAGTTAAAGATCTTGTGTGTGTGAGTGTGTGTGTGTGTGTGTGTGTGTGTGTGTGTGTGTGTGGTAGAGATAAAACTAATATTTTTTAGGAATGAATTGTACATAGGAAAATATATATTAGTAAATATTTTTTATGGCTACTCTAAAATTTGTCCTAAAAATATTCTTCTTGAAGTCTCTTCATGACCTGCTATAAAAATTGAGAGAAATGTGCTTTATATTATTTCAGGTAACCTTAGAAGTTTCTGTTTCAACATATTCCATCTTATACTCACCTTGAGCACCTACATATATTCAAATATATATAGGTATATGCGTGTATACATATAATCTTTTATTTCATTTTATACTCAGATAATGGAAATCAAAGTTTTGATAACCACCATATGGAAGATATAGATAAACTTAGCAACTGTATATATAATTTTCACCCTAAATTATTTGTTTTCCAATTTCAGCTGCTTTTCAGTGTTAGGAAGAATTTCATTGATTTTTCTCCCCTCTGTAAAGATTTGAAAATAAAAGTACTGTTTACAGTCTCAAAACTTAAATTGTAACTTAATGCCAAACAGGAGGGTAAATTAATTCATATTGTTAAAGGTAGGGAATTCTGGAAAGAAATGAGTTACTAGAGTCTAGGTGACCTCTTTACTTAAGGATAAGGTTAAAAAGAAAGTAAATCCTTAAGACACTATACTAAAACAACAACAAAAAACCAACTGTACACTTATCCAGGGAGATGGAAAGATTGGACATAATGGATAATTGAAAAGCACAAAGGGAACCCTTTCTTCCATATGCTTGTTTTGATCGTCAGACATCTAATTAAATACATATTTCTCATAGGACTAAGGGAGAGTTTGGAGGGAAGCAATTCGATGTCATTGTTCCTTAGACACTGAGGACTGTGTATGTTTCCCCAGAGAGGATTTGTATGTTGGCAATATGTCTATTAACCCTATTTAAAGCTTTTCAATAAAAGCTCAAAATATTCACAAGCTTGTCTTGGTGAAGTAGCCAGTGTATTTTCTTGTACTTAGATATGTGTTTAACCTAATGTGATTTATCTATTATTCCTAGAGTTGAGGTATTTTTCTGTCAAAAACATATTAATAATTTCAATCTTTATTACATGAGCAATAATACATGCCTGTTTCAGATAAATTAGAAAAATAAAGAGAAATAAAATGACTTTAAAAATCACCTACGAGTATAATCCCATCTCTTATGAATAACCACACTTTACAATTCTGTGCATGCATATATGATTGTCTGGTTATACTTATATAATAAATTTATGTTTTACATAAATTGAATTACAGTATTTCATTATGTGGTGACTTGCTTTTTTACATAATGACAAATCACTGATAGTTTCTCAAGTTAATAAATATGGTTTTACAGCCTAACAATTCATTTAAAACATTATCTACTTTTTGAATATTAAATAAATATTGAATATTAAAATAAAAAGTGGATTTAACTTTGGGAAATTTATTCCTTGGGCTTAAATGATATGAGTGACAAAAGTTTCCATTAAGTTTGTTTGAGCTTTATGTTTAAAATAAAGTCTGGGGCCAGCCCGGTGGCTAAGGCGGTTAGAGCTCCATGCTCCTAACTCCGAAGGCTGCCAGTTCGATTCCCACATGGGCCAGTGGGCTCTTAACCACAAGGTTGCCAGTTCAATTCCTCGAGTCCCACAAGGGATGGTGGGCTCCGCCCCCTGCAACTAAGATTGAACCCGGCACCTTGAGCTGAGCTGCCGCTGAGCTCCCAGATGGTTCAGTTGGTTAGAGCGCATCTTCTCAACCACAAGGTTGCCGGTTGAACTCCCGCAGGGGGTGGTGGGCTGCACCCCCTACAACTAGCAACGGCAACTGGACTTGGAGCTGAGCTGCGCCCTCCACAACTAAGACTGAAAGGACAGCAACTTGAAGCTGAACAGCACCCTCCACAACTAGGATTGAAAGGACAACAACTTGACTTGGGAAAAAAGTCCTGGAAGTACACACTGTTCCCCAATAAAGTCCTGTTAAAAAAAAAAAACAACTTATTAGAAGAAAGAGCTAAAAATAATACTAGAAGTTGGAAGAGAATTGAATCTGTATAAGAATAAGCATACAAAAATGGGTAGAAAACACAGAATTCATCAAATTATAAAAATAAAGTAATATTACATTTGAGTTCTGTATTAGTATACAGCATTTCCCCGAAAATAAGACCTAGCCGGACAATCAGCTCTACTGTGGCTTTTGGAGCAAAAATTAATATAAGACCCGGTCTTATTTTACTATAAGACCGGGTCTTATATAAGATCGGGTATAATATAATAATATAATATAATATAATATAATATAATATAATATAATATAGGGTCTTATATTAATTTTTGCTCCAAAAGACACATTAGAGCTGATTGTCCGGCTAGGTCTTATTTTGGGGGAAACATGTTACTATTGTATACTGTTATATTATTATCGGAACAATCGTGTGTTATCATTTAGGAATCTAAATAACGTTTCTGTTGTGAAGTCTTATGCTAGTGTGCTTTCAATGAAATCAGGAGTAGAGCAAAATGTCTGCTGTGTGGTTCTATTATTAGGATCACTCGGGAAGTTCTAACAACTAGCACATAAAATACCCAATTAGAGGATTCAGTGGGGTTCCATTCACATTTACCACAACAAGCATAAAACACCAAGAAGGTACATAAAGAAAGACATGACTTATTATTAACATAAAGGAAAACGTGAATAGAGACATCCTTAAGTGGAAACATTGCATTTGCGGAACACATCAGTTCTTCCCATGTCAATGAACTCAAGGTCAGATCTCAATGAGATGTTTTTAACTTGCAGAGTTATTCTAAAGTTCTGATAGAAATTGAAATGGAAAATAATAATTAATAAGAAAGTTAAGAAAAAGAGTGAAATAATGGGGGCTTGGTCAACAAGTTCTTAGAAGATAAATTGACAGGCAGATCAATAGAGCAAAGCATATAGCACTAAAATTGGACCTCGTATAGATATGAGTTTAATCCATGATAAAGGAAACAGCACAGCCAGTTAAGGAAAGTATGAAAGTTCAATTTTGGGGACACTGACTATTTAGTAAAATAAATGAAGTCACACTTCACACATGTATCAAAATAAAGTTCAAGTGAATTAAAGACTGAGTAAAAAAGGATTCACAAACAATATAAGTGAATGTTTAACTTATTATAAAATAGGGAAGGGATTTGTACACATGAACGAAAGAAATCAGAAAGAAATATTCATAGCTTTGTTTATATAACATTCAAAACATGTTTAGAAAAATGTTTAGTGAAATGCAAATTACAAATGTTAAGCTATTGGTAGCTGCTAAAATACACTGAACAAATATAACAATAAATTCCAAACATATAGAATTCTTACAAACCAATAAGGTAAATACACGAGCAGACAAGTTTTAAAAATGCAAATATAATTAAGTAATTAACCTATAAAGAAATGTTAGACTTTAGTGGGTATCAAAGAAACAGAAATTAAAATAATACTGAGATAGGCTTTTTCCAGTTACCAAATTGTCAAAGGTTTGTTATTTTTGTTTTCTTGTAATATTCACTGATACACAAAACATTTTGATAAGCTCTTTTACATACAGATGTAAGTATGAACTAGTATAAATTTTCTGGAAACTAAGCTGGCAAGAGTTATCAAGATTCTTAAAATTCTTCATATCCTTTAAGATAGTAATTCTATTTTAAGGAATATATTTTAAAAGATTAACAGAACACAGTGCCATGTACAAAGACATTTACAGCACTAAAACTAACAATGGAAATATGTTAATGTACAAAAAATGGCGGAAGTTTAAATAAATTATGCAACGTTCACAATATGAAATGTGAATTCATTGTTTCAAAAATATTTATTGATGTGGAGAAATGCACATTATATAAAACCTTATCAATAGTTACAATTTTTAAAATATTACATATAAAGAGGATGTCAAAAAATGTATACGTATCTTAAGAAAGAAAAAACTGTATTAAAATTATAATGCTCAATATACACCGATAACAAAAAATGACTACAGGTCATGTGTACACATTTTTTTGGCACCCCCGGTATATTCAGAAATCTCAATTTCTCTGCATGGTGCCATTGAGAGTGATTTTAACTTTTTGATGTGTTCTTATGCTGTCCATATATTTTATGAGTTTGTATTAATTAAATATTTAAAAAATGTAAAGCATATATGCCCTTCTGAAAAACTCTCTCTGATTCTACAGCAAAACAGTTTACAGACAAGGGTTTCGAAAACTGAGTAAACAAAAATGGGTTTTAATTTTGTCTTTACCCAGAAAAACCTTGAAACCCATTTTTCTTTCTTATTTTGGATTTTAGAATCAAAGCTTTTCCTTATTCCCAAGAGATCGCATGCATTAGCTAGCATTAACAGCATTAGTAAGTTACGTTTAGGAAATCAGAGTCAAGCCTACACATGGGAGGCAACCTGAGCAATTTCAGTACCAAGAAATTAAAAACAAGAGCCACAGCAAAATAAGCAACACAGCAAAGCTTAGACCATCTTACTGGCCATGATGATCAGATTGTAATGAGTCGTCTGTTTTTGGGTAAACTTTGACACAGCCTTATTTTAATTTGTGACTTACTTCTAAAACAAGTAAGATAGATCAAATGAAGCCCAAACACACATTATCTACCCATTAAGCAGGAATATCTGGCAACTCTGTGAGTTGGCATCCTGTTCTGAAAGAGGTGTGGACCTCATGACAAAATTGCTGCCAGTGTGTTGACTGATTCATTATGTAGTTGTGTCTGGGCAAGGCAGACGGATGTTCTTGATTTCAGTCCCAGGTGATGACTGAAAAACTCGCTTTTGTCACATGTTTCATGTAGACTTTTTTTTTTTCACTGGTCTAGAAAAAAGAAAGCTTTTATTCATAGGAAGCATATTCATTATAATAAACAGGCTGATGATTTTTCAATAAATTTGTAATGATGTTAAATATTTTTGATTTGCTTGGGCAATGCTTCAGAAAGAAACCAGAGTAAGTGTGGTACATCAGCCCAATTTCAATTATAAACATATATCAATATTTTGCACCTCGTTTCAGTGATTCTTAGGGTCAAAAATCTAGACCCTCCCTTTGAGTGGTAACCTTGGAGAAGTCACATGTGTTTGCTGGTATTTCTACAGTTACAAAATGGGGGTGGGTATCTCCTGTCTAGTTAGAAGGATACTGTAATAAAAGGGCATATGTTAAACCATTTTGAGCTCTGTGAAAAAATATGCTTCTATCAGCTCATATTATTTCCTAAATTTATTTTTCAGGTATTAAGTTTTTTCTTTCAATAGGGAAGCAAAATCCAAAAGAAAAAAAGGTGACATTTCTACCATATGCATAGCACACCCTTGTTCAGTCACAACATTATTCATTTGTTTAATGTTGCTGTCTGATTTTTAGACTAAAGTATTCTTTACTTTTAAAGTATGGACACCCACCATACACAAATGGAATATACAAATCCCTATATTCAAAAGTTTAACTGAGTCCCACAAGAACAGCATGAGTACTGAAAAAACATAATAATTAATTTTAATTAAACTTAAAGGGATTATCTCAATCTAATTTCCTAGAACATTCCAAAATGCATATATTTTAACAAGATTTTCAGAACATTTAGACTTTCCTTGTTTCAGAAGACTTAAGGCAGTTTAGGATCATTATTTATTTAAAATTTCGTATTTTTACATTTTAAAGAAGTTCATTTTAGAACGATTTTCCCCACTAGCAATTTCAAGAAATTAAATAGTTTGATGACATCCTTAATCAGTCGGCTCTCAGTTGTTAAGAAGCACTTACCTATATTAGTCACTGATTTTGTTCATAACTGTATTAAAATGATTTATTGCTTTATTGATATAGATGTTTCATTGCCCCTAGACTATCAGGTGATAAATATTCATCATCTTAGCTTGCTCTGTTACAAAGCTGATTTAAAGTGAGTAAAAACTGCTCAAATCCTATTGGCTCCATTGCTTGGGACAGTATAGAGTTGTTCTATCTGGGTAGAAGAACCATTCTATTTGCTTCCCTTTCCTCTGCTTGATACGCTCCCCACTCCCCACCCCACCCATGCCTCTACTCTTTGCAAAGCTTCCCACTGCACTCTTATCTTTCTCGTAGACATGTGCATTCTTCATGGAACCTGGTGTCTCCAGGATGGCCATTCTCTGAACCACCAAAGTCCACTCTAAGAAAATAGGCGTCAGTTCGATCATCAATCACGACACACTTATCTTCAAGTCTTGCCCTGGTGATCTATCCTGACCAGCGACAGCCCTGGGTCTTACACTAGGCCCACTGTTGCAACAATTTTTCCCAACTTTTGCCTGAAACTTGAAAGTGCTCTGCAATGGCAGATGTTCAAGACGCTCATTTAGGTTGTGTAGATAACCCAAGTTTATTGCACTCAGAGGAACACTCTTTTTAAAAAAGCATTCCTGTTCAGCAGATAATTAATAGCCTTGGAGAACACAGCTCATTAGTTACTTTGTACACACAATCACAAATGGTTGGCTGGGGGTTGGATATTATTTATTTTGGAATAGTAAACTCAGTTGGAACAAGTACATCTCTCTCCAGGTTTACTGTTTGTGAGGATGTCAGGAGACTGAACAAGTCACTGCAGGGTTTCAAGCTGGATGGCAACCAGGACTCTGCTGGCATTCTGCCCTGGAGTTACTGGGCCACTGGGACACCTCAAGATAATTAACATAGTCCTGCAGTGTCTGATGTGATAATGGTGCTGGTTACTTGGAACAGAGAATCTTACAACAGACCAAGGGTCATCCCCGCACCTAAAGGGAAAAGAGAAGTTATTTTTTATGAAGGGATGTAAGTCTTAAAATTTATATATATTATGAAGACTTAAGATATCGAAATAGAACTTATGTTTTTCATTCGTATATTTTTAAACATCTAAGAGGCTACACTTTTCTGAAGTTTATGCTTTTGTTGTTAATTTCATTTTTTTGGTGGCAAATGTTTAACTGATAATCTATTATATGTCTAGCCAAAGACACATTGATTGAACCTGGAAAATAAAATCTCATATCCACTTTGTGCTCAAGGGAATTCTATTTTATTGGTGCCTTGAGTTTTATAATAACAATAATAATAATAATAATAATAAATAATAATAATAAAATGGAGGGCCTGAATAGATCATGAATAAGAGAAATGCTACAATCACCACTCCAAGTTTACCATTAAATATAGAAATGGTAAATTTTTTATTATAAATACTACTTTTCTCCCATATTTACTCTTTAAATGGTCATACTGACTGGATGTAGATTACAGGAAGAAAAGGCGAGGGCTAAATATGAAGTCATCTTACATGTCTGTATTTAGCGCTACATCTCATTAAAGATTTTATGTTCATGTTTTCTAGTTTACGGGGACGTGCCTCCTACAGTGGCTGAACTTCTCCGGGCAACTTTGCCACTCACAAAGTAAAAAACTATTTTTCATTTGTGATACTTTGAAATCATAATGGAAAGAGACTGGAATGAGAGATGGGGCCAGAAGAACTAAGGATGTAAATCTTGGCTTTTACATTTCCCAGCTGTGGCCTTTTGGAAGGGTCATTGGTCCTTTCAGAGCCCCAGTTCCTCTATCTGAAACAAAAAGTCTTCCAGGTCTGACGAGGTGGTTTGAGATCCAGTGAATTCATTCATTTGAGTGTGTTTATAAAGGATAAGACAATATACTAACATAAGTAATAATGTTTTCATCTGGGAAGTAAACTGAACCCTATTTAAACATTATTTTATAGAATGAACAAGCTTATTTCATGTATTGATAAGGCAGGAGTTTTTTCTTTTATGTGCCATATGAGATATTACTCAATTATGTTGTTTAAAATGGTTCTTATATTGCTTACTATCTCTGTAGGCAAGTCAATGTTTGTCTTTAAGTCTCAATTCCCATAGCTACAGAATGGGCATAATATCAACGTATGATTGGGATAAAGCACACCTAGCTATTAGTCCAGATAAATATTTATTTTACGTTTAGAGTTCATCCTGCGATTGCTTTTTTCCAACTTCATCAATTTCACTGATTCATCAACTTCTTTTGAAAATAAAAATCTTAATGAGTGGCAAGTCATTTTACATGAAGATACTTTCAGATATATGTTCACTGAATTCCAATTCAAGGAGAGGTCCACATTTTTTAACCTATGTTTTCATAGTCAGATTTACTAAATATCATACATAATCAGAATGAAAAGATACAAAGAAGTAAGCAATCAATAATAAACACATTTTAATTTAATTAAACTGATAAAAATTCATTTAAAAAACTAAATAGTTATAAAAATAGCTTCAAAGCAAATGAGTAGTAGATTTCTTCTTCTATCACATTAGCAATACCCAAAGTTTAGATTTTGACATCCTCAACATACACACAAGTTATCGTGAATCCAGAAGAAAGTGAGAGTCACAAAAACTATCCCACAGAAATGGATCTAAGATAGTCAACTGTGTCTAATGTAAAGGAGAAAATTTGGGGCAAGGAACTCCAATGGTATCAAAAAGTGCCAGTGGATAGTTGAGGAAATTGACCAAACAACCATTAAGAATCAGAAAAAAGCCTCAAAAATAGTAATGGGCTATTTAATGATGTGAAAAACGGTGCTCATTCTTCAACAGAATCTCAAGGAATTCATACAGATGAAAATACTGATGAGATGCCATTTAAAAATTATATTATGTTAAAGAGATTTTTAACAAAGTAGAAAAACATATTTATATTTCAGAAAGATTTTATCATAAACTGCAGATTTTTAAAAATATCTTGGTCTTTAAAGGATATGTTTTAGTTACTTAAAAATTTCAATTCTGTCCCCTTCCATCACAATGGTGCCAAATGGAATGTTTATGTAGAATTCATTTAATAGTAAGTGGCTTTATATTGAACTGTAAGCACTAGAGACACATTACTTAAAACGGTCCTCTTCAAGGAGTTTGCAACCTAACAGCATAATGTCTACTGTTCTTTAAAAGTGTCATTCAAGTTCATTAGCAAGCTAAGAAAAACAGTGACTAATGAAATACAAATAAACTACCATTTTAGACCTCAGAAAAAAGAGCTTACACAAACTGTGAATTCCTTCCATTTTAAATATCTATGTACCTCCAACTAACTAAAGTGTCTCGTTTCATATATTTAAATGAAAGATATGTTTCCTGTGAGGATGGGTTTCCCAGAAGCCTCTCTGATATCAGAGCAAAGGGCATTCATTGGCCAAGAGGTTTGGCATTTTCCAAGGAGATCCCTGCCCGACCCCTTGAGATTATGTGCTTGCTTTGTACCTGAACCGTTCTAGTTACTCCAGTGGCTGGAGAATCACTGTTCGTTCCTGCTCAGGGAGTGTCTGCTGATTTGGGGTGGTGTTCCTCACCAGGAGAACTGGCGGTGATACCATTGCCTGGACTTGGCTTTTCCATCTCCCCCAGAGCCTGTCGGTCAGCAGGAGCGTGTAAGGTACATCATGACACCCTACTGGGCCTTGCTTATTCACCTCTCCTGAAGGGAGAAAGACCACCCCCATCTCCCTGGCACATCCAACAAAAATTAATGTGATATGATCAGCTCCTCATATAATGTTGTCCTTAATGCCCAGTCCACCGAATTATTTATGGGAAACCCAGCAGTGCTTTTGGATAGAACAAGAAAACCCTGGGATGTTTTCATCTGTAAAACCAGCATGGTGCCTGGTGCAAGAGTGAATAAATGAATGAAAGTTATGAAACTCACCACATGTTCAGTTCTATAGTCAGGAGATGTACCGTGAGTATCCAGTCAAAAAATCTTTCAGGACAAAAGGCATTGAGGAATTTATTCCACCGACTTCAACAAACCTAGTATGTTCTGATTTTAATCATATTTTTCATTTTGGTCTTGAAAATACCACTGACCACCCAGGACATTTCAGAAACAAAAAAGATTAATAGATGATTTACGATTTTAATGACCTTGTTTCTTTGAATTCAAGGCATGTCTTGAGGATTTTTCACAAAAACAATCAATCCTTTTCATGGCTAAACGCTGCTGTAACTTCCTGCACACACAGAGCAGATTACCATGGACACACACACCCATGCCTTTCCCACCCTAGAGCTCCAGAAGTTTACATTTGAGCATAAGAAGAAAGACCAGTGGCGTCTTTTTATGGATGAAGCTTACTTAGGTCCTTAAACAGTACACAGCTTTGTAAGCGATAATACAAATCACTACCAGAAATTTCTATCACGTTACATTGTTTTCCTATACAAATTAAAATAGCAATGCTCCAAAAACTCAGATAATATCAAGCAACCACAAGTCAATGATTTAAGACAGAGGTCAACACATGTGATTTCACAGAGGTGTAACAACCGATGGCTAAGAAAAGCAATGCCAGGTTTTTGTCTCTCTGAAATAGATGCGTGCATAGAGGTAAAGAGGATAAGGATGCAATTAAAAAGAATAAATATAGTCTGTGTGGCAAGATAATTCCAGGCAGTAGTTCCAGTGTTTCCCAGTAACTAACTTGGATGATTTTTGCCCAAACTTTATGATTGATTTCCTGAATTGTTTATTTAATTTGTGCAAATAATTTGAGCATTCTTTCGATGGACTATTATATAATTTGAAATTCTACCGTGTTTCCCCAAAAATAAGACCTAACCGGGCAATAAGCCCTAGCATGATTTTTCAGGAGGACATCCCCTGAACATAAGCCCTAATGAGTCTTTTGGAGCACAACATAATATAAGACCCGGTCTTATTTTCGGGGAAATATGGTACTCTTATTGTATGGTATTGACAGTACTCAATGAAAAACAAAAGAATGAGAGAAAACTTTCCTCTTTACTTGTGTCTAAGGTAAGAGCATCGTTCCACTCTCTTTGGATAATTATTCCAAGGTAAACTTGCGTTTTACGTGCCGTGCGTGTTGATTTATTTTATAAAATGAGGGCAGGTTAAATGTAACATCATTTTATCAAATACGTATTTGCTAAATAAAGGAATTAATTCAAAGACTGTATACACAGGTGATATAAAAACATCTTGGGAAGTGCCAAATTAAGATAAACATCCAGGTATCTCATCTACTCCAGATAGGTACCTTGCTATTGATACAGATGCAAAGTTTTCAGGGTCAGGTCCCTGAGTGCAGGGCTTCTCAAGCTTTTTCATACGATGACTCAGTTAGAAAATGACAAATTTTTGCAATGCCCTGGGCTGATACATAGGAGCTGAAAAGATGAATATTAGACACAGCTGTCACCCACTAGCAACTTTGTACCTCAGAGCCCTTCTCAGCCATTTCGTTGCCATAGCGCTATTCTCTCCCTTCTCTGTCTCCTTACCCACGCCCAATCCTTCTCATCCTTCGAGTGGTACCTTAATACCACTTCTTCAAAGAAATTCTTTCTCTTATGACTCTTACACAGTATTTCTCACAATCATAATTGAGTAATAACTTGTGTAATTATTTTGGTATTTATTTACTGTGTGAGAGGCCTTACTGTGTGAACACCTTGAGAATTGGAAATGTGTCTATTTGTTTTGCTCAGCACCTAACATAGACACAAAGTAGATACGAAATAAATACTCATTGAATAAACTACAAATTTAGGATTTATAATCTCAGAGAAATGTTCCCTGCCACATAGAATTCATTTACCTCTCCCCGGTCATCAACATTTTCCAGACCAGTGACTGTGCTAAGTCTCTCCCTTTACTAATAGGAGCTGACCCAACATTCTCTTATCACCAAGAAAACAGAAGCCATTGCACTGGAAATGTTGCAATGAAAAGTTCCCTCGTCTCCACGCTTTAATTACCTTTAACCCTCACCATTAACCTCTTTTCCCTTGTTCTCTGTGGGGACACAGAGAAAGATGTCCCCACACTTTCCCACTCTCCTTCCTCCTCTAGGATTTATTGGGCTTCAATCTCTCTTTCTTCACTGAATTGATTTCTTGGACCCTTGAAATACACTCGAGCCTGGTACTCTAAAATTTCCCCTTCCCATGACCCCTCTTTACCAAGTGCACTAAACATCTTTGATTGTATATGTTATCCTAATGGCAGCTGTTATACTCCTTCAGTGTATGTACACCTGTCTATCTCCCTTCTGTCTGAGATTCACTGTAAGAAAAGAAACCAGTGAATTCTTGGATACTCTCTAATACCAGGCACAGAATAAATGCTCTATACATATTTAAGGCAAAAAATAAACAAAGAATCAATAAATGTATAATAGTGCAAAGCAGTGCTAAACCCGTTATCAACTTTAGAAAAATCTCTTATATTTCCCATACTTGACTGACAGCTCTCAAAGAACAGTGGATAAGGATGCAATTTGATAATGAAATGCTGAATTCGGTAATTTAGCATTTCTACTTTTTCTCCTGAATCCTTCTGCTCTAACTGGCACCACAACCTACTGCCCAGGCGGTATCCTCAGGTTTCCTTCATTCTGATGGCTATTTCACTGGTTGCAATCTAAACTCCACGAATCCCCCTGTGGGTTTCTTCCCTTGCTTTTGGTGGAGCACTGAAGCACATTCCAGCAGCTTCTGAGAAAAAGGGCACGAGATGAAAGTTTTAAGATTCTCTATGATGAGATTGTCTTGTTCTAGCTCCACAATGCTAGGTTGAAAATAACTTTGCTCCCTAATTTTCAAAGTATGTATTGTTCTTTTATCCTCTAATTTCCATTGTGGATATTAAGGAATTTGATGCCTTTTTTATTCTCAGTCCTTTGTATATTGAGTCTGCTTCCCCCCCCCACCCCCCCACCCCGCCGTGAAACATTCAGAATCTTTTATACCCAGTGTTTTGAATTTTCGTAACAATATACCTTTGGTTTGGATTTTTTATCATTGACTATATTGGGTCTATCATGGCTTTTTCAAACTATCCTGTTTTTCAGTAACAATATTTTCTTGCTATTTCCTTTATAAATTTCTCTTCTTTCCTTCTGTTTTTCATTTTTCTGAAACTTCTATTAGTTAGATATTTGATTTTCTGGATTGACAATCTACTTTCAATTGTCTCCTCTTTCTTATTGTCCACATCTTTGGGTTTTTATTCTTCTTTTAGGAAAATTTTCTACCTAATATTTTATAGTTTATTTTAACCATTATTTCTTCATTATTAAAAAAATAAAATTCTAAGGGCTCTTTGTTTTTCTCTTATGCTATTTTAAAAATATCTTGTTCTCATGTTGTGAATGCAAAATCTTCTATTATTTCTCTAAATATGTAATTATAGATTTTATAAAATTTCATTCTATTTTCTGCTTTGTCTCAGTTTCTTCTGAGTTCCTCTTTTTTTTTTTTTTTTTTTTTTTTTTAAAAAGATTTTATTGGGGAAGGGGAACAGGACTTTATTGGGGAACAGTGTGCACTTCCAGGCCTTTTTTCCAAGTCAAGTTGTTGTCCTTTCAATCTTAGTTGTGGTGGGTACCATTCAGCTTCAAGTTGTTGTCCTTTCAGTCTTAGTTGTGGAGGAAGCAGCTCAGCTCCAGGTCCAGTTGCCGTTTCTAGTTGCAGGGGGCACAGCCCACCATCCCTTGCGGGAGTCGAACCAGCAACCTTGTGGTTGAGAGGACATGCTCCACCCAACTGAGCCATCCGGGAGCTCAGAGGCAGCTCAGCTCAAGGTGCCATGTTCAATCTTAGTTGCAGGGGGCGCTGCCCACCATCCCTTGTGGGACTCGAGGAATTGAACTGGCAACCTTGTGGTTGAGAGCCCACTGGCCCATGTGGGAATCGAACCGGCAGCCTTCGGAGCATGGAGTTCCAACCACCTGAGCCACTGGGCCGGCCCCCTGAGTTCCTCTTTCTATGCTTATGTATTTGTTTGTTTTGATCACTTTCATGCTTGTGGCATTCCTTCAATATATGGTCACTTCAGACTGACACTTCTTATTTATAAGTAAACATGAAAATCCAGAGCAGATGTATTTGGTGAATGAAATCTGTCCAATGATATGTTTCACTATAGAGTGATCACAATATAAGATCGATTTTCCACTGTGGAGTTCCAAATGTTCACCTCTCTTGTCCACACAGATATGAATGCTTTTGGCATTCTGGGAGCAGGATGCAGGAATGCATTACATCTGATGCTCAGACTTTCAGTTAATTCCCCTATTCTCGCTCCATTATTCATCTCTGCCCTCTGCTAGCATGAGTTAAAGGGGAAGATGAAAGTTTAATTTGAAAATAGAAGAGCAAGTGAATTGATTAAAAACAACACACAACCTTAGCACACATGCTTAATACATAGAATAATCAGAAACGTCACAACCATACTAAAGCCCAAACATGTCTGCTGATATCCTGCAAATCAAAAAAATTTCCATTGAAATCCTCAGGCACCAATGACTATTCCATGAAAAATTCAACACTACAGATTTTTTTCACGTACAAAAATAATTTGCTCTATATTTGCACTCTGCCAATCCTTATCCAAGACTATCTGACATTTAATTAAAAAAGATGAGTAGCATTATAACTACAATGTTATACATGGCGCTATTCTAGCCTGAAAACTGCTTATTGGGGACATTTTTAGGTTCTAAATGGCTATTTAGTGACCTATTTTAAAAATCTCAATTTCTTCAAATTTCTAATTTTTAAGAGAAGTTTACTTCAAGTGTTGTCACTTGTAATTAAAGGGTGGTAGAAATACAGAAAAAAGCATTATAGAAGTATAGGATCCATTCTAGAGCAGAGGAGCTATAAGACTAGGGAGAACTAGTATATGCAGCCCCACTAGAAAGGCTGGATGAAAAATAAATCTGATGCAGAAATTAAAATATGACATAGACAGAAAGGAACATAAATATTGGATTCATCAGCATTTTTAAAAGAAAGAGAACAGAATAAAACTAAGAAATAGATATGTTATATAGTTGATATTTTTTCCCAATACAACTGAACCACACATTTGATAAGATCTGCTATTTACAATGCACTAATTCAACTGCTACATTAGGGGGTGCGCTACACTGATATGCAATTGAATACCTATTGGCTAATCCTGTAAGATTGTGATTATGTGGTCAGATCGCAGCCAACTGTCACCAACACGTTTCACCAAAACCCTGAAATTACTCATATGTTCAACTGGAAAATGATGAACCATTCCTAATTTAAAACATGGTAGCTTCTTCCTCTACAGTTATTTGGCAGCCGTTGACACTTGCATAGAGCTTGATATGACCAAGATCAAAGTCAGGTTCAACTCTGACATCAGCCATTTAACTTCTCCCTGTTCTGTACCCAATGACTGAATGTCTAAATTTGATTATCATTTTGTGATTGAGCAGACACATGAGTAGATGAATCGGTTTAAAGCAAGAGCATATAACCTTCAAATGAGGACTCGGTGTACTTTATTTGCATTTGAAAATAGTCCCTCACAAACATGATCTGAAAATTCAAGATTTCATTTAATTAAATATTTGAAAAAGAAAAGTATATTATATTTAATTAACTTTAGTTTTGTGAAGTTTATAAGTTGAAAAGTTAATATATAAATTAAATTAGATTGCTAAATACGATAATTTCTATATTTTCAAAACACCTTGACCTCAGGCCTTTCCACAGACTTTAATGTATAAACACTGTAAACCATGAGAGAATTGAGGCTATCTTCTAATCATTTAAAATATTCTCTTACACTTTTGATTAAATTCAACGATGTTGAAAGTTAGCTACTGAGATCACTCTTCAATTATGGTCCTGGTCCATCACTAATAAAATGTAAAATCATTCAGTATATAAATGTCTCCTAATAAAATTATGGTAGACTTAGGGTTTTCATTCAAAAAGTATCTGTTCCTAGTTGTCTGGCCAGAGAGATAATGGAAATAAATATCTTGAAATTATTTTCCATATTTAATTCATTTTGAACCCATTAATAGTTGTTTGTTATGGTGTATAGTTCTTTAGTACAAGGTTTTTCATAAACATGTCACTGTTTAAAAATTATTTTTGACCTGTCACTGTGCATTTAACTATGGCAAAATAATATTACTCCAGTTTTTTATTAATGTGATATTGTGAATTCAATTATACAATTTTTTATTATTTTTCTTTCATCCTTTTATTGAATAGTCACATTATTATTGACAAAATTGAACCCCTATGAACAGTGTTTATTTAGATAATAAGATATTTAGATAAAATATTCACACATAGAGACTTATTTAAGTTTTAAATTCTCATATCTGCATTATAGAATTTAAATTGGGGAATAATTTTTTGGGAAAATCTCTCTGTAGATATAATACAGAAATATGCCACTATATCAAATTGTCATCTTAAAATTGTAGTAACTTTTTATTTCATTAGCATAGTGAATGTAACCCAAGTTTAACTTCCACAAGTATGGACGATAAATTTCATTTCTCAATCGTGTGAGTAAAACATGCAAATTCACTATTTTCATTGATATCAAGAAAGAAGAACAAACAAACTACTCTCCAGATGATGTCCAGAGAATGCCTTTGGTATGGTTTGACAAGGGTGTCCTTTGATAGATGATTGTATAAAGAAGTTATGGTATATATACACAATGGAATACTATTCTCCAAAAGAAAAGATGAAATAGTGCCATTTGTGACAACATGAATGGATCCTGAGATTATACTGGTAAGCGAAATAAGACAGAAAAAGTCGAGAACTATATGATTTCACTGATTTGTGGTATATAAAACTGAAAGCAACAAAAGAAAAAGAAAAAAAATGAAGAAACAAAACTCATAGACACAGCCAATAGTTTAATGGTTACTAGAGAGGGTAAGGGGGAAAGGGGGTGGTAGATGAGGGCAAAGGGATCAAATATATGGTGATGGAAAGGGAACTGACTCTGGGTGATGAACACACAATGTAATATATAGATGATGTATTACAGAATTGTACACCTGAAATCTATGTAATTTTGCTAACAATTGTCACCCCAATACACTTTAATTAAAAAAAAAAAAAAAGAAAGAAAGAAAAACTTTCTGCCACTTCCCATGCCCCATCTAAGAACTCCCCTTGAAATGCCGGGAAAAGGCGAACTACCTCAAACCCCAAACTCGATTTTTGAAAACTTCATACCAAGTCAGGTACCCAACAAACAATACACAACAATCTTCAACTTATTTAGAATTCTTTATAAACCATGAATCCTAATTTGAACTACAAAAGCCTACCTCATGATACTGGATCTAAAATACTGAACTGTATCTCAGACAGCTATAGATTGAATAAAATGGAAATGGTTTCATAAAAAATAAAATTCCCTTTACTTAACCTCCAGTGCATTAGTAAGAAGACAATCCATATAATTTTATTAAAAACCGCTATTAAATATAAAAATAAAATAACCATGTTGGATATCAGGGAGTGATTAATACTCATCCACAGGCTTAAATCTGAAATTTATGTTTTGAATCCAACAGTTCACAATGCCAGACAGTCTTCAAGTTCTGATAAGTATTTAGTCAACCACAGACCCTGTGCTTTTTGGAATAACTGTTGCTTTTAAATGGAGAGAGAGCCCTTTTAAAACTGTTATCAGCAGGTTAATTTCTAAGACCAGAGATTCATGAACAGAAGTTTCCTAGACAAAAGTACCACTAAAACATTACAGTGAGGATAAGAGTATTACCACATATATGGAGAACATAACTTTTATTTGAAAAGCAATGCCTTGTGTATTCAAGGTCCTTGTGCCCTTTGTGTAGTGGACACAATTGACATAGAAAGGAATCCACTTGTTTCTGCCAAAAATCTAGGAGAGGGGTACAACATGGTGATGGGGGGGGGGGGAAGAGAGTGAAAGGAAGAGATAATGGTAAAATGATTAGAGAACTACCAGGAAAATGGTGACGATTTACTTGTAGCAGGACCACATAGGAAAGGTAATATACTTTCAAAGCAGGTCTAAATTTGAATGCATATCACAGATTCATATTTTCTTCACATTTTTAAAGCCTAGATGCCCCCCATTTGTGTGTGTGTATATATGAAGACTGGAACAAAGAAATCACTGCATACACTGAGTATATCTGCACTGTTGGCAAAACTTTAGATTCAGATCTTCTTATGGATGTGAAATCTTCTTATGAATGCCAATATTCATTTCTTGTAGAAATCCCAGACCTTTTCAATGATTCTCATGCCCTCACACCATGTTTACATGGCTCTGTTGTAGGCTGAGGTTGGGAAACGGGGAGAAGCACTGGTCAGGGCCAGCAACGTACAAGGCAGTGATGAGTCACCCCACGTCTCTTTTCCAGGACTCGCCTCACAAAGGTGAGGAAGTAGCTCCAAGGGCTACCGGGGTGATAGCTGATTACAGCAGGATGTGTTCTCCTGTAATCCCCGAAGAAGGCGCTGCCTCCAATCATTGGTCGTTTTCTATAGAACATGGAACTCTTAGGCACCTTTATTTTCACCCAAGGACAAATATCAGCAATTATGAGGCAACAGGAAAAGTCTTCCTAGGCCTCCTGTTGCAGAATTAACATCCTGTTGCAGAACAGTTTCTTTGGCTCAGTTCACATGTGAAGCATATCTTCAGGCTCAAATCAGTAAAATAGCATTACGTGTTTCAAAGGTAGACATAAATCTACATAAATAAAGTTCACTTAAAAAAAATCTTCAACTAAATATACTAAACAACTTTAGTAGGTAGCAAAAATAAAATTATTGTGATGCTATGGACCCACCTATAATACTTAGGTCCATGTGAAAACAGAAACATTATAGTTAATGGAGTTATTTTTCCAGGTAGTTGAAGAAAATTGTGCTTGTATTTATTAAAGTAGCCCTGATATGAAAGTTACATTTTCTATCCAGTCAAGTTCTCATTATTTTTAGATAACAAACCATAAATTCTAGAAATTACAGAGGTTATTCTTTGAAAATCTAGGAACTCTGGAAGCTATCCTGTCAAACTCACCAGACAAAATTATCTCAGTACCTTCTGGTTACAAATACCATTAAAATTGTACTAATAAGAAATTAAAATGCATCCCTGCTTCATGGGAATGGTAACAAAGTGTTAAATTTATTTAGTGTTCAAATGGAATAATCAAAATATTAAAACTCAAAATAATTATTATAGTAACCATGGTCCCTTAACAACATGCTGAGTACATGAAACCAGCACAGGAAGAAACATATTAATAGTAGATGTTCTCTAAATGTCAGTTGAAGAGTGAATGAATGCATGAAATAAGCACAAGAAATTAAACTCAAGGATTTGCTATAAGTTAATGTGAAACATATATAAGATGCTGTTGCAGTCTTTAAATTACAAAAAAGTAGTAGGTGTCTGGACTTCAACAATTTTAAGAAAAAAGAAAAAAACGGAAATTCATGTGAAAGACCTTTTTTGAATATACATTACTTTTTCTGTATTATTCTGCAAAATGAGTATGCCTTGAAGCCTTCATTGATAGATCCCCAGGTAATTTCCCATTCTGATTGGCTATATGTTTATCAAGAAGGTGTGCTTTCACTTCCTCCCTGAGTAAGGAAAAAGGGAAATGGACAGACAAGGGAGGGTGAGCTATTTTTCGTGTACCACACTCTGGAGGCTCACTGCCAGTTGAGGGCACCCCAGAAGGAGGGGAATGTAGGGTGAATCACTGGTGGTGCGGCCTGAGATGGGAGGAAGAGGACAGGAACCAGGTCTCCAGGTCTCCCACCTCAGGGATCCGTGCAGTGGGGACATGCTCATACGAAGGAAGCAAACACATGCCCCCAAAGAGTTTCAGCTTTTAGACCCACCAACAGAGCGCATATGCCAGAGAATGAGCAACAATCAACAAAGCTACGATCACTAGAGTAATCCTTCATTTGTCTTCCTCTATGATTCTCAGATTAGAGGAGTGTTTCAGAGCCAGGAGGGAGAAGAAGCCAAATAGCCAATAAACTTCCTCTCTGTACTTCAAACTCCTTTGGCCTGAGCTAAGGGATGGGTGAAAAATGAGGTTTGAGATTGATTTTTCTCAATGGAACTGGACTTTTACAAACCAAAAGTGATGAGAAAGTTGTGGAATCTGCCCAGGGCTCCTCCATTGCAGGATGTTAAAGTAGAATTCAACCTAGCTTGGCTGGACACGGTGACTGGGTAAAAACGAAAAGGCTTACCTTTATATTCCTCTGATTTGACGCTCCTAAATAGTTACAAATTTACTTAAAAATGAACAACAGAACCCTCCTTTTCCTTCCTCTGGTCTTTAAAATCTAGTAATCTTTAACCATTCAAAGCAGAGAAATCAAGTGCTATAACAATATGTCTATGATGAAAGTAATCCCTACCATTTTTTCATTGTTAAAAAATAAAGATAAGAGCTTTTCAAGTGCATAAATGATACTGTAGTTGGTAAGTTGTAACTGAAGAATTAACAAATTTATGCCTGCCAGAAAAAAAGAATACGTATTTTTGTCAAATTAAATAAATTCATTTTTGAAGTCACCATACAATGTGTTATATGATAATTACCCACAAGGAAGAGTTGCCTAACCTTCATTAAATGATGCTATCATAATTGGCATTGTATCAGTACCAAGTATGTACAGCAGCAGTATTCTCCAGGGGCAAGGGACTGGACAGTCTTGTTCCCTTCTATATTTCCAGAACTCAGCCCAGTGTCTAACACATAATAAGTACACTGTACTGAATGAATGAGTACAGCATTCAAAATAGAGAATTTGTGGGAGGCAGTGGTCACCACTGGTTTTTCTTTTTCCTACACTAATAGGTAAATCTGCTGATTTTTCTACATTATCCTACATGGCTACAAAATCCAGAAGAAACACAAGAAAGCAATATTCTAAGATTTTTGCTCCACTGTGGGCATGCAAGAAGAATATTACAAACAAACCTTCATAAATGAACTAAATAAAAAAAATAACAATAACCTTTCCATGACATTGGATTATAACAGGTGAAAGAAAATTCAGGATAACAAATTACTGGAAAAAAAATCTTTCATTCTCTGATAAGCATTTATGGACAGCCTCTTAAAATCAGTAAATAAAATCAAAGACCAAGTAATCAATACTTTTTAAAAACACTCCTGCAATAAAATATCAAAAGACTAATTATAAACAAATTCAGGTTTGATTTGTAAAATCCTTCATAAAATTTTAGAATATGATAATAACAAAAATATTGTTAGGTAACTATACAATTCTATAATATTCATCGAATCATTTTTTAAAATGATTTTTGTTTCCTATTATATACTGGAACAAACATGCAGAAAAGATTTTAAGATTGCATTGTTCTGTTTCCCCAACTACTACCCATTTTAACAAAATACATCTTTTTTTTTTTTTCAATAACTTTTACCTAAAATTAGCTTTTATTACATCGCTCAGGAACTTTACATTACATTGCCTCATTCCTATTTTAAGTTTTGTTTTCTCATGTTGAATAAATTGTGAATATGAAAATGAGATTTCTGGCATGCATGAATTATGGATGGGACTTCTTAAAATGGTGCTTTCTTTACTACTTTCATTCTCAAGAAGACACTATGATCCAGAATACAAGAGTATTCATGGCGGTAAGTAACAAACAGAGAACGGGGTGCATACACAGCGTCACATAATACTGAGATCGTCCCTTTCCTTTGGGCTCAGACACGTTAATCCAGGCTCCCCTACTTACTGGCTACATGGTCCTGGGAAAGTTATTTGACCTCATCATCCTTTGTAAAACGGATCAAACAAATCTTATAGAGTTGCTGTCACAGTTAAATTACACAAAAAAGGGAAAACACTTAGCAATGCTTGGCACACAGGTCATGTGCAAGAAACAGTGGCCATCATGTTTAGTACTACTTTGCAGGTAGAGATTTCACCGTTTTCATTTTGTATCACAGACACAGATCACAGGGCTTATCAAAAAATACATAAGAACAACTTCTGGCTCCTGGTAGGTCCATATATTCCTATGCCCTTTGACCAGTGCAAAGATTTAGAGCCCGGCAGGGAGCAGCACTGAATGCATTGGGGCAATGTGCCTTCCTCTTATCTGTATCCCAGAATGAACCAATATATCAAGGCTATTTGCTGGTTCTCTCTACAAATGGATACAAAGACCCTCAAGATCTTTTTGCCCATTCAACATCATTCATGTACCCTGTGGTGAGCTAGTTTCTGGCACAAAGGAGTTCACAGACTAGATTGGGAAGATAAATGTATACACGATTACCGTACAATGGGATCTCAGCAATGAGAGGCCCATCCGAACAACACGATTTCACAGGAGAGGGAGTGGCCTTCTCTCTCAGGACTGTGAGGAAGGCATCAGAGAGAAGGTGAAGTGTGTATTCTGTTCTGAAGCTGAGAGGCGTCCTCTGGGTCATACTGGTTTCCCAGGTTGCCAGGGCTTTGACCCTGGTTCACACTTACTATCGTCTCTTTGGCATCTAGTTTCACTTCACCCTTTCTATTTACCTTCTCCCAGTTTATGTTTCCTACTTCCTTCCAGCTCCCAAACTTGACCTCTTCACTATGAAAACCAAATACTTGACACCTGTACCTCAGGTTTCAATGGCTGCTCTTGTGTCCTGTTCTACCTCAGCAAATGGCTGTCTCACCTCTGCTTGGACTTTGGCCATAAAAGTATGTATGGACTGGGCCTGAATTTTCTTCAGCAAATGGATCTGGGTCTGTTCCAAGAGCAGTGCAGGCCCCAGTGTTTACCCACTGAGAAAACAGTCATCATTGTTATTACACAACTAGGTGTTGAGTCACAAATGATACTTCCAGAATTTGCCTGTACTTTTAGAGCTCTCTTGTCCCAGGCCCCACACTTGGTCTTCAATAATCCATCCAAGGTTCCCTCAGTCCATATATACCTGGGGTGTGTCACGCTCCCAATGAAAGCTGCCCCACCACCCTAGCCCGGCGGGCACAGAGCTACAGAGCCTCCCAATCAGAGCTGGCCCTTGCCCAGACCTGAAGCAGGAGTCTCCCTTCCCCTCCAGCCCACAGCCGCCCACTATCTCTGAGCTTCAGCTCTAACTCCCAAGAGCTCCAGGACCCAAGCTTTCTCAGGAGAGAGAGGCAGTCTGAAAGAAACCATATCCAGGTCCTAAATGGTCATTCTGTTCAAATGAAATCTGAGCTTTCAGTAACGTTAAAGATAAAATTTCTCATAACATGAAAAACAAGCAAGGAACTTGTTCAGAGAGCAGAATTGATCTTTCCTATAGTCAGAGTGGTACATGTCAAATATTAAGCGTATAATGAAGCAAGAAAGGTGCAGGGAATGTATTTCAGAGAAGTAGAAATCCTGTACGAATATATCTCCAAGAAGTTAAGAGATACTTTGAGGCGTGACTGAAAATAAATGTAATCAATTGGAACTGGGACGTGAACTGCAACACCTAACAGGATTTGCAAAGAAGAGGAAGAAAACAGCTATGTCGTCATCACTATTGTTTTAGTCGCGTGAAAACCAATTGTACTGAAGGGCTTTGAGGCTGAAATGTTTTTAATATCCTGGGACTTGAATGTTCAGACCAGCTGAGAAAAAGAGATAGGGAAGAAAACCATGATGGCAGGTTTTTATCTAAGAAAACTTGAAATACAGCAAGAATCTGAAGCTTCGGGATAATGAAGACACAGACGCAATAGACTGGCTTTTCTGTTCTCTCTACAGCGTCGCCTCATATCAACTCCTCGTGCTCTCTCATCATCCGCTATTCTGTTCCATGCCTTCCTTATTTCTCACATACTCTCTCTGCATTAGTTTCTCCCCGGAGGCTAATCAACCAGAACTACTTAACTAAGAGCTCCCCGCACTCTTTGGTAGATGATAAAGTATACGAAATACTTCTCTTTGTAGCGAGATGTACTTATGTGTAGTGTGGACCTCGTTCTGATGCATAAATCAGCAAACAGAGCATTCAGCGGCACTTCTCGGGCCGATGTGTCAGTTTATTCAAAAGAAACACATTTAAGATGATTCTCTCTTCTACCCAAAAGAAGTGGAGTAAGATAAGTGAATTTGCACTATTCTTGCAGGGAAGAAAAACAGCAATTAAAAAAACCACAAAACACAAAAAAAGAAGGGTGGACAGCATACTTCAGCTTCCCAAGCTCTAGAAAACAATATTTAAAGATAACAGAGATGAGACCTATTATACTATAGTCACCCAAAATAGCAGATGGGAAAACTTTGAAGAAATCCCTTTAAAGCAGAGATATCTTCTAAATATACATGACAATACCCTTTTCCGACTGGGGGAAGATCTATGTCCTGTTTCTTTCAAATTCTTTTATATGGACCACAGAACATGAGAAAACCCATCAAGTAATCCCATGATTAAAAGCGATCTTCTCTGATGGAAATTCACTAATGAGGGTGAAATCCATAAGAGCTTCACATATTCTGAGACGCCTCCAAACACTTATATGGTGTATTGTTTTAGCACCAGAAGGGGCCATATCTCTTGTTCTACATGTTCAGGTATCACTTTAAACTACTATCGTGTTTAAATATACAACCAATGGATGTTACTCTCCTCCCTTACTGGGAAAAAAATTCTTATTGTTATTTTCACTGAAGCTAGGTCAACCAATGGATCCATTATAATATTGTAAGGTTTTAGGGAAAATAACGAGTTCTCAAAAACTCTAGTGGAGTGATTAGATGGGTAATCAATACATGAGATGGATAACTTTGCCTCATATACCATCATGCTACTTTGTATTTCTGGCTACGAGAGCCACTTAGTGTTTCTGGATTACTTGCTCTTTTTGCCCAGGGAGCAGAAACTGTATTCACTGCGTGTTGCTTGGGAAAGCTGATGTGCGCAGCTCTAGGTGCACAAATGCTGTGAGATCGGTGAAGAGAGGTAGGAAGACCGTGGCTCAGGCTGCCGTCTCCATGGGGAAAACGAACACAATCTTCTCGATAGCTAAAAGGAGGGGTCTTGGTGAAATACAGGCATTAAGAAAGGCAGTGACAGAGCGGGCAGACTCGCCAGCCAGACAGCATTGGGAAGAGAAGAATTCGCAAAGCGGGGTAGAAGAACAACAGTGACAAACGTCCACACTTCTGAAAGCACCATGGCAGCGAGAAACCTGAAATCAAAAGTATCAATGTAAAAGAGTTGAAGATCTGGTTCTGGAAAAAAAATCATGTTGCATTTTTTCCCCCCAAAGAGATTAGTGCTTTGAAACGTGTATGCTAAGGTATACGTCAAACCTTAACTCCTACCACTATTCTGCAGAAAGCCATTTTTACAGAACAGTCCATGGGTTAAAAGCAGAGGCTTTGGAATCAGCCGAGCTGGGTTCACATCTTAGCTGTGACTTTCAGGAGGCTGGAAGATGAATAAGAAGGACAACAAAAACAACGTCTACCACAGCATTCTAAAGCCTACAGGAGCACACAAATATAAAGGATTTGGTACCACGAATGTCTCAACAAACAGTCATTACTAATAATGAAGAAATTAAGCAAACCAGTGTCTCTTCACACAGGTAACGTTGACTACTGCCAACCTAGAGATTAAGGCGAGATATCAATGGAGGGAAAAAATAGACTGAAGTCGTAGGTACAAATCCTACCCCAGAGAGGCCGTTGCCCCAATCCCTCAAAAATATCTACTCTATACCAGTTACAGAATCACTGGTGTTAAAATGGTTGTCTTTTAAACCGTACCTATGTCATTAATTTTGGTCATTTACAGACCAGCATGCATTACATTGATTAGACAACCAGTGATGAAATATGCAACTGAGTAGTCAAGATAAAGAAATAGAGATTTGGTTGAGAAAAGAGGTAGAACAGCTGACTAATTAGGGAGCCGAGAACAACTGGCAAAAAGGAAGACCTAAAAGAGGCACAGAAAGAGCAGATACTGGCCTTTCAAGTGCAGCCTCAAGCACAACACGTATCTGTGGAGGATGGAGGAAGAATACAAGAAGAAGGAGAGATGCTAAGCTAAACTTACTTTTCCTTGAGATCTGCCCGAGCGCCTGAAACACTGGTTCTTTTGTATTTCATTGAAAATTATTTTCCTAAACAGTTTGATATACAGACTGTAGGTTGCCAATTCCGTTTATAGCCTGTCCTCGGCCAGTATGAGTCATCACAAAGACTCTGAAGTAATCCTTCAAGACAAAGATCTTTATTTCTGAAATCAATAGTGTGTAACACCAGAAGATTCATAGACGTGTAGCAATGTTTATAATAAAACACCTTTATATGCTGAGCCTTCCCTGCAACATGTGATATATAAAAATCTCTCCTTTCTCCTTAGATCACATTTCCTTTAAAATACCATTGTTTTATATAGCTCTCAATAAATATCTTTAACAAAAGGAGCATTGCTATTTTTGATGCAAGTGGTCTGCAAACTTTCTAAGCAGCTTATGGGATCAATCCATAAACCCCTGGGTGTCTACATTCTCTTAAATGACTAGAATTCCAATACCTGTCTCCAAAAAATATATAAGTATGCTTATCCACACTGCAGGACATGGCCTTGGCAAAACAAGACTAGAAGAGAAGAGAGGAGACACAGGTCTTATTTATTTTTCTCATTAGAGCCACAGCCAGACTTGTTTTACTTCAATGCCTATTCTTATGGGTCCTCAAACCATGGGTGCATCCCGTTTTAGAAGAGAAACGACATATCCTTTCTACGCATTTGGGCCTCAAAAGAGCCTAAGATAAAGAGATAATCAATTTATGAAAATAAAAGCCATCAGAGAACATATTTCACTTCAGCCCTCTACACTCCAAAAAAGGGATTATTATTTTTAAAATTAGGGTGATCCTTTCATGCAAGAGTTAACTATCAAGACATTTAGGCTCTCTTCTAGTTTTAAAATTGATTTACTTTCAGAGTGATAAATCCCAAAAAGCAACATATGACTAAAACAATGGACATAAACAATACATCCTCCCCCAAATCCAATAAACTATCAAAACCCAAGGGCATAGGGGAAAATCTGAAACGTGTGTGTGTGTGTGTGTGTGTGTGTGTGTATTCTTAAGATAAAGAGTTTTAATGATCTCTAAGTAAAAGAGAAATATCTTGACGCAGGTGATTTGTGCAAAAAGCAATTCACAACGAAAGAAATACAAATAATAGTAACTACAGACATAAGTGTTTAACCCCATTATTTATCAATATATAAATGTAAACTAAATGCAAATGAGAACAAGAGTGAGTTTCCTTTATTTTATTTTTTTTGCCCCTTAAATATTAATGGCAAAGGGACTCTCCCATACACCACTGATAGGAGCATCAGCTGTTATCTGCTTCCCACAGGGTAGTTTGACAGTGTGAATCAACAGCCTTAGTTAGACAGATGCATCCAGTGTAGCAGAACCTTTTCTTCTGATAATTTATCCTAAAATAATAATTAGATAGTAGGAATTAGGACATGGACTCGAAGTCAGAAAGTCCTGGATCAGAATCTCATGTTGACCGATCATTTATGAGGCCTGCGAATGTGACAAAGCTATTTAACACGTTCTTATTTAACCTTCTAAACCTTTCAAAGAAAACTTGCATCTTGACTTCCTCAGTTATATCCCTGAACGAGGATAAAGAACAGTAGATACCCAATAAGATTATCATATTTAGTGGAGAAAATATATATAAAATATGAGCATACTTTGTGGCACCTGATAAACATTCAGAAAATCTTGGCCATCATTAAGAAGCTAATATTATAAGGGAACAGATATGGAAGTATGAAGATGCTCATTAATACATTGTGAATAACAGGAAAAAAATCTGGTCAGAGCATAGTGTAATGGAATATTGTTTGACAATGATTGTTAATTGCACCCCCAATAGCCATGCTCCCCTTTCTACAGTAACAAAATATTTAGCTGGGAACCTGGCTATCCGGAATATTCTTTAAATTTTCTAGTTTTCCTTGTGGCCACAGAGATAAGTTTGTGCAAAGTGCAAAACACAACTTGTGCATTGTAACTTGCACGAAATGTGAAAATGTAGGCCATGCCATTCCCCTATTTCCCTTTCTCACTAACATGGCTGTGAGTCATCCAGAACACACAGGGAAGAGGATAATACCCCACAGATGACAAAAGGACTTTCAGTTTTGAAATTTGGGGGGGCAATTTAATTAAATTTATTGAGGTGACATTGGTTAGTAAAATGACATAGGTTTCGAGTGTACAATTCTATAATACTCGTATATCATCCATATATTGCATTGTGTGTTCACCACCCAGAGTCAGTTCTCCTTCCATCACCATGTATTTGACCCCCTTTATCCTCTTCTACCTCCCTGCTCCCCCACTACCCTCTGGTAACCACTACACCGTTGTCAGTTTTGAGTGCAGACCATCCCCATTCACTTTGTAGGAGAGCGCGCCACCCATCTGGACTGACAAGCAAAAGAGAAATAAACCTGATTCTTACTCGAGACACACAGTCGTTTGGGGTTTCAACCTGCAATCCAACTCTATTCTAACTAATTAAGCAATTTAAAATCAGTGTTTAATGACATGGCAAATTATTCACTTTAAATTCAAAAGGCAGATTGCTAAGCCATTTGTATCGGGCAATCTTTGTTAAACATGTATGCTTCTCTCTCTCTTTCCCTCCGTTTGTGCGCGCTTAGAAAAATGTCAGGGAAGAGGTAAACTAAAATGTGAAAAATATTTATTTATGATGGAATTATGGGTATAATGTCTGAATATTTGCAATGATAATTTTATAATCATCAAAAAGGTTTTACCAAAGAACAAGGAAAGCCATTATCATGCAGAAAATACTGTATATGTACATTTTTAAAAGTCTTGAATTATTATCTTTATTTGGCAAATCCCCAATGCTTTATCAGAAAGATTGGATTGTTTTAAGAGTCACTGCGTGCGCGCACACACACACACACACACACACACACATGCATATATTGTGTATATGCATGAGAAATGCTTCCAGGACACTAAGATATGTCAGGCAGAATAACTTTGCCCTTTAAATAGTGAAATAGAAAAGCCAAATTTAATACTTGTGAAATATTCATGTTAAATATTATAGTTGCAAATACATAATTTTTTAACATTCTTTTTATTTATTTATTTAATTTTAAAAATTAGTTTCAGGTGCACAAAACAAAGTAATAGTTAGATATTTATCATTTATATCCCTCACACTGTGTCAACCCCCCCCATCCACTATCCCTCTGACATCATACGCAGCCATTACATTTCCACTGTCTCTATTCCTAATGCTGTACTCCGCTTCTTGTAAATACACACACACACACACACACACACACACACACACACACACACATATATAAACTTGTAGTTGACATTTATTATTGTTCAGCTTCAGCTTCAGGTGTACAGTGCAGTGATCAGGACAAATACATAATTTTAATGTATTTAATTATTTCGACTATGGAGAGCAAATCGTTATATTCTGAAGGTCTAATGTCTCAACCAATATGAAGCCTGTGTCCCTTCCTTCTACCAGGCAGGCATTGCGTTTTGAAGAAACCAGGGTACTGCTCCACTCCCATCACACCTGCCTTCTTTTCGCAGCCTTTAAATATGCCGGTTCTGGCAGAAAAGGAGTGGGCGTGGCTGGAACTTTCCAATCTGTCCTCAGTAACACTAAATTCCATACTATAAAGAAGCAGAGCCTATATATTTGATAAGAAAAAAGGTTGTGATTAAATAATTTTAGGTCATCTAGGTTTCATATGTGAAGAAGAAAAACAGTTCAACATATATGTGTCTTAATACAGAAAACAGTTCACCAACATCTCCTTTAAATGATTACTTCAAAGAGGAAGACAAGAAACATAAAACTATGATATATAACAACCAACTGTAGGCTGTACAACATATAAAGTAATCGAGATATATCTTACACAGCTGGTTGCTGAACCAATTATGCATGTCCAAAAAAAATATAAAAAATAGTAACAGCATTGTTCTGGATTTAAAACAGATCTGTATGGTTACCTGGTTACTGTTACATGGTTACCACACCATGTTACAATAACAGAGACAGTGGAGGAAGCTAGTTGGTGGGGTGCAAGAAGGCTGTTGGTGGGTAATGCATTTCACGTCTGCTGTGGCAAAGAACTCAAAGGAACTTCTCTCTTGACAAGTAGAGAAAAACGTTTTAAAGCATTCTACTAGTGAAAATTAAAGAAGAATGAAAATTATGACCCAGGAAAAGATAAATGCAAAGACTAGACAATGCATAAGGCAAAAACCAGAGAGTCTGTAAAATAATTAGGAGGCACAAATACGAAATAACACAAGATGAAGGAAAGATGTTGAAAAAATACAATAAGACTTTAAGTAAAACCAAAAATTGATTATATGATGTTTTCAAGGGTTAGTGAAAGATACATGAAACATCAAAAACAAAAGGAGAGCTTAAGATATACATGGCCATACAAACTAAAGAAAGACACAGTAATATCACCCAAAATAGAATTCAAGCAAAATCAAACAAAAAAGGGGAAAAAAAAGGAGGTTGTTTTATTTATTTATTTAATAAATGTTTACTGAGTGCTATTCTGTGCCAGGTATGGTGCTGAGACTGGGGCTAGAGAGTGAACCAGCCCACAAATCCTCATGGGACTTATGCTCTGATGGGGAGAGACAGAGAATAACGTAATTGAAAAAATACATATAATGATAAGTACTAAGGAGAAAAATCAAGAGAGGACGACAGAGGGCATTTAGGGTAAGGAGGTTACACTCTTACAACAGGCTGTCCAGGAAAGTCCTCAATAGAAAGGTGACACTGAGCAAAAACCACAGGGGGGTAAGGGTGGACCATTATGAGTTACAGAAGACGGGCTTTTCAAACAGAGGGAACAGCAATGATGCAAACCCGAGGACAATGTGCCTGGGTGATTTAGGAGCAGGAAGCAGGCCAGGGAGGCTATAAGGGAAGGAGTGAAGGGAGTGGGAAGCAGGGGAGGCCATTAGAGGAGCACAGCTGACCCATGAATAATGTGGGGGCTGGGGCGCCAACCACCAACCACCAGAAAATTTGCATATAACTTTTGACTCCCCCAAAACTTAACTAGTAATAAGAGGCCAGATCATTCAGGGCTTGATGAAAACTGTAGCGATTTTGGCTTTCATTCTGAGTGAGACAGGCAATTGGGGGAATGATGAAATCTGCCTCACAATCTGGCTGATTCGTGAGGCAAAGCAGAGAGACCAGTTGGGTAGCTAGTGCTTAACAACCCAAGTAAGAGAGGATGGAGGCTTGGACGGATGGGAGCAGCGGCTGGAGACTAGAAGAAAATAATGTAGGAGAAGTTTGCTGATAGAGGGAATGTAGGTTGTGAGAGAGAAGGAAGAATCAAAGAGGACTTCAAGATATTTGGCCTGAGCAACTGAAGGGGAAGTTGTAGAGTGAGACAAAGGTGACGTCAGGAATCGGGAAGGAGATCCATTTTGGACAGGTCAAGTTTGACAGGCATGTTAAATACCTAAGTAGGCAGTTGGATATGGGACTCTGGAGTTCAGGTAAGACTCTGGTCTAGAGATATAAATATAAAGTCACCCATGTAGAGAATATAGGGATGAGATAACTGGGCAAGTTGTGTAGACAGAAAAGTGTCCAAGGAACAAATCTTGGGGACGCCAATGTTCAGAAGTTGGGAGATGAGAAGGAACCAGCAGAAGTGATTGAGGTCACCAGTGATGTAGGTGGTTAGTGAGACAGCCAGGAAACCAGGCATGTGTGGTGTTTTGGAAATCACGTGAACAAAGCCTTGCCAGAAAGACCAAGTGACAATTGTCAAAAGCTGCTTGTAGGTCAATAAAATGAGGACCAAGGACACTGACTATTGGATATAGCAAGGGCGAGGACACGAGTGGGATAGATGAGGTCTTTGCAGTGGTAGAAACAGAATCCTGGTTACAGTGGGTTCACGAGCCAACAGGAGGAGAGTGAAGGGAGATGCTGAGGATAGAAACAACTTTCTGAAAGTTCAGCTGTAAATGGAAGGAGAGAAATGGGGCAGAAGTTGAGAGGATTTTTTTTTTTAATGGTACAACTAACAGCCATTAATAAGAAACACCCATTATTTTAAGTTGTATTATCATGTTAAGCTAATGACTTGAAAGAAAACAACACTTTCATTATGAATGAATATAATGCAAAAAATTAAAATTCTGTTGCATCCACACAGAGCCTTGTTTCCAGATGGGAGGAAGTCCTTCCAAAGTCATTCACAAAACTCTTACCAACATTTCCTCATATTACATTGCCTCTTCTGCTTTTGTAAAGAAGGTAATTTCTTATCAAAAACTTCTGAAGTCATAGTAAGCTTTTCCAAAAACACAGACTACATATAACTTTATGATTAATATCACCTAGAAAGGACCATAACCATAATGGCTGAATTTTGGCCTAGACTAATTATACTGTTTAACTCGGGTCTCATTTTTAATAATTAAAATAACTAAAGCCTCTTTAAAGAGCAGGATGAAAATATTGCATCCCTTAAATATCAATGTTAAAACCACCCAATTCTTCTCTCTGCTCACCATTTTAAATATTCAATAATTTAATTCATTCCCTATATAATTGTGTTTTGAAACCTGATTTTCCCAAAGTAATTCCCATAGGAACCTTAATAATTACTTAGTACAACTATTTGCCAATTCTTCATCAGATCAAATACTGCTTCTTGTAGCTATAATGTAATAAAACATTAAATAGCTTTTTAAACTTTAAATAACCTGTTTAATGTTCTATAAGCATCACTATTTATTTTTAAAAGTATTCTCTTTTTCAGTGTCTTTTAATTAAACATCTGAGTATTGTGGTTATTGTTCTGAGATACTTTGCTTTCTCTTAACTTTGTATTTCTTCAATTATAACGATTACATTTTTGTCCTGGACATATTAAAACAAACATTTCAAAATAATTTTTAAATCACCTATTATTCGATATTAGTACAATTCACACTAAGATAAAAACAATGGCTATTTTTTCAGTGTAAGTAATTATGTATTTTAGTGGATCCTTTATCCTCCTCGAACCAGGATAAATTTCCCTGAATTGGATTTTCTTATCGTTGTGGCCCAAATGGAGAAATTGCAGAAATCTGTACAAATAATTTCTATTTGCTTACTAGTCTCATAAACATTTAAACTATTATGATTGAACAGAACACTAACTTCCATAGGATTCCACTAAATATTTGCCCATCTTGATAGACTTTTGTTTTCAGCAATCTATTTTTTCCTACTTTCTTCGTGCTTTACATGTCTTATTGTGGACCCTCCAGGTACAGTGTAAAGCAGGTCTGCAGTTCAAAGAGAAGAAACTCTGATTCTTGTCAAAAAATATAATTTCAGAATGTCCCTCACAGCCCCCCAGGCAGAGCACTCTGCATTCTCACATTTTTTAAGACTTCAAGGTATTAAGAACACAGGCTCTCTTTTCCAAGGAAAATGCCCTTAATGCTACAAATACAAAACTTATTCTGCTCCCAAATTTTAAAGCACTGGACCCACGATACTGGCTGACAATACAGCTATTGACAGCGACAGGTGACCAGTGGCTGGAAACTCCACCGTGCTTTCTCCATGTCTGAATCGGACAGGATCTCACGTATCTCAGATCTTGTTCTTGGTGTAAAAGGGATAAAAGGAACTGAGAGAAATGCTGTTGGCTGGCACTGGCTGGGGTGCTGGAGGGATGAGGAGGTGTTAACGAGAGGCATCCGGTATCTTTTTGTTTCATTAAGACCCTGGCTTGACAGGAAACAGGGGAAACTTAGCCATAGAAATGGTGCATCCGCTGTGGAGCCCAGCAAGTGGAGTCTCCCACCGCTACTTAGAATAAAGAAACTTATAGTCCTCTTTCTCTCATGTTTCTGGCCACGGTCATCTTTCTTCCCTTCTTCTGCATTCACTATTGTACTCTATTCCAATCACCTAATTTTCTTTCTTAAAAGTCTCAATGCCAAGAGTAAAAGCCCTTAGAAAGTGGTCCATAATAGTATGCCAGTTAAGTTCAAAATCTATATAAACTCTTGGACTTGTTCAAACGAGAATGTGATTTGATTGACCTACTTTTGTTCAGTTTTTTAAAATAAGAGGGACTGAGTGAATTTGAGGGTGAACTGAATTCTAATTCAGAATGCTGGGAACAGGAGCCTAAGTTTCTTACTCAGCTGAAGGGAGTGCTGCATGAGTTGAGATGGGGCAAAATTTAGTATTTGATACATCCTACTGTATTTTCTGTTTTTAAAGTGACTTCTTTGGAAGGAACTTCTTTCCTTGATTGATGTCTTAAGTATTTACTGAGCACCTACTGGATAGGCCAGGGGTCTTTAGAGTCCAGTGCTTGTATCTCTTGAGACCAGACTCCTTCAAGGAAGAGAGTTCAGGAGATAACTGAAACGCAATGTGAGTCAGTCTTCCCTCTCTGTAGCAGGAACAATGATGTGTTAGAGCAGGTTTCACAGCAGATGTGAAGGATGATGAGCAATACAAGGGGCCACAACCCACCGAAGAAAAAGGGAAAGCTTGAGCCAACTTGAAGGGGCACAGGTGTGGAGGGTCAGGTCAATTTGGACAGGGAGCTGAAGTTCAGGTTTTGAAGCAGCATGAACCCCTGGTAAGAGCACCATAGGACATCAAGAGTTATATGAACCTATGGGTGCTTCCCAGTAATGAGTAGGAACAAACAAAATCCCATCTAATGCTTTCTCAATGGTTCCCGTGGCTGGCCCCCGGTAGTCCTCTATTGTGTTTCATTACTGAAGTCAGCTGCAGAAGAATTTCTTTCTGAGAATTTCAGAAACACACTATGTAAAAGGAAAGTCCTTCTCCTAAGATGCAGGGTCCTAAAAGCATTACAAAATCCGTTGCTACAAACTTGCACAAGCTTTCTTAACATTGACCTTAGATAAGTAGTAATTTATATTAAGTAATGACTATCGCATGTTTATTGTACTTTTCACATTTTGGCAAGAGAGCAGGTTGGTTTGCTAGGTTCATAGAATTTTCTAGGTTAATAGAGGATGCATGTGTTGCTATTTTCGTGGTTGCACGTGTGTGTGTGTGTGTATGTGTGTGTGTGTGTGTGTGTGTGACATTCAGTGCAGTGAAACTTTCCAGCCGTGTTTTGATCAAATACACATTTGATATGTGTATTTGGGATTTATAGGTGCCTGAGCAAGAAGATATGCAATATGCAAAAAACTCTTCATTCTTTATTACTGACTACAATATAAGGATCATGCAACGGCTAATCAACAGGAATTTACACTCCAGCCTGTAAATCCTAAATGGGATTATCTGTGGACACATTCACTGAAACCGCACAGTCTGGCATCCTGGATTGTAGCAGAATGCAATAAACAAGCATAATTACTTCCACACAAAATGTCTATATATCAATGTTTTTTTGATGACCTATTTTCAGGGAGTTTTCTCCAGTAATTCAATCATCCAAACAAATTTCCAGCACACTTTGTACTGCAGTCTCAAAGCCTCACACTAAAAAAAGCCAGCTCTCCCATGTATTTACAAGGGAAAACTCACTTCATGGAGATCCACTTTCTCTGCCAGCAGTCAGAGAAGGCCCAACCTGCATCATGGTACAAGGGTTTATATGCTGTTATCATTTGTAGGGAGATTATTTACTAAATATATTCTTATCTTCATTTGCCTGAATGCCACTGAGTCTAATACAACTGAATAGTTCACCATGTTTGTAAAAACTAACAGTTGTTTTATTTTTCCAAAATGACAGATGCTGTAGAATTCTAATTAAAAAAGGTGGAGGAGTAGCTGCCACCTGGTAAAGCTCCCACCAAACAGGGAACTGGAATACTTGCTTGCTTTTTTATGATGAGTGTTTTATCATTTTTTTCAGGGGGTGGAGGGCTTGGTATAAAATTTTGAATAAATTACTGAGGAACAAAGAAGCATCTTGTGTTTTCTTGATATCTTCTGCCAAGAATATTAAATAGCTAAAATGTAATGAAAGATTAGGATGAAAGTACGTTGGAATCACAGGCAACAGAGAAGCATTATGGGATATTCTCTTGTGGGATGGATGATGACAGATTGTGCTGCATCTTAAAGTATTCAAGGGCAACATGCACTAGCCATTCTCGGCCAATTAAAAGTAATTTCATTCTTTGTACCTCTTTCCAGGAATCCATTTTGCAGACAGCATTGACATGTATGTCCAAAATTTGTGCCCCATTTTGATAGACTATTAGCCAAGAATCATATGCAAATTTACTCATTCTTTGAAATCTCAGCACCAAGAGCTTACCTTTGTCACAAAATAGCAGCTGCCACCACCAAGAATTAAGCCTCAAATTTGTACAGATATAAATATGGAAACTATGTGACATTTTCTTAGCAGTAGGTGTTGAACAGGACATACAAGATGAGCGTTTTAACACACATATAGAGAACAAAATGCATTTCAGCCTAGAGAGGCAAAACACAACCAACTTCTGTATTCAAGCTTCTCTTTGAGTGAATCACCTGAAATGAGTAATAAAGGCTTATCTTTTTGTTTCTGTATTCAGCAAAAACAAAAAGGAGGCGACACCTAAGAGGCTTAAATTATCGAATGAAACAGTACATGTTCCAAGTTCAAAAGACGGAAGTCCAGCTCCCAGTCTCACAGAGACATTTTTAAATGAATTCACATCTTTATTTTGTCCCTCCTTTTTATGACTTTCTACAGACTTAAAATCTGATTCATAGAATCCAACATTTATTTCATTATTCTCTATTCTGGTAGGCTCCCACCAGAGTTCATTTTATATCTGCAACAAGATGAACTCCTCAAAGAGAAAAATGATTCAAATCCAGCCCAGTGTGGAGCAAACAGTAGTTATTCAATGAAGATCTGATGAAATGGGTTTTATTGATCTCAGGTGGACTCAACCCCTTTGGAGAGGGACAGCACAGTATTCAGGTCACAAGAAGAAGCAGACCTTCCTCTCCTTTCTTTACGTTAGAGGCAGGAAAAAGTCAGCCTCAAAATATCCAGGATAATTCTTACCAATGAAACTTAATAATTTTCCCAAAGAATATCATCTTTTAACAGTCAAAATAAGGCAATATCAGTTTTAAAAAGCAGCAAGACAGATATACTATATATCCCTATTTATTTACTGTGGGTATATTTATATATATGTATATTATATATATGCATATATACACATAGATATATTTATATATAAAATACTTATATACATATATTATATGCATGCATATTTCATGTAATTTTCCCACTCCAAAAGCTATCAAAGGCAACTTTACCATAAGCAAAGAAGCCATGCAGCCTTACGTCTTAAATACAAGTCTTGCACCCAACTCATACCTACAACACAGCTATATTTGTTCATTACACAGGGAAAAATGCACTTATATGTCTATTTTTGACAGTCACCACTTGATCCATTACCTAAACTCAATGATTCAACAATTTACCACTTCATGCATCCATAATGTATCTTACAGGATATACAGAAGATAAAATCCTATCGAATTTTTCACGAATTAAAAGAAAAAAATTGCTAAAAACAATTTGAAGGAAATTCTGGGACGCCTATTGTACGGACTATTTTCCATTGCACTGTTTTTATGTAAGACACAAATTGCAAGCAATTACAAAGATACTAGTTTATGCAATATGAATGTGATAGCCTATAAGCAATCTGAAATTGAGGATAGTAAGAAAACCTATTAATTGGAAGATAGCTGCCTGAAATATCGCAATAGTACTTATGCTCATTTAAAAAAGGGCAAATACAAGAATTTTTAAGATGAATGAGCTAAATAATTTTGTTTTTGTTTTTTTAAGTTGAGACTTGATAAAGTTTAGCCTGACACTAGGAATATACTCAAATCTTTCCAATCCTTAGGGGAAAGAAATTTTTTTTTTTGGTTAAGTGGTGACATAATTTCTACTAAAATAGATAAAAATGGATCATTTTAAGCACCAGCATTTCTTAGTCTCAAGGCACTGTGTTAATCAGCTCAGAGGAACTCCCTAGCTTCAATTCCTATGTCTTGAAATACATTCAAAGTTCCATCATTCAATAAATAATCAGTCTTCAAACCACCATCTTCTATTTCTCTCTTCTTCCCTTCCAATTATCAACTTCTGTGGAATTGTATGTATTAGCTGCCTCCATGTTTCCTTCCTGGATATTTCCTAACTCTATAGGTCCTTGCTATATCTTCCATCGCTTGAGGACCACCAATGACTCACTCTCTAGAGAATGGCACCAAGTCCTAGCAATTATACTGATTACATTTATATCAAATGAGGTAATTTGAGTACTTGTTATACATTTAAACATTATATAAAAAGGATGGTATTAATATACCTCCAAATGATATATCAAATGTCCATTTTGACTGATGCAATGTAACAGCCTTATAACTGTTTCCTGATTCCTAGTCTCACTCTTCTCCAATCCGCCTATACACTGATACTTGAGTAATATTCCTAAAATAAAGAGATCTACTCAAGGCATTTCACTGCTCAAAACTCTTCAATAGTTTCCCGTTATATATTGGACAAATTCCAAACTCCAAACCCTTCAATTAGCCATTGGAAATCAGACCTAATTTGACACTTTTCCACTAAGACATCCCCTCCCAACATTTTCCTCCCTCCAAACACCACAGTCTCATTCCCATTCCAGGCTTCTGTGTATGCCATCCCTTTGCCACTAACGCCTCCTTCCTCATCAGGGACCCCTGAAGCCCCACCCGCCCACACTGCTGGGTCTGTATTCAACCTTATATACTCCTAGAAATCCTCCCAGAGGTGAATTTAGCTTACACTCCCATACAATGCACACTTTCATATTCTGCAAACTCTGCTACATATGAGAGCTATTTGTGTATGGATCTTTCTCTCGCAAAAGCTTAGCAAACCATGAGAGAAATAGTCTCTCTGGGCAGATATTTATCGTAAGAAAGGTGCTCAATAAAGACTCGCTGAATTGATTTGTGCTTCTGTCTTCACCATTAATAAGAATATTAAAATAGTTATTTGGACCACCTGACAAAGTTCTCCACTAACTTTTAAATGCTATCAGGGCTTTTCAAATATAATAAAAACAAATAGCCTAGACCTGAAAAATAATGAAAATGTTATTTAAAAATATACACACAAATAAACTGCTTGAAATAAAAAAGTCTATAGCTATATCTTCTATCTATCACCTAACAGAAAACAGTAACTAATTCTAACCAACTATGCATGGAGAAAGAAAATAAGACACAGGAAAGCAAGAATATGTGTCGCCCACAAAATGAAAGATATTATGTGCCTACGCCCTGGTAAGTGCACTTAGACTCCCATCTCAGAGGCTGGTTCAGTTATCCTCCCACCTACCGACAGACTTGAATCTTTGGACCAACTCCAAGACTGTCTGGCCTCCTGAAGTTCCACTGGCTTGTAAAGACTATGAGGTCAATCACTATAGTCCACACTCCTCCTTCTAGGGTTACTCTGAAACTGAACCTGCCTTAAGAAGAGGAGAGAGGGATGGGAAGCTTTCCCAGGCCTCTGTTCTGTGGCCCTAGCTTTGTTTTAGGATAGCATGAAACCTGCCACTGAATTAATCAGTTCAGATAAAAGGTCTAGTATCAAGCCCCATCTTGAGGTAAAGATGGTAGAGCTTTAAGATTCAAGAAATAAGCCGTCCAGTCAGTGCCAGTGACAGAACAGAAAAATTAAAGAGTGAATGCCAGCAGGAACAGCACGGAAAAAGGAGGAAAGCATGATTCTGCAGGAGTGGAAAAGGAACTGCACTCACTCTATGAATATTTTAACAGAAAATCCTTCTTTCCTATTAATTAATAAATTATTCTTTCCAAATATATAAAGACTATCTTTCCAAGGAAACTTGTAAAATATTTATCTCTTGTCAGTGTGCACAGGAATTGATTCGCGCTTATTGAATGAGACCCAAAAGTTCACATTAACGAGGACCTTGCATAATTTCATTTACTTTAATATCTGTGTGCAAATATGAAAAGCAAGAGAGAGAGAGAGAGAGTAACACACTAGAATTTTTAGGCAGAAAGAAATGTTAACCCATACTTTTAAGTTATGTTAACTACAAGGCTCCCCAAATTATATCACAGTAAAAATATTTTTAAACAATGGTATCACAGGCATCAAAGTCCTCCCTCTCAAACTCTTCAAGATGCTGAGCAACATCGAGGGTTTTTAAATCTTAAATTCGTGCTTGAAGGAAGTGAAGAGGAAAAAGAATAGCCACAAACAAGAAAGAAAAAAGAAGAAGAAGAAAAAGGAAAGGGAATGAGTGAGAAGAAAATAAAGCAAAGATCCTAATAGAAGAGCAAATCTTTTTTCTGTTTTGAACTTCTGTGAGCATTTCTAACTCACCCCATCCCCCGTTCCATTTGAATTCAACTCAATTCGAACATTTGCTGAACATCTGCCATGTTCAGGACTAAGCTAGGTGAAGGACCTCATCTCTGGGATTAATGATAAAACTAGAGACCAATTCCAAATGTAACGGCACTGTCTGCCACTTAGCTGGTTTCCGGAGCTGCCTTGGGACTCCAGCACCTCCTATGGCCGGCTTGAGAAGAGTTAATCCAAGCTGATGGCTTTGACTTGACTAAAAAGTTGCCATGGGCTTAAGACACTTCATGTTTCATTACTGTCCACTTCTTACCTCCACCACCCTGTCCTCCCTAACAGGTAAATATGCGTGTACACACACACACACACACACCCTGACTTGAAGCCCTGGCCCCTGGGACATATCCAAGCTTCACTGGTGTCAACTCATCTAGAAGGAAATGCTCATTCAAAATTGCTCCTGCAAGAATGAGTATACATGCAGGATCTATCATGGGGGCTTTACTTTTAGGGCACAGATGGTGTCTGGATCTAGGTGATGCCTACGAGTATGCACCTTCCTAGGAATCTAAGTAAATGAAGGTCTGATGCCAAAAGTGGCCCTCACGATGGACAGGTCAAAGTGACTGCAGACCTAACACTTGGATTTGGATGAGAATCAAAGGAAGGAAAGGTCAGATGCAACTGGCTCATGTCAAAAGCAAAAAGCGACTGCTACGTTAGACCCTCACAGTACTTTTTCTGTATGACCTAGTGCATTGAATGTTCCTGAAGCACCTACTATAGGTACTGAGTCCAAGAACAAATGAAATACAGTCTTTGCCCTCAAGGAGCTAGTCTAGTGGGAGAGACAGACTAGAAAGGCTATAGTGAATGTGGATAACGTGCTGTGGGAACAGAGCACTCACTCCTGAACTCACAGCTAATCTCCCCTCTTTGTAGATGGGTGTTGACCCGTCTACAAAGGCCACAGAGTAGCCACTGACCTTTCCTCACCTATGGCCGCCACAATGTCCCTGTGATGTTTTTGAATGGCTGAACACAGTCCGAACAACACAGGCCAGTAACAACTCACATACATCACCACTGCAAACAATTTAAATAACATTAGAAGCTTTCCTAGCTGACAGCCTCTCATCAGTACTGTCCATCAGTGCTATGGAAAAGTACTAGTGATATTTTATCAGCTGTTTCTGACTCTATCATAGCGCTGTCCAATAGACTTTCTGCAGTGAAGGAAATGTTTTATATCTGCATTGCCCCATAGGTAGTCACTGAGCACTTGAAATGCGGCTACTGTGGCTGAGGCACTGAACCAATTTATTTTAATAAATTTAAAATGAAATAGCCACAAATGCTTAGTGGCTATGGTACTGGATGGCACAGTTCTAAAATAGAAGTGTTTTAGGGTCGTGCAACACAACAAACTAAGTTTTCTGTTGATGTCAATACAGTATGCTTAATGTCTCTAAGAACTACAAACACAGATAAAAACTGGTTTTCTTTTGTAACCTGAAGTTGCTAATAGGGATTACGTCCAAGAATATGTTAAAAGTTAAAGTATAATTGAAGCATATGCATGTCTTGCTTAAATTGGCTCAGACGTTTACCACGGACCTTCACGATAAAGTGGAAAACGTTCTGAAATATTTGGAAGTTAAGATGCTTAACACAGAGAGATATTTGGGAAAGACTTATTCTCAAGTAGTTCTAGAAAAAGACAGTGCCTTAAAAGTGAGATTAAAGAAGGTTTTGAATGTGGGGGTTGAATCAGATCAGCGGATTGCAGGCATCATGAGTATGAGGACCCCGTACGTTTCTGCACTGCTTGATTATTACTGTCTAACAGATGTGGGGCACTTAGGAAACTCGTAATGGAAGTAGTTAAAGTAGTGCAGAGGGGAATATTCTGTATCTGGATCACCATGGTTATTGCATGACCATGTGCATTTGTTAAAACTTTCAAGACCGTACACTAGAAAAGGTCAATTATGCCTTGCTTTTTTTAATAAGGGGAGGAAGAATAAGACGAGAGCACTTGGGAAAGCCATGAATGGAGAGCTGCAGAAAGCAACTGATGTGTGAAAGGCAGCATCACACCTCATAGGAAGCAAACCAGTACATCCCAAATAGCAAACTGATCTCCTAGGACTGAAAGGAGAAAAAGCCTCAAGCTTGGGAATCAGAAAGGACATACAGGCTGAGACAAGCTGTGTGATGTTAGGCAGGTCAGTTGACTTCTCTGTGCCTCAGTTTCCTCTGCTGTAAAATGTGTAAAATGAAAACATATACCTCTAAGGGTTTTGGGGAGAATGAAATGAGAAAACGTCCACAGAATGTTCAGCACTGGGTCTGCGCCCAGCAAACACTGAGTAGATGGTAAATGGAAATAAAACACAAGCTCATCTTCTTAATGAAGCCCTTCCTTTGAGGTCCTCTGGTCCTGAATGAGGGGATTCCATTAAAATATTCACAGTTGGAACAGTTGGCCAATGGGTGATCAAACAAAGTTACCAGCTTAGACATAACTCAAATCTCTTGAGAGTAAGAGGAAGGGGAAACACATTTCATGCTTCCAGAAAAACCTGAATTTTTGCCAGAAGCAAAATTTTCCCCACATAAAATTTTAAGCAAGTCCCCAAATGTCTAAGTGTACACATGAGAGCATAAGTGAATTCATCAATGAAATAATTTATCCTGGCAAATTTCCCAGAGTAGAAGCAACCAGAGTCTACAGAAAAAGGACAGAGACATGAAATAAAGAAAGTTGTTACTCTGCAAATCAAGAGTAATTAATTTTTTAAAAGGAAACTAGTTATTATTTGTCAGGGGAAAAAAGCATGAACATTTTCTATTCCTGGTTACCATTTGTTTTCCGAGGATAAACAGACCAAGCTGAGAGTCACAACATACTGGATTTCACAGATCCCATACTTGGAATAAATTAAGCAATTAGTTCTTGCAGCGGAATTGGGTATAATTTGTAGTTAATGTGGCCCTGAAAGCGGTAAGACATTACTTAAAAGTTCAGAATCTGATTCATGACATATTTAATGATAATATTTAAACCTTTGAATCCCGTGTACCTTGCAGGGCTATAACTCACTTAATTCAAAGATCCTGAATTCTCATTAGCTGAAAGAAACTATTCCTTAAAAGCTCTTAAAACACCTACCTCTCCTCTATGACTCACGGTTAAGCCTCCTTACAGGAAAGCCACTGCAGTTTTTCCCATTACCTGTTCAGTGGGTCAAGATTAAATAATAACTTGAGTCACACAGTCATTACATTAGTTCTCCACCTAACAGAAAAAACTTATCAATTATTTTAGAGAAGGTCCAAATTCACTTAGGGAATTATCTTGGAGTCATCTTTAATTTCTGCCTCTCTGATTAAGAATCTCCTTCAGCTAAATAATATTAAATATTGTGTTATTCATGTGATTTTTAAACATAACAGCAAGTCAGATATCAGAAATCAAGCCCACAGTAAAAACTTGTTACTAATCCGGAGCCTTTGCTAATATTTAAATGTCAAACTAGCTCAGGAGTTGTCAAAGTGTGGACCTGGACACAGCACCAGCATATCCTGGGAATCTGTTAGACCTGGAGATTTGCAGGCCCCACCCACCCCAGATCTACTGAAACAGAAACTCTTCAGGGTGGACTCCACAATCTGTGTTTTAACTAGTTCTCCTGGTGATGCTCACGCACACTATAGCTTGGGAACTGTGATGTAGCTAGTTCTAGCAAAACAGTTGAGGCCATAGGCCAATCTTGATAGAATTATCCAAATAGATGAACTCACAATTTATCCCCCACAAAAAACAACAACAAACTGTAATATTCCTCTTAAACCCTAGTAGTAACCGAATGAGAATTTTTCTGTTTTGGAGAATTATTGGAAAGAAGCAATTGGTCTGTATTTCCCTCCAAAACATCAGGACACTTTGGACACAGAAAGCGGTAAGGTTATTAAGACATTCTTAATTGCTAACAATGAACACCTTAGTGAATCTACAAAATGCTACAGAAAAAGGTTAGAATGCAGCCCAACATGCAAACTGTGCCGGAACTGTCATCCTACACAGCAGCCTCAGTGGACAGAGTTCTCCTGAGCGTCTATCTACTCCCTGTGCTGGGCCACTCACTGGCTCCAAAGACACTGAGGATGAGTAATAACCACACCCACAGTCACTACAGTAGATGATGAGGGGAAGACAATTAAAGTGGAGGCTGAATTTTTCATGTTAGATAATGTGCCTCAGTTTTTCAAAATGTGCTACCCTGACATCAAGATATCCATCCCATTTGAGGTTGCCAAGGCCCCTAGGTCAGCCTGTAGGCAACAAAGGAAAAGGCCAACTTTGTTAAAATGGGAAGGGGTAGAAAAGCAGTCACCTGCCAGTCTCAAAACAAACAAACAAACAAATAAACAAACGAAAAACACACACGTTTTGAGTTCTAATACAGGCTTACGTTCAAGATCATCGCATAAACTTGTGACACTCCTAAACAATGAGTTTAATTCTTCACAGTTAAACTTTACATCATCAAAGCATTAAGACTATGTCCAATAAACTGAACTCTAAATAACCCCAAACAAGCTACAAACAATGCTTTACTGTGAAAAGCCTTTGCAAAATGTGGCCTATTGGAATGGAGTATCATTCGGCCACAAAAAGGAATGGAGTACTAATACAGGCTACAACATGGATGGATCTTGAAAACATTACGATAAGTGAATGAAGCCAGACAATAAAGGCCACATGCTGTATGATTCTATTTATAGGAAACGCTCCAAATAGGAGAATCTATAGAAAAAGTAGATTGGTGACTGCCAGCGCTGGGGTCAAGAGAATGAGAAACGACTGTTCATAGAGTTTCATTTTGGGGTGATTAAAATGTTCTGTAATTAGATAGATAGTGGTGATGGTCGCACAACTCTGTGAATATACTAAACTGAATTGTACACTTTAACAAGACAGATTGTATGCCATGCATATTATACCTCAATTAAAAAATGCACAATATACTCAGGGCATGTGGTTTGGATGGCATACAAAGCAGTACTCTCTGATTTCTTTCCATACTACAGTAAGATTTACTTTAAATGAGAATCTAAGTACCAAAAGGATCTGGCTTTGTTGTTAAGACAGATCTACGTACTAGAAAAGTAAATTCAACAGGTGCGTATTTGAGGACCACAACACTTTAAAAATAATGTCTTCCCCTCTCCTTGATCAACTGTATGATTTTAGAGAAAACCAGGACAGATTCCCCGGCAAGTCTTAAATATCACCGTGTGTCTCACATCACACCTGAGCACTTTCATAAAGCTTCTGGAATTTAAATTATGTCTATGTATCTGGGGAGCTGTTGGCAATTATCACGATATTTGTGATGCAATTCTCATTAGTTTGAATATAAAAACGATTTCTCTTTGTAAAGATGCCAAGAGCAGCACCATCTATTGGACGAAAATGTAGGTTAACAGCTACTTTATTAGGAACAATCTAATATTTAACAATTGGGATCTTCTAACTGAAAACAAGTAAGACATGTACACTCACACACGGAGGTACATTTTCTAGCTTTTAGGTTTATGCCTCCAAACCTATTCTAGTCCATCGTCATAGCAAATCTTCCTCAAGGAAAAAAGGCATTTCTTTTATAAAATGCAAAAATCCAATCCTACAGTTCTTCTGGAAAATGACCGGAACGCTTGAACCTACATCCCATCTAACTGGCTACTTCCGAATGCAATTCCAGTACTAAATGTGTAACCTGCGAGGAGATGAACCCATGAATAAATACATCAACCTGCAGCTCTCCTCCGACTTTGACAGCAGTGGCACAACGCTGATAGAAATTTTGCTTTAAACAAATTTTGCTTGAAACTTTTTAAGTAACTGCCCAGACTTGAATGTAAATTAAAAGTGCTAAAAAACACAAAAAAGTCAGGTTGATGCTTGTTCCTGTTACTACCTTTCAGGCGTTGTGAGCGAGTGTGTGCGTGCGCGCGCGTGTGTGTTTCGCATCAGACACGTGTATTTTTCATTCAAGCCCATTATATCCATAGCATGAATTTTACAGCAAAAACGGGATGTAGTACGTAGCTCCGCACTACGGTTGAATTTCTGGTTGGATTTATTTCTGTACATGTATCGAACAGGCTCTTTGCACACTTTGCAGAAAAGGACAGAGAAGAGCTGAGCACAGGGACCGTGACTGCCCAGCCCCTCTCCTGTGGCAGCCGGAGCACGTCCCCGGCGGGGAGAAGGAAGGTGGCGGGCGGAGGTGCGAGGTGGGGAGGGGGCGCATTCTCCACGCTGGGCACCCACCCTGCCGCCGCCGACACCGTGGGATCCCCGTCCACCGTCCCTTTTTCCTCCTTGCCAGAGGGCGGCGGCGGCAGCAAGTACCCAATGCTCTGATATCCCCCCACCCGTGTCCCAAACGATCCCCAAGAGGAAACCCCACCGAGGTCTCATAACTCACCCAGGCGGCAAACACACAGGAGCTGAATGCCAGCGAGGACGCGCGTTAGGATTAGCATTTCCAGACGGTCCGGGGACCCCCAGCACACGGCTCCTTAGCTTCTCGGGGTGCAGATGAAGGGAGCGCGAAGGAAGTGTTTTCTCCTCCAGTGTATAGATTGGTGTAAGAAGACTCGTGTGTGTTTGTGTGAGAGAGAGAGAGAGATTGAGAGAGAGAGAGAGAGAGAGAGCGAGAGAGAGAGAGAGAGAGAGATGGGGGGAAGAGAGAATCGACAGAAGGACGCGAGGTGGTGGTCGCGGGAACTGGAGTCTCTAGAGGAGGCGCACGTCGGAGGGCGGGCGGAGTTGGTTCCCCTCGCGAGCTGCAGCGGCCGCGGTCTGAGCGCTCGGAGCGCCGCGGAGCTGAGTGCCGGGTGCGCGCTCGGCCGGCTGTGCGCGCCGCGGGGGCGGGGGCGGGGGCGGGGGCGCGGGCGGGGGCGGGGGCGCAGTCTGCGCTGCTGAGAGCGAGCCGCCCGCCGGGGTCGCGCGCGGGGGCCTGAGGGGCGCGGCTGGCGGTCGGAGGCAGGGTCCCAGTGTAGCGATTCTCGTAGAGACAGTCCTCTCGCCGCTCCCGCCCCTGCCAGTGGCTTCGCAGCCTTGGAGTTAGTGGAACCCCCTGGGGTTTACAATCTTGGCGGAGAAAAGGTCCCTTCATTAGGACTCTTTGATCCCTTTGGAAGAGAAGAGGCCAAACCCTCATTGCCCTGCGCTGCTAAGCATTGACTTTTGGGGTTCACTCCTGGAAATGTTTTTCATTTTATTGTTGTCCTCCCTGCAGATGCTAAGTGAATCCCACCAGAAAGTGGTGGGGGAGCCTGCGTAAGCTGGGTTCCCCCTTCCCTTTCCTTTTTATTTTCCAAATCACCAAAGGAATCCGAGACCCTGTTTCCTCTAGGGCAGTTGACTGCAAACAATCTCCCTCTCTGATTGGGACCAGTCAGACTCTGCCCCTTCCCCGAATTCCAATCAAATTTTCCTGCTGTGCACAGCTGCTTGAAGGAACTTTCAACTCTGCAATGGGTCGCATGGCAAGGTTTTTTTAATTGCTTGATTGAAGGATATACAAAAGAAATATAATGCATGATTTGTGCCTCAGAGCTGGAAACGTCCTGCATGTTCCTGTGGTGGTCTCTCTGAGCATCTTAATGGCGGAAAGTACGCCCCGTTTATTACTATAACCCAATTCCTCGCAAAAGCAGAAATAGTAGTTTCCTGAATATTTACTGAATTAATTTGAAGCCTAAATAAAAAGATCAGGCAACTGGTTTTATCCTCCATGAGCCTCACTGTTCTAAGCCCTGAACATTTATGCACTTTTCAAAAGATTCTCATTTATATATCCTTTAAGTAGGTTCATGTTTCTACTTTTATGAGACCCAATTTGGTGCCTTTTAGGAATCCACTCTAAGTAAGGCACAGAAAATCAAGTTCTGGGTTTCTCTCTTGTATTCTTAGCAACCTTTTGATGTACATTATCTGTACAGTGTGTGCTCCTGTCTCCTGTTCTGGTCGCAAAAATAGTATTTTAGCTTTAAATTTTTTAAAGAAAGCTTATTGTATACAAAATTGAATTCTGAATGTATTTTGAGTGTTACCACCTGTCCTCACTATTAGCCGCAGCCTCTAAAACCCAGGTGAAATGTGCAAAGCCAGTGATAGAGTTTGCTATTGCTTTAGGAATGGACTGTAGTCATGTAGTTAATTTCAAATTGATCTAGAATGGTTATTCAAGAATACATATAAATATTAAGAAATTGACCCTTGATCTAATTTTTTCCATAATAGAAATGCTGCAAGTTTGAAAATAATTATAATGGGAATGTTTAATTGCTTAGTTTCCACTTGGGAAGAAACTTTTTGCTGACCCACAAGTAGTGTGTATACAAACTATAAATGTACTAAGAGGTGAGAGAAAGTGTTTAATGTTGACTGGAATAGGCAGAGGAGGTTTCCTAGAGATGTGTAGTTAATTCAGGACTAGCAGGAAAGAAATTAATGTGAAAGAGGGTGGGGACAACAATGAAAGAAGCAGAGTCATGAGCTATAAAAACAGTGTGAATTAAATTTGAGCAAGATTAAGTGAGGTCAGACTATGGGAAACACTGATTTCCTAATTAGAGGAGCTTATACCTGAAATACTAAGCAAGAGGGAACCACAAAAGAAATTTCCAAGAACTTCAACTTTGTTAGCTTTGCTCAGGGGCATGTGTGGTGCTCCTTAAGGTCTGTTATCAGGTCTGCCAGGACAATCCAACAATGACAAAAATCACCCAACACCCCTCTTACTTGGTCAAAAGGTCACTGTACTAGTCACTGTTTTCAGTTAGATCACAAACACAAGATACTGTTGAAACCAATTACCCTCGTAAAACGGGCAGATGTTCCCTGTGGTCTGCTAATTCAGTTCCACAGTGAAATTATTGTCATTCACTTGGGAAGGCACAAAGGCCACCTTTTGAGGGAGTGGTCAAGTTGTGAGTATTGAGGTCTGTATGGTAAGCAGGACAGCAACCAATTCAATGTGACTGAGTGACAGCCATGGAGAACTGACAGGGGGAATCAGCCAGTGTGGATCCAAGGGTCCTGGGGAGGAGGATGGAGTGGGAGGCTCCAGTGCTTCCGGTCTTTGGAAAACAGGTCATTGCAACAGCCCAGGTGTGGGAGAAAAGAAGGCATCAGAAGGGCAGGAACGTCAAAAGTATATTGTATTTCACCATTTTATGGGGGTCACGGTCATTTCTGAGATGTTTTACCTGATCAATACACATTAGTCATTGTGATTTAAAGTTGTAAACCTGTAAAACCACATTAGAATCTGAATTTGTCTATCATCTATTTATATTCCTACATACCTGGATAGCCATATGTGGATATAGAGAGCTAAATATAGATATATTCTCTATATATTTTATATGTTTATAAATCTATCATATATTTACATATTTTATAGTAATATTCTTTATATATTTATGACATATATAGAGAGAAAGGGTGCCAAAAAATGTATACACATTTTAAGAAACAAAAACACTATATTAAAATTACACTGATGGTAACCACTTTGAGCACCTCTTGTAATTGCAGAAGTCAAATGTGACTTGTATTCATCTTTTGTTATCACTTTATATTGAGTATTACAATTTTAATACAGTTTTTTTCTTTCTTAAAATGTGTGTACATTTTTTGGCAACCTCTGTATAGTCTAGATATACATTCTATAATATTATTTATGTGTGTGTAGGCTGTTAAAGTTTATTTACATTATGCTCTATCAGATCATTCACATTTACGTCCTGGAAGTTTGTATTGATATACAGAGTTCAGTATATTCCTGGAAGAGATTTTTCTTTTTTCAAAAACCAAAACAAACAGGATACAATTAATATGACCGTTGGGTAGCTTAATGACCATCTTGCTTGTTTGGGTTCTCGTCTGGAATTTGAATGGACTGTATCCAGAGGCTGCCATGGTAATTTGAGAGTCACAGAGTTCTTTGCTTTTCACCATAAACTCTTTGTTTAATTCCTAAATATTTAAATTTAGTTTTGGATTTTCTGGTGGGCCTTCATCTTGGTTTTTCAGCCAGAGCTATGGTTAACTCAAGTGTAACCCATGTTTCACCGGGTATCCAGAAGTCACACCTGCAGAAAGAAGGTTGTGTTCGTTTCCATCCACTGCACAGCCACAGCTGTAGTCAAAAGAGAGTTACTGTTGTGCTGTTGCTCATACCAGTTGCCAAAGGGGACACTCTTGTGGCACTGGAACTCTGGCTTCACTCTTTGCCAGTACCAGTAACAATTATTTTGCATCCATCCATCCATCCATCCATCCATAAATCCATCTATATCAATTCTTTATAATTCATCCTTTACACTCATTCTTGCATTCAACATATTTCTACTGCATAGCTATTGTGTGTTATGCATTGCTTTAGGGGCTGACCATTCAAGTATGAATTGCTCCATCACTACCATAAAGGAACTCATGGTCTAAAAGGAGATAAAAGCATTGCAACTACGAAATGTCTTTGCTAAGTATTGTTGGATAAAATATTGGATGCCTGGTTGAATTTGAATTTCACATAAACAATGAATAATTTTTAGCACAAAATAATTTTAGTGTACTCTGATGCACTAAATTTAATGAATAAACCTAAGGAATATATATTTTAGTACAATGAAAAAAATGTTAGTACCAATTAACTTTTAGTGCACTTCCAGGCAATATTTGGGACATATTTACATTTAAAAAGAACTCATTATTTATCTGAAGCTCAAATTTAAGAGGGTGTCCTGTATTTTTATTTGCTAAGTCTGCCCATCTCACTTTGGTGTGTCTAGGAATTGTGTGATGTCAGGGTTAGTCATTGGTGGATGGGAAATGTCCACGGTATCCCATAGGTTTCCTCACTCTGCAAATTATTTCCAAAGTGTCTCTAATATGAATAAAGATAGAGGCAGACGGGGGAAGGAGGGTGTTTTCTCTGTAGAATCTGTGTGGCTCAGAACTACAGAATATCGTATAATCACTGAATAAAACATGGAATTAAGGGGCAAGTAAATATCTGTACTTTATATACTGTGACAGTAATAAGTTGCTCCTGTTTGGCTCACATACATTATTGCTCACTTTTATCCATTGTCATTGAAAAATATATTTGAGCAGAAATAACTAGTTTGGATCAATTCAATATTTATAGTCTGGGAATGTAATAGTTATGTCTTTACTTGGTTTCTGTGATTACAAGATGTTCATCAGAAGCAGATCTCATTTGACTTGACACCAAGTATTTTAGAGTGTGAGGATAGATTTAGCTTGTGTTTTTCACTTTACAAATGTTCCCATGTGACGGACACAATGGCACATACTCATATTCTTGTAGTGAAATTTCTGAAGAGACTGAAGAGTAATTTTACATTCTGCAACATAGTCAAATCTCTTATTTGGATTTGTCCTACTAGTAACTTTCTCCCTAAAAAGCAAGTGTTTCCTACCTGCCCGAAATTTGCATCTTCATGCCTAATAAACCTTACGAATTTATCAAGATGACCCATTCCTGCATTTTCACACTCTCGGGCATAAAACGGTGGAAGGATCCTCACTGACAGGCCCAGGGCTGAGTGTGATGTGGTGCTGAGTCCATCTGAAGAGAGATCATTGTGTTTAAGAGAAATAAGTCAGACAGAAAAAGTTGAGAATCATATGCTTTCATTGATATGTGGGATATAAAACTGAAAGCAACAAAGGAACGAGACAAACAAAAACTCATAGACACAGACAATAGTTTAGTGGTTACCAGAGGGTAAGGGAGGAGGGGGCTGATAAAAGAGGGGGTCAAATACATGGTGATGGAAGGAGAACTGACTCTGGGTGGTGAGCACACAATGTGATATATAGATGATGTGTTACAGAATTGTACACTTGAAACCTATGTAAATTTACTAACTGTTGTCACCCCAATAAATTTGAATAAAAAAAAGAAAACCACAGCAACCTACATACTTAGCCTTTTAGTTTCTTATCACGATTGACTATAAAATAATTTAAACTCATTATATGCAAAATATATAATTTAGTGATTAAAATTGTATTAAAGAACACAAAAAAGTAGGAACTATTGTTTCTATGTCAGGAACAGTTAGTATATAGTATAAGATTCAGGATAATTCTTCCTCTGTGTATTAGTAGAATAACCTGTGTTTGCATTTTTTGTATGTTCAATTTAAAACAGTGATTAAAAAATAACTATAATCTTTGAAAATTATTTGTGGATGATTATTGTTTAAATTGCCATTTCACTCTCAAAAAGAAAACATGAAATTGTAGCAAAGATTTTAGGTGTCTTCTTAAATACTTTGTTATAATGCTATCTTGGTTTGGAAATTTTCATTTGTCTTGTGGATAAGCCCATTTTTGTATATGTTTCAAATTAGGGTGTTAAAGTCTTATTGAGACTCTTTATCCTGAACTAAATTTTTTATTTGATTAACTGACCCATTTTAAAATGATTTAGAATTTTTAAGTAGACTTTATATTTTACATCAGTTTTAGGGTCACAGAAAATTGAGCGGCAAGTAGAGAGAGTTCCCCCAAAACACGCACTATCAAAATCCCACACCAGAGTGATACATTTGTTATAATTCAGCTACACTGAACTAGAGTTCTCCAATTGTTAACATCTTACCTTGATCATTCTCTTTTGTTTCTTCTCTTTCTAGATGTGCATATCTATATCTGCATCTATATCTATAAACTAAAAAGACCTTCTTGGCAAAGTAGTTGGGCTGATTTAAACTACTTCACCCACTCTCCTTCAGGCTATGGTCCTTTGGTGGCTTCTTGAATTTATCAAAGATTTGCTGATTCCAGGGTATTTTATTAACAGCATGATATAGAAACAGAATTAGTGATTATTAGGAGCCATCTCACATTATTTAAGAATGATCCATGCGAGATCCATGTTGTTTCCTTGGAAAATTTGCTCTTGATTTTGAAAATGTTTATTTTCAGACACAATGCCCTACCCTCCATCCCCCAGTTACCTTGTTCCTGGCTCTGTCCCTCTTGGATAGAATATCACACCTGCCTTTTTACACAGCATCCTGCCATCAGTCTTTTTAGGTTTTAGTCCACATTCAACACCAGAGTAATTTTTCTAAAATGAATATCTAATACGAGTACACACCAGTAAACAGGAACTGGCACTAGTGATTGCTTCTAAAGATTTAAAAGTATTATCCAAAAATGATGAATTAGTCTCTAGAGTGGGAACTTTCATTTGAGGAGCTCCTGTAAGGCAGCAGTGTGCTATACTGTGAATTGTTGGTTGTGTTAAGATCATTGTTAGTTGGATGAGGAAAACTGCATTGTTGAGAACGGGAGAGGTGATTCCTCTTTTACCCTATGCTGGTCATAAGTTAATGACTGACATTTCAACTCCTATACTCCCTACCCCCTCCTCCCCACCCCACCACCATCTCTATTACAAAACATAATAGAAGAGTCCTATTTTTCTTCCCCCCCCAACAAGGATCTGAACTCCATTATTCAGATAAGGTTCAAGAGAAGGTGTCCTCAAATTTGCATTGGATTACAGAGTCATATGGCAAAATGTAGTGGTTTTTTTTGCTACTTCCATTTCCTTACCATTTAAAGGTAAAAACATTCTTCTCCCTGTTCTATCAGAGGCAAGCACGGGATTTAAAGTCTTCTTACTAGCTTAATTTAAACTCAATATTTGCCTGGTCTCTAGGCCTTGACAAATATCCAGGAGACAGTTAGAGTGGAAAGCAAGTGTATAAAACAAGTTGTGAAAATCAGAGAAACAGCATTGGACTGGCTCCTTGGAATGAGCTGTTCTGTTTCAAATGCACAAACGTTGCTGAATAGTAGTCATTTAGCTGTGCCCTGCCTACCGCCAGTCAAAACTAACGTACAGCCTCTCTAGGTGATCTGTATACTTTTGATGGCATTAAAAATTAGTATGTTCACCTTTCCTTTTAGCCTTGAGACCATCCCTGCATAATGCCGTCCACTTGACTTCAGGGACCCCGGACAACTCTCTTCCTTCACTTGGACAAAGAATTTCTGCTTTCCTCCAATCCTAGATGCTGAAGTTTTCCTTCTCTTGTTAAATGCTCATTCTTCCAAGCTTGAGCTTGGTCAGAACCCACTGACTTATGGAGCCAGGGATCCATCGTTTCTTTGGATCTCTCCCTCCCAATTTATTCTTCTTACCAAGCTATTCAAGTACTTTTCCATGAAAAAAAGTCTTCTCTTGACTGCATATCTTATTATAATTACAGTACCAGGTGTGTCTTCCTTCAGAATGTTCCTGTAAGAATAGAGTATAATCATCTCCATGTCCTCACCTCTCAATTTTTCCCAAACCACTAACATTAGGTGTCTGCCTTCCTTTTTCCATTAATAGTGGTTTTTAAAAGCTAAAAAAAAAAAAAAAAAAAAAAAAAAAAAAAAAAAAAAAATCACATTCTAATGGTCTTGCAAGTACAGGGCACCTGAAACTAAAAACTCACCATTTCTCCCAATCCGGTACTTTCTGTTATCCACAAAACCCGAGATGTCTCTTTAGTCCCTTCTTCCTCACCACTCCACCTAGTAAGTCACCAAATCCTACAGCTTACTCTTAAATTCTACCCTGTTTCTATCATGATTTCTTTAGATAATCAATGGGCCCGGCATATATTCAGTGCTTAATAACTAGTTAAATATATGAACTAATTTAGCAAAGAAGGGCAGCTGTCAAAACAATACCACTAACTGCTTCCCTTGCCTGCTAATGAGTTTCCAGGAAGCTCTGCAATCCCTCAGTTTGCAGCCTGGATGCTTCTCTCTCAGGTCCTGGATACTAATTTGTACGTCCAGCATCCCATTTCTCTTGCCTTACTGGCTGGCTTCTATGATAACAGACTTAGGCTGCTCACAACACATTTGCCTAGACTTAGAATTTACTTGGTGTTTTTTTGTTCTTCAACTGACAGCATGGCTAGTAGGCCTAAAATACCTGCAGTGCATCCCCAGACTGCTGTGATCCGATTCTCTCTTCTTCCCTCACAATTAACTCCCCTTCTGCTGATTCCATTCAAGCACCAGACCATCCAGGCTTGGGGACTTCAAACTTGACCTGATGTTTCCAGCAGCCATATTTGGCCATTAGTTATTTAAAATTCTGAGAGTTAAGAAGCATCTGTATCTTGGAGCTGTTGCAAAACCCTGAAATTTGCCATTGGCCAAATTCTCTCTAAGTATCCATTTTTCCTTACATTATTTCTAGGCATTTTCTCCTGTTCCTTAAAGTAGAAGCTGAGGAGGTCCATAGAGCTAGAGGATTCTCTCAGTACTCTCATAACTACATAGGATAATACTACATAGATAACGTATAATACAATTGAGAAGCTGGTATAAAGCAAAGTTCTAGAAAACTAATTATCAACCCTCTACTGTATCCCCTTCTATCACAATAGTGATTATAGTCACACTTACACTTATACAGCACATATTGGGAGCCAAATGATGTTCTAAGAGTTGTATATGATTGTTTAATCCTCCAGCAAAACTAGGATGCAGGTAATACGGCCATCTTCCCAGTCTCATAGGAGAACTGAAGCAAAAATGATTTGTCCAGTCACACAGATAGTAAGTGACAGACCTGAGGTGTGAGCCCATGTACTCAATTACTCATCTACACTGCCTCTTCCTGAAGACACGTAAAAGGTTCTACACCAACTAATGCCTCACCAAACTCAGACCCGCTGCCTTGCAAAGTTGGACATGTGTTCCTGCTTTGCTTTCCTGATGCGTAGTACACTTTACAAATGTCAGTAAGGTGTACACACCAAATGTCAGTAAAAGAACAGTGTGTAATGCGAGAAATAAACATCATTCCAGGAATTCAAGCATGCCTTCTGCCCAAATGAGATTATTGTTAACCTGAGGAGAATACTGACTTGGGTTTCTCTTCAGTTACCTACGTAGATATATCCTGGAACTAATCCTTAACAGGATTTGGGAACTCAATATAGGAGAGCTGAGCAGAAAGAGACATCGAGGCTGGAGAACAAAGGGACACAGTTAGGACCCTGTTTTCTTTCCTGAAGCCTCCAGCACCTGGCTGATTTCCAAAAATCTTATCAGGAAAACAGAATATAATTATAGGATTTATCCTTTATTGACTATCAACTCCCCCAAATGTTTTCCCATTTGTTATCTTTAATCACCCCAAAGCTCCAAATTAGATATATCACTTCCCCATTTTGCAGATGTTTCCAAAGGCAGAAAGAGTTTCGCTCTACTCAGAGTCAAAGAACTTGTGGAGATGAGATTGGAATTAAAAACTGAGCTTCTTTGATCCCAGTATGTATGCTTTTTCCATAAACACACCTTGAATTTAGTTAGTAGGAAGAACTCTTTCTCAAGCAGTGGAGCCCCGAACGTACCCTAACCCCTAGCGAGCACCTGTGGTTCAAACTGCATTGACACGATTCCTGCTAGCTCTTTCCTCCAATGAGATGGGTTCTTTCTAGCCTTTATGCCAAAACATTTTTATATACGTATACGTGGCAAATTAATAGTTGAAGATCCATCAAGCATGTTTAATAACATGAAAAAGTACCTAAGGATGAGGGCAGATTAAAATAACAAAAACCAAAACGGAGAAATAGGTAATGCAAAGCGAGTATGTCAGTCATTCACGATGGGCTAGGCCACACTGAAGCAACAAAGAGAAGAAAAAGATCTGTGACTTGACCAGACAAAAATTTATTTCTTGCTCACCAGAAGCCTGTTTAGGGTTCGAGTGACTTGCCAGGGAAGCTGCCTTGAAAGTGATTGGTTAGGAATCCAGGTTGATTCTGTGACTTTTTCTTGACATGCACTTTTTACAACTTCAGCAAAAGAAAGTGTTGGTGGGTCTTGTACTGGCAACCGAAGCATCTCCACACAGATAGGACATACGAGGACCATTAAGTTTGTGAAATTGTTGCAACGATGTTGTTAACCTTTTTTGATATCAGAGGGATTAGTCATTATGAATTTGTACCAACTGGACAAACGGTTAACCAAGTTTATTATTTGGAAGTGCTGAAAAGGCTGCGTGAAAAAGTTAGATAACCTGAACTTTTCACCAACAATTCCTGGCTCTTGCATCATGACAATGCACCAGCTCACACGGCACTGTCTGTGGGGGAATTTTTAGCCAGTAAACAAATAACTGTATTGGAACATCCTCCCTACTCACCTGATCTGGCCCCCAATGACTTCTTTCTTTACCTGAAGATAAAGGAAATATTGAAAGGAAGACACTTGGATGACATTCAGGACATCAAGGGCAATATGATGACAGCTCTGATAGTCATTCCAGAAAAAGAGTTCCAAAATTGCTTTGAAGGGTGAACGAGGTGCTGGTATCAGTGTATAGCTTCCCAAGGGGAGTACTTCAAAGGTGACTGTAGTGATATTTAGCAATAAGGTATGTAGCACTTTTTCTAGGATGAGTTTGCAAATGTAATTGTCAGACCTCGTATATCACTTCCCTTCCAACCCACTGGCTTTCCAATGTGCCTAGAAGGAAAGGAGAAACAGATCTGGGTAATAGTGATATTGCCTGCATAGAATAAAAACAGAAAGAAACATGGGGGTAGGGGGAGGGAGAAAGAATGACAGTATAAAATAAGAAGATATAAAGAAACTCAAAATCAACTGAGTACACAGTTTTATAATTGCATACTGGATTTGTAATAGTTTTGCTATCTTTTCTTCATTCTGAATGTTAAAAATTATTCTAAAGTCTTTCAGGGGAAAATATGTAAATCTCCACTGTCAGAGTTGAGTCAGCTCACAAAACGTTAACCCATAACCTCCTTCAATCTGTGACGTTTTTTCCATCCCAGAAGGCGGCTGTAGGGGGTTGAAGAGGGTGGATGAATAAAAGTGAAGGGACTGAATATGGCAGTAAGGCAAATAGTTTGTAATATAAAAGCAAATCACTTCTCTGATTCTTCCCTGTTGTTTTGTTTGTTTGTTTGTTTGTTTGTTTGTAACCTTTGAAAAGAAAATCATTGATTACATTTATGTACTTTAAAATCATGAAGGTATGAACTCATCACTTGTATTTATAACAGCGCCAGTCACTCTATCACTGCTTAGAAAATGAAAAATGATTTTACCACTTTTAACTTGAGCCACATTTCTTTCATTTTACAGTGAGAATATAGTTTTAAAAAGATCTATTGCTGAAAATAAGTAAAGAGCCCGAGGAAAGAACATAGTCCTTCAGCTCAGCTGAGGTACGTCGTGTTCCCCTCTATTGTACTCCCCAGAGCTAATGCAATCGAGGTGACATACAAATTGAGTTGGCTTTCCAGATTTTCATATCCTTGTAACAGGTTGTTGAAGAATATAGACTCATAGAGTAAAAATATGAGAAAGTTGAATTTTTGTCACTAACTTTCCTTAATAGTTACAATGTTGTAAACTGTTCTTCCCATTTCTTAGTGCATCTTGGTCAGCGTCAAATTTTTCCAGACACTTTTGTTGGTTAAAACTCCAGACAAGTCCACAACATCAATATTGTATAGGTTCAAAGCTATTTTTCACCAGGGAGAGACAGATGCAAGTAGCTTGGTGGTGGTGGATTCTTTTCATAGGATTCCCACTCCTAAATCTTCTAAAAGCTCTGACTCCTCTGGGCCTGGGGTAGAGAAATCATAAAAAAGTGACAAATATCTCCTCACTTATCTGTACGATGACACAACCCTCTTCTGATTGGTTCTTGCCACTTCTCTATTACTGATTGGCGGTCTGTGCCTTTTGGAGGGTATTTGAAGTCTCTTGATGGGTTGGCAAATACATGGATGTTTGGAGAGCTTCTTCACTTCAGTGTTTTCTGATGTACATGATCTAGTGTTGTCCCCAGCTTTCCCCCATTAAAGCCTACAGCCATTGGTCTACCCTCCCCCCTAGACCCTTGTGGCTGGTTACCCTCTAGTTTACCAGTGGGAATCCCTCTCAGGTAAAGAACTGGCAGCATAGCTGAAGCCCAGCTACCTCCAGAGTTGTCCATTCCATCCCTAGATGTGTTGAGCTAAATAATGGTCTGTCCAAAGATTTCCACATCCTAATCCCTGGAATCATTGAATGTGTCATTGCATGGCAGAAAGGAATTAAGTTTGCAGGCAGAATTAAGGTTACTACTAATCAGCTGACTTTAAATGATAGGCTATGCTGGATTATCTGGGTGGATCCAATGCAATCAGAAGGACTCTTACAAGTGGAGGAGTGAGGCAGATTAGGACAGAGTGGTGTGATATGAAAAGGACCCAATGAACCGTCGCTGGCTTTGAAGATGGAAGAAAATGGCTATGAGCCAAGGAATGTGGGTGAATTTGCTTTAAGCCACTAAATCTGTGGTCATTTGTTATGATGTCTAGAAAACTATTGCACTAGCAGCCCTGTATCCTTGTCACGCCAGTGTTGCTACCTGTTCCACTTGGCTGCCTCCTCTTTCTTCATTCCTGTACTTACTTTCCCCAGCTCAGGCAGGCAAAGGTACACACGAGGCAAATGTTTAACCAGGAAGCAAGATGCTACTTTCCCTTCACACAGGCAGTGTCCATCATTCTATTTTTAAGTTTGTGTTTGGAGATGGAGCATTTGGAAGATGATTAAGTCATGAGGTTAGAGCCCTCATGGATTAAAAATGGTGTCCTTATAAGGGTTGAAGAGACAAACATTTTCCCCTTCTCCCATATGAAGTTATTGTTAGAATAAGGCCGTCTATGAGCTAGAAAGCTGGTCCTGAGCAGACACCAGATTTGCCAGGGTCTTGATCTTAGACTTCCAAACCTCCAGAATGGTGGGAAAATTATTCTGTTATTTGTCAGCCATCCATCCAGTCTATGGTATTTCTGTTATAGCCACTGAAACAGGCTAAAACTAATTTTTCTTTTTTCTCCTGGCTCTTTTACTTTTTCTTTGCTTCCTGGGAGACTTTTCTCAACTCTCTTCCAACATGTCTACCGAGTTTATTGTTTCTTTTATCGTCTTTTTCATTTTCAAGAACTCTTTTTGGTCTTTAAATAAATTTTACATGTAGTATCCTGCTTTTCTTCCATGAATGCTGCATTTTACTATCTATTTTACTTTCTACAGAGATGAAATCCTCCAGTCTCTACCAGGTTGGGGAAGGTATCGTAATCTGAGTGTATGAAGTAAGTCAGAGGATCTAGAATTCTAGATTCTTCTTAAACAGAGTTTCTGCCAATCTGCTGTTTTTAAAACCATCTTTCCCTCTACTTGCAAAAGCACCTGGAGCTTCCAGCTGTGGTATTTTCAGGGATCAGCAGTGCGAATTGGTTCCTTAATGGCTTTTCACTGCTGGCAGTTCAGGAACCTTCTATATTAGGGCTGATAGATCGTTAACATTCATCCTGCTTTTCAAATTCTGATTTTTCTCCATTTGTTTGGTTTTGTCATTATTTTTCTCCTGTTTTCTTTGTTCTTGCGCTATCATTCCTTAAACAATTCTTAGGTGTTATTTAAGCAGGGCTTCTAGGAGAAGTAGGGAGACATGTGTATGTTCATTCCACCATATTGAATATCTTTAATTGGGATGGCACCACACATGTTTATGAATGATTCACTTGGAATCATCCTCCCCACGCTAATCACCTGGCTTTGGGGAAGAAGAGGCCTAGTACAAGAAAGGACCCCTCTCAACACAAACACTGTGCTTCTTAGAGAACTGAAGACTCCCCACCTTTCCCCAGTTGGTTCCACAGCAGGTTCCAGAGCCATTTAGAAAATCTTGCATTAAGGGCCTTATCCCAGTGTTTGTTTTGGAGTGACTCTGTTTAGATTTTGACACGTGATTTTTGGTCTGGCCTTAGCTAAAACTCTGAGATAACAGGAAAAATCCCACATATATCCAATTATATATTGAATTAGTTATTATTTATTTCCTAAGAAGTCTCCCTCTCCCTCCAAGTTAAATTATAGAGTTGTTCTGCGTGATCAAACAGCTGATAATTGTTATTTTGTTAGATGTATTTCATCTATGCCTTTTGATGGTCTATATCCTGTCCTTAGACATAACAGTATAAACAGATTTTTGTTTTTGTGCTCCCACCAATTTATGCAGGTGTTCAAATGCTAATTATTCAATGCCAGAATGCACGTCTTCCTACATGAATATGACTAGGTATATTTCATAATATATGATTGTATGTGATAAAGGATACAAGTATTGACTTAGGACTTGTAGGAAAAAAATCTTATATAAGACCATCAATCAAATCAAAGAGATCACACTTACTATATTTTGAAGCATTTCATTTTTCATTTGTTACCTTTTAAAAATACTTAATGGCTTAAAACAACTTTAATACTAGTTCATCGAACACACACATGCACACATCATAAATTCTCAGGAAGCAAGGTTAAATGGAATCATAATCAATGATTTACAACTCTGCAACTCTACTTTTCTTTTTAATGTCCCCCTGATTCCATTTAAGGAACTTACCCTGGAACTGCATCTATGTCCAGAAATAATAATTCCATGCCTTCTCATTGTTCTTTTCTCTTACATTATTCTATGATGAAGTAAATTCAAACATGAGTGTATTTTTCTATATGAGAGAAGATAGAGTTATTTGCTTTACTTTCTAAATTCTCCCAGTTTTCTCTCTTTTTTTGAGGAAACCTAACAGATTTTCCTCAATGACAAGATTATCCAAAAGTCAATCCATCGCTTCTGTGCTTAGTGCTCAGAGCTCATTTTCACCATCACTTTTGGTCTCACAAACTGGCTGCGAGTATGATGTTAGGAGAATAGAATTTACCTCATCCTACCTATCTTGCATATGCCTGCTAACAATATTTTACAATACCATTTTCTACAAAAGGGTAAATAGGTTAGGAGTAATATCTGATAGCTAATTCCATCAAAACAAAAGAAAATGAAGTATCTTGTGCTGTATTGCCAGAAATAGATCATTCATATTAGGGTGCTCACATAGCAAGGTGACTCTTCAGTCAGCTCGAGGTGATGATGACTACATTTTGTAGGCGGTCAATCAGGAAAGTCACCTAATGGGAGCAAGTGCCAGCTTTGCCTGGAATTGTGCCATCTCGCCCAGAGCAAAAGGCAAGAAGGAACTCCAGCAGAGCGGTGTCAATTAATGAATGTTTTTCTTCACGAGGAGTTGCCAAGATTTTTATAGTTAGAGGTGGATGTAGATTTCAAGCACAGAGATCCATCTGGACTCTGGTCTGTCATTTGCTCGGTGTGTGAGCTTGGGCCGATTACTCATCTAAACCTCATTTGCCTCCTTGGTAAAATGCTAGTATTGTTTATCTTACAGGATTCTTAGGAGGATTAAATGAGATAGTTTGTGAATGTCCTTTGTAAATTGTCAAATGCCATGGAAATCCAGCTGGTATGATTGTTTAATGCTTTCTATAGCTGAATGGTAGTTTATATTTGCATTGTAAGACAATCAAATACAGGGCCTGATATAGCATATGCTCAATAAATAGTAGCTCCTTTCTTTATCAAAGGAAGACAGGAAAATGCTCCATCAGTAATGAGAGATTATTAGACACTGTAAAGATTGCAGCACAACATAAACATTTTTGGGGGGCAGAAAGACAATTACATGGAATATTCTATAGTTCATAAAATCTGATTTTCCAAGGATTATCATTATTACAAAAAGTAGCAACTATGCATATATGAGATATATGGAACAAGTAGTTTCTCCTTTTCCTAAAAATAAGACTAAATAAGCAAAACTTTACATGACAAGTCAAAAGTTTAGTGATCATTATAATAATAATGGTGAAGTTTAACATTTTTTAGGAATAGGAAAGAAATGTAGAAATCTCTCTTTAATATTTAAAGAAACTAAGATTACTCAGAGATCTCATTTAAGTAACCAGTTATTTACTTAAATAACTAAATACTAAGCAATATATCTAGTTAGTAAGAAAACCAGACCTAAAACCCAATCTATTGATCCCTAACTTAGTCCTTTTTCTATACCAGGCTGTCAATTTTATCACTTAGGATTTCATTAATTTGATAGGCAAGCATTCTATTATTAAACATTCTGTTCTTGAAATAACAATAAGTATTTTCTTCAGAACATGCTGTTTCTAGAAATATGCTGCCTAAAAACGTCCACTGATCCTATACCTTGTACCTCATTGGTTCTTCTTACCTATTTAATTGTTAAAACTGTGCTACCCTCTGATAACCAGTAAACTACTGTCTTTGTCTTTGTCTATGAGTCTTTGTTTCTTTAGTTGTTTGTCTTGTTCCTTTGTTGCTTCCAGTTTTATAACCCACATATCAGTGAAGTCATACGGTTCTTGATTTTTTCTGTGTGACTTATTTCACTTAGCATGATAATCTCAAGATCCATTTTGTCACAAATGGCACTATTTCATCTTTTCTTAAGGCAGAGTAGTATTCCATTGTGAAGGGGGGTGGTAGATGAGGATAAATGGGGTCAAATATGTGGTGATGGAAGGAGAACTGACTCTGGGTGGTGAACACACAATGTGATATACAAAGGATGTATTACAGAATTGTACACCTGAAATCTACGTAACTTTACTAACCATTGTCACCCCAATAAATTTTAATTAAGAAAAAAAACAATAGAATCATTAAGAAGTTAGTGCAATCTATGAGAACACAGCATAAAGCTTTACTCCTGACATTAAAGAGAACTTGAATAAATGCCAGTTTTCTTCATGAAAAAAAACCCCCAAAATTATGCTAGATAAAATGAGCTGTTGATTTCTTAACAGCAGTAACAAATCCTATGGATTAGCTCCCTCAACATGTATTTAATCCCCTTTCAGGATGCAGGGTCTAGGAATCTAAAAACTACATTTCTCTGACTCACATGAAACTAGAATCCACTCATCAGATGACCTGAGGAAGACATATTTGCAAGTGAGTGTGGTGAGGCAAGTGGCTCCCCATTTTCACTGGTACAAATAGCAGAAGAAGTGGCAGAATTCTGGGACTGATAGCTGTTTTAGAAGTTCCTCATTACAGATTCCTCATTGAATCAGAGGCCAAAGATTTTTACCTTTATAATCCAGTCCTCATAACTATAATGTACTGTTTGCATGATATGCCATTGGATGACTAAATCAAACAAATTTAAACATTTTCCTTTTGTCGATTTTCAACTAATCCCTTCCAAGTTTTACTATTATAAATAATGTTGTAGTGAAAGTCTGAATATATAAAGTTATCTCCTTTAAAGTTTTTCTCCTGAGGATAAATCAATAGAAATGAGATTATGAGCTGATGGACATGCTCACTATTAGGCTTTTATTATAAAGAACGGCCTGAAAGGGGGCCTTTTCTAGGCAGAAGACAGAGAAATGAATGTATGTACAAACTGGGAGAAATGTAAATGATTCCCCGAGACTAGAGAGCCACTGTTTTGTCCTGATTCTTTTCCAGATCTACAGGCTGGCAAGACTCCTCTTCATGGAATGATGCCAATCAAAAGCAGAGGCAGGAAGCATGGTGGAAGTTTGGGGAACTCTTCCTCCGGATGGAGTAAAAGTGAAGAATGGAACTTCAGCTTGGCTTCTATGCAGCACCAGGGAAGAGAAGTTAGGATCTACGGACATGGGTATTGGATAACCCTTATAGAATTAGGCATCGTTATTTACTATATAAATATTTATAGAACATATAACCTTTATAAAATTATAAAAAATTGAAAATGTCCCATGTTTTAAACCATTAAACTTTGTCAATTGTCCTTAGTAATGTTCAGTAAAATGATTAGACTTATTAACAGGGATACGTTTACGTTTGGGAGCATCAACAAAGGAAGGAAGCAGGGGCAGTGCTGCTTTTCAGAGCATAGCTGGTGGTGAGCTGCTCGGTGAGATGAGCTGATTGGTCCCTTCTCATATCTGACCCTTGGATCTAGTGCCTCATCAAGGGTGTCTGGGGATTGAGAGCTCTCTTGTGTAAATAGCCGAGCACTACAATGGTGTCTGCCTAAGTGGTACACCTAATGGGACTAACACCCATTGGCGGTATTTTTTTCTTTTTCACACAAATGTTCTTAACTTAATAGCTGAGTTATTTTGTGTCTATCTTCATAAAATTTTTTGGCAGAACAAAAATATCTAAAGTAATGATTAGCACTGGGAACATAAATTAAGTACAATCACGATATATTTTTAACTCAGTTAACACAAAAGCTGATAAAAAGCTATCAGATTGAGAAATAAAAATGTTTGCATTATTAGCTCAACTAAAAGTATTTATTAATCACCTACTTTGTACATTGAACTACACACCATGGAACTGCGGGAAAAGCATGAGAGACGTCTATCCCTGCCTTCAAGGCACTACCAGGCCTAATGTAATGCATACTGGTTGATACTACCCAGTTGGACATTAAGTGAAACATATATTGTATATGCATGCATTTTTGTTCTCTGTAAAATAGTGTGGAAACATTGAAATCTTCAGTGCCAACATGCACACATATAAGCAATTGGGATTACTCTTCAGCTATAATTCTCATGATACTTTTGTTTAACATATTTTTAGAATGGTTGTTGGATATACCCAAGAATATACTGTCTTTTTTTCATGGAAATGGGTTTTTGATTAAGAATTATGAGCTCTCTATTATCTTGTCTGATGTGTTGACTTCTGAAGCTGTCATTCAGGATAGGTGAGTTGCAATGTACAATGACGCATGCATAAATTGTGATTGAACAAGTTTAAATATGCGTTGAAATGATTTTAGAGCAAATTTCACAATGCTAATTGTGCTTCAAAGTAACCTCTCTTATGATTCAAATCTAACCAAAGAATTGAATATCATCCAGTTATTATATAAAACAAATGTAAGCTAGACCAAAATGTATTACTATGACATAGGTAATACTACATAAGATAGATAAGTTAGACCACGTTGCATAAATATAAGTTGTTATATTTACCATGTCTTTAATAAATATGATAAATTTGGCATAATTAATAATTCTGCAGTATTTGTTCCATCTCATAAATGAAGACTGGTCCATAATTTTTAAAAATATATATTAATCTTAAGTAAGATATAAGGTAAACATGTACTTTTATTATATATGTGGGGGAAACAATGTATTATCTAAAAATGTGGTTGTGATATCTCACTATTTTTATACAGATAAGGTGAGAAACATCATATGGTAAGATCATACTTTTATAATTTGTTAAATTTTGTTTAACAAAATTTATTTGGTAAATTATTAATTAACTGTCCCAAACTGATAGTCATTAAAAATTTTTATTCTGGAATTTTTGCTTAAATTATCCACTGAAAATAGCTATGCCCATCTGCAAAAAAAAAAAAAAACACCAAAAAACAAAACAAAAACAAAAACAAAAACAAAACAGACAGTATTCCTTTCAATTCATTATACTGCTTTTTCTGACAAATATAATGAATTTTTAAACTATCCATAACATAATAGGTTTTATCATGCAATGCTTCATTTTTAAAGTAATGAGATGAATTAAAAACAATATTTGACTTGAGCAGGAATTGTATTATATCCAGTATTAATTATCCCTAAAGTAATGTTTCTAATTTTTGTTGTATTTGATATTATTGAGGTTTTAATTACATATAATTAGAACTGGGATGAACAAAATTTAGCTTTAGTAGAGTCCTCCATACTGAAAGTGCATTTTGTGGCTTGGGTCAATGATGACTTATTACATTGACTTACTATGGCTTTTGAGAAGAACTTGTCAAATACGGCAATAAATCAATGTGGGCTGGGCAATCATTGCAATTTGTCTTTACACCTTCTGTACCCGCCTACACAGTATTTCACAAAATGAATTGGCACTCATGTGATAGTTTTATAGTTAAAGTAGAAATACCAGACTTTTAAAATTATTATACTTTAAAGAGGGGAGACATTGTTCGTGATTCAATGCACAAAAGGGGGGGAAGGTAAATGATCCCCTGAGACTAGGGAGCAATTGTTTTGTCTAGAGTCTTCCTCTGACTTAGAGGTTGAAAAGACTCCCTTCATGGAATGATACCAATCAAAAGTACAGGCAGAAAGGATAGTGGACGTTTGGGAAACCCTCCTTCTGGATGGAGGAAAAGTGGAGAACAAGTTCTGAAATTTCCTGTAAAAATAGCTTATCATCTGTATTAGCTTTCTATTGCTTCATAACACATTATCCTAAAATTTAACAGCTTAAAGCAACTAACATGATTATCTCACATAATTTCTGAGGCTTAAGAATCCAGGAGTGGCTTAGCTGGATGGTTCTGGCTCAGGGTTTTCCATGAGATTGTGGTCAAGCTATTATTGGCTGGGATTGCAGTCTCTGAAGACTTCTGTGGAGCTGGGGGATGTACTTGCAAGTTCATTCATGTGACTTGTGGGCAGGAAACCTCAATTCCTCATCATGTGCGGCTCATGACATGGATTCTACCAATGCGAGTGATCCAAGATGGACGCCGCAGGCTTTTAGACACTACCCTCAGAAGTGGTACGTTTTCACTTCTACTATAGTTTATTGGTCATACAGACCAACTCTGCTACAATATGGGACGTGACTACATGAGGATGTGAATACTAGGGGCCAAAACTCAATGGGAGTCACCTTGGGGGCTGCCTACCATGCCATCCTTCACGCAGTTATTTATTTATACATTCGTTCATTTGTAGGCATTCGTTAAGCCCCTTCTACGTGGCAAGGGCTGTGTTAGATCCTGAAGATACAACAATAACCAAACATGGACATAGTTTCCACACTCATGGAGACAAAGAAGCACCAGACATTTACAGTGATTTAAGCTTTGTTGAGGAAGCTCACGGACGATCCCATAAGATCCCACAGTATTTTTTCAACATAGCCCTGGTGCTTATCTGACTCCCTGAGTAGGGAGCATCCCTACCCCAATTAATGTACTCCTCTTCTCTGGTGATGTTCACCTCATTCCACCTTACAACATACTCCATGCAGACCATTTCTTCACCTAAAGCCTCTTTGCCTCCACAAGCACTAATTTAAATAATCCACTCCTTAATCACAGTTGCTATTTCCAGCTTTCTTATTTAACTAACTGTATTAGGATTTTCTTCAACACTATTTTGATTTCTTGTCCATCTATCTCCAGACTTTCTTCCCATCTGTCAGAATTCTCCTGTCTCCGTTTACCTCCCTACACTCTTAGTCTCTACAATTCATCATTGTAAGTTTCCCATTGCCAATATCCCAAATTCATTTCCCCTTGTTTGGCAAAACTCCAAACTAGGATGAACTCAACTACGTCATTTCTTTATGACTTGAGGTGACAGCTAGAGCACTGCAAGAGAAATCCAAAATAGGGTAAATGGGTTTCACTCTCCATGTACAGTCATTAAACTCAAATGTATACCAAGTGTGCCAGAAACGATCTCATTTTCCAAGTCAGCTTGTTCTTGAACTCTACTATTCCATTCTTTCTCCTCTGTCCTTAAATATCTGACCCATTTCCACCTGTACACCTCAACCTTCAGGAGCAAACTTGCAAAGACGAAATGGAAGCCACCATCCGGAGCTGCCTCAACTTCCCTTCACCATATTTCCCAGTGTAATTCTAGCTGTACTCATTCTGTCTTCCATCATTCAGTGAAAGGAATGCACTGCTCTGTTTCTATCCTCTGCCTACACATGGATTCCATCCGCATTCTAGATCCTCATCTCATCAATTATCATCCAGCTTTCTGTTGCTTTCACCTCTCCCCCATTATTACAATTTTCCTTCAGCATTAACCTTTTGTTTTAAGTTTGTAATAATATTTTCCCAAGTTTAAAATAAATTAAGTGAACCCTTCTTGAACCATGGTTCTCTTTTTATGCATGTTTTTCTCCCCTACATTTTTGCACACATTCTTACCTCATCCATTTCCCCAGAATTGTCTCCTGCTAAAATTAACTCTGCCTTTCATGTTGTCAGTTCCTATGGATAGTATTTTAGTTTTTCTTGAGGTCTATCAACTTTTGACCCAATTGACTATTCCTTCTCTCTTGAAATGCTCTTTTCTCTTGATTACAGTAATATTGCAATTTTCCAGTTTCACTCTTATCTCTATGGCAATTATTTATCCACATATTTTGGGGCTTTTTCACTTCTACTACCTGACTGTAAAAATAACAAGGTTCTTGGCTTACTTCTCTTCTCTCTCTAGCTCTAGGTGATCTTATTCTCTCCTCATAGATTAAAACAATGATACTCACTGTAGCACATAAAGGACAAATTTCAATGGCTTAATTCAATAAAAGTTAGTATCTCTCTCATATTATGGTTCAATGTGGGCACGTTCCCAGTCAGCAGTCCAGGCTCCTTCTGTCTTCTCTCTTTTAGATAATAAGAGATTTTTCCATTCAATTGGCAGATGAAAAAAGAGACGCGAGGAAGATTCAACCGTTTGTTAACCATTTCAGTCCCGAAGTCACACGCATTTTCATGTACATTCCTTTAGTGAGATCTAGTCAATTCTTCCGACCTCGATGAAAAAGGGCTTGAAAATGTAGATTGACTGACTTGACTGTTGCTTCTCAATAAACACTCTATACTATGGATGAGGCCTATAAGTCTTTGATGCCCAGATGCTTTCTGACACATCTTCCATGACAGATTATAAATTTGTGTCTCTATCCTGATATTTCCTCTGGCTCTCAAAAGCCTACTTTACCTACTCACCTGGATGTTTCCTAGACATCTCACACTGAGCTTATGATCTTATCCCTTCTAACTTTCCCTCTTCCCTTATTCTTCATTTGTGTATATGGATCTACCATCTACCTCGCTGCTTACTCCAGAAGACTGAGAGTCTTTGACACTTCTCTCCTCCTTAGCCCTTAACTCCCAAATATATCTTCAAGTCATATAATCTAAACACATCTATTAATACACCCTAGGCCATTTCTCACTGACAGCTACAAGAGCCTTTTACTTGCTTTCCACATTCAATTTGTTTTTCCTCCCTAAATGATTCTTCAAAAACTAAGATTTAAATAAGATTATGGAGACTTCTGCTTTTAATTATGGCAGAGGAACTGGAACTGAACTTGCTATCTTTCCACAAATACATACTAGTCAAAATATAAGAAATAATTGTTTTCAGATACTGAGTGATAAATAACATAAGATTGTGGATCCTGAGATAACAGGATCAAACTAGGTGAGCCCTACGATAATCCTCGTGTTCTGTCTAGAAACATATTCTACACATATCCTGCAGGAGAGGAATGCCGAAGAGGAGCATGGAGATCATGCTGAGTTGGAGGGACTGATCAGAGTTTTGGGAGGCTGAGCGGCTAGAATCTTAGAAGTAAAGTACAGGAGAGAGGGGAGCTCTTAAAGGAATGAACTCCAGAAATCTGCATGAGAATTTACTTGAATCTGTAGGTGAAAATCAATAAGCCTGGGCAAAGAAGAATGGGAGAGCTATAAACTGAAAAATCCCAGTACCCACCCATAGCTGGAAGACATTCAAGTTCCAGGTGAAACAGAGCTGAGATACCTTGACTATTTGTAGTATTCAGTAGAGACTCCACAAGCCATATGCTACTAGTAAGATTAACCTATCCCCTGAATAAAGGCTGTTCTAGACCCAGTCTAGCAAAGCAGAAAACAAGCCTCATGAATGGAAAGTACAATATGTAATGTAAGTGTATGACAAGGCTACCTAACCTCATCTGAGGCATCTAGAAAGGCTTTCCTGGGGACATGATTTAAGCTGGAACTTAAATGCTGTGTAAGAGTTAGCAAATTGAAGATGTGGGAGGAGAACTGGGTATTCCAGCACATGCAAGGGCTTGGAGGCAAAGACTTGGGTGAATTTAAGAACTGAAAGAACAGTGTATCTAGACCAATGTGATCTATGATGACACCGAAGAGACTAGCAATGGCCATAGACGTTAGTGTCTCAGACGTCATGGTATGGATCATCATTACACACTGTGTCTGGTTGCTTCTCTTGCTCTTTGGGAGCTGGTGACACCCAACAACTTCTCTCAGGGATTACAAATGAGACAAAGAAAGAGAGAAGGGACAAAAGGGATATGGAACAAAAAAGGAAGAAAGCACAAATGCTGGTGAAGCATTTAGAAATAGAGGAGATGCTAAGGAGGAAAAAATAGGCTTTCACCATGTTCCATAATTTTTAAATAAGAATAAAGAAAAAATTAATTATGACTGAAATGCCAATCAAATGAAAGGCAAATTTCTGCACAGAGTGATCTCTGTTAATCTGTCCACATAAACTAAAAATTTAAGATAAAGACAATAGAAAGTCATTATGCAGAAGTTGCATGTTGGTAGTGTCACCATCAGTGAGAACCAAGAAAGAGATTATAGGTTTTGCTCCAAATTTTTTCCTGTAACAGAAAAAAAAAATTACAGTTTGTCAATGTCACAGAACAAATAGAGCTGGGACTTATGCTTCACAGTGTACACAGCCAATTTTATGTTCAATACTTCTAGCAGATTTCTTACCATTTTATTTCCTCTAGCTGGAAAATTGTGTGAACAGTGTAGGCGGTGGTGGCAAAGAAATAATCTTTTCCGTTTTGGAGATTTGAGTTTGATACGTCTGAAAGTGACTTGAACAAGTGGAAAGGCACACACTGTTTTTGGTTAGACTGAAAACAATAATGTAAAGATGTCTTATTTCCCCCAGACTATCATAATTAGTATTTAAGACAAAAAATAGAGCTATTTTTGAAACAGGAAAAGATGAATTCTAACATTCATATTAAAAAAATAGATGTTCAGGAATAACCATAAAAAAAAAAGTCTGAAAAGGAAGAAAAATGAAAAGGAATTAGCCCTACAAGTTATTAAATGTATTATAAAACTACAATCATTTTAAAATTTTGGTATTGACAAAAGATTTGATAGACAGATCAACGGAACAGAATTAGAAGTTCAGAAATAGTCTAAATACATACGGGAATTCAGCATGTGAGTATAACGAAGATAGCATTTCTAATCAGTGGTTAGTTATCTAGCATAAGAAACTTAATTCTTGGTTGACCAATGTTTAAAGGTAAAAACTGATATCATGAAAGTATTAGAAGAAATAATAATATAATTATTTTTAACCTTGCAAATCAAGATCCAAAAGCCTAGAATCCATCCAATGAAGCTAAGTACATTTAATATTAAAATTGCTAATTAATTTTTTATGATTAAAATATTAGGACAAACAAAATGGGAGAAATATTTATAACTCACATAAGACTCTAAGAGCTATTTAAAGAAATACATACAGAGCTCATTCAAATCAATTAGAAAATAACGAGGAACTCAATAGGCTATTGAGCAAATGGTTTCAACTGGTTTAGTCCAAGCTCTGAAGCCCAAGTGGCTCTGTAGACCAGAGTTGTGGGCCAGAAGCCAAGTGAAAAATAGTTTGAACAGAATCAAATCCTGCCTGAGATCAAGCACAGGGAGGGTTGAGGAGAGGCCACTGGACATTCATTTAGCGTATCATTGTTGACCTTGGACAATGAAGTGTAGGTAGAGTAACGGAAGGTGGAGGCCAGATTCCAGTGTACTGGTGAGTGCAGCAGAGTTAAGGAAGTGGAGGCAGGAACGTAGACCATTGTCATGAAATTGAGAAATTTAGAAGGAAGGAAAGAGAATAGGAGAACAAGAGGGAGGAATGGAACAAAAAAGGAAGAAAGCACAAAGGCTGGTGAAGCATTCAGAAATGGAGGGGATGCTAAGGAGGAAAAAATAGGCTTTCACCATGTTCCATAATTTTTAAATAAGAATAAAGAAAAAATTAATTATGACTGAAATGCCAAACAAATGAAAGACAAATTTCTGCACAGAGTGATTAATAGAAGTTTTTGTTTTTGTTTATTACAACAGGAACAATTAAGCATTTTTGCAGACTGCACAAGAGTCATGGGAGAAAAGCTGAAATTTCAAAAAAGAATAGATAAATAATTAGTGAGGCAAGAAGCTAGAGGGGAGCAATAGGAAATCCTTTGAGTTTTCGGTAAAGATTGAGATGGCATAATTTAAAATGAGAGATGAGCAAATTCATGCTTTAACCTAGAGATACAACTAAGTAGGCGCTCCTGCCATGTGCCCATAGCACCCCCACTCCATCTGTTCCCTTCTTCCTCCTTTATCACTGTGATTATTTACAATCTTATCTCCCCAGCCTCCTGCACCCCCCAAATTAAGAGGAGGGCCTTGCTACTTGAGAAATGAATGAGGATTCTTAACATGACTCAAGCCCCTTAGCAAGAAGTTGCCAACTTAAAAGGCCAGGTTTTATGAGTGATAGAAAGTTGTAAAGGCTCTGGGAAGAGTCAACCAAAATAATGCAGTTTGAAAAAACAGAACCTATGTAAGATTAAAAAAAAAAAAAAGTACTGAAAAGAGCATACTCCCCTCCCCCTTTCCCCCAAAAACACCCAACAATGAAACACAGGATAACGTGGGAAAACAAGGAAATAAGTTGAATAGTATATTAACGATTATTAAAAATAAAGGCTTCAACTGCAGAAAGTGAGTGGATTCGAATGGTTGACAACTTTAGCAATTTTCCAAATTATTGAAAACATTGCCCTTCATCCCAGTGAGGGGATTCCTCCCCTTCTTTGGTGGAAGACATATAAAGATAATCGTAATCGCTATAAGTCTCCACACGTGATTTCATCATGTTGGAATAAGTTGAAAGAAATCTCATGGGCCCCATTTATTCTTTAGTTGTATGACTGATTTTATAGATGGGGAAATAGGGCCAGGAGACACATGAAAGATGGCTATTTGATGACTTATAGTTCTGTGTGCTGGTAAATTTGTGTTAATTTTTTATTGCTTTTATTATTTTTTTCTTGTCTTTCAGTGGAATGGATTGGGAAACCTGAAGTTGAGCTGAGCAAGTCTCTCTCATGCTCTGCTATTTGTGAATGGGTACACATGGTGTGTGTGTGTGTGTGTGTGTGTGTGTGTATTGAGAGAACAGGTTTGTTGACCCTTTGTTGCCACGTTTCTCCCACCATCCCTTCACTTCCTGGATTTCTGACATAAGATAGTTGGTCAACATTAAATATAGAGTTAGCAAAGGCACAATTTTAAGAACAATTAAGTCCACTTAAAAGTGAATTGCAGTCACAAAAGCCTGATGAGATTCATACTTGAAAAGGCAAAGATGATAAAAATGATAAAGAAACATGAAAATGGAAATAAGTGGAAAACCTGGAAAAACATTTAAAAGACAAACTGGTAGCCTAATTGGTGATGGTTAATGGAAATAATTGCAGTCCAGATTAGATTTAATGGAAGATTGGAGGCATTAAATTCTAAAATTATTGATATGATGCCTGTTTTTATTATTCTTGAGGAAAAATGCTTTATTGTAAACAAACAGAAGCTATAAACAAACAGTAAATTATAATGATGTTTTGCAATGCTTGATTTTATTTTTCAACTGATTTTATCTTTTCTCCCAATAATAATGAATTCTGAAAACTTTGTGCTCTATAAATAAATACATAATAAATGATAAATATGTTCATAAAAATAATCATTTAGTAGGTAAGTAATCATTTTAGAAAAAAAATAAGTAAAATTTGAACACTGAAAATATACAGAATTGACCTCTAGAGAAACAGGTGATACCAGTGGGGGCGGGGGGAGGAGAGGAAAACGAGAAAGAAATCAAAGCAAAGCAATAAATAGGTGGTGATACCATGTGACTGGTGGAGTTTAGGAAGCAAGGGGCTAGAGTTTTAATTCTCACAGGCAGAAAAGAGATAGGACCTGGCATGAAAGTGAGCTGGGAAGTGAGAACTAACTTATTCTTTAAAGCTCACAATCTCTAAAAACAGCCTTTATTATCTCTACCTGTATCCAGGAGAAATCTAGTACCTATTAGAGTGATTATTCACTATTTGGTAAGATAAATTGTGGCTATTGTTAAATTGATCCTTAATTTTCAGGGCAGAGGAAATTAATTAAATTACATAGTGTTCACAGAAAGGGTAGATCTCAACATAAGGCAGTATTTTTCCCATGGAAAAAATTATCAAATCCTTTCTTTCCTTCTGTCCTTCTTTCCTTCCTCCCTTCCTTCCATTCTTTCAGTCTTTCTTTCTCAGAATGGCACATATCTCTGATTGAAGACTATAATCCAAATTTAATTCCTGTGTGCCACAAGTTTGAACACGATTCATGATTAAAATCAAATGTGGGGATAGTTAAATTTTGGATTCAGCAACTTAATCCAATAGAAGATTAGAAATCAGAAGGAAATTAATATTAAAAACTGGTACAGGATTTATGAAAACCCTAGTGTATGGACTTGTCCACAATTCAAGTTCTATCGTTTCCTCTCCCACCGCCCGCCCCCCATACACACGTTATGCTCACAATTAAAAACTACACACAATGGAAGAAAACCAACAACTATGAGAGAATGCTATCAAAAAATATGAGAAATTTTACCACAAGAACTAGAAATACCAGAACAATTCAAAAGACCTTAAATATTATATGTAAGTAGACTATAGGGATGTTCCTGTGACTCCACCCACTGGGAACAACCTCCTGCCTGCTGGACGGGGAACCTGTATACCTACTCATGGAGGTACAAGTACTGCAGAAAGTGGCAGCAAGGTCTCCAGGTGTGCCTGTGAAATTAGGCCAGAGGACACCAGAAGTATTCTCTGGGACACTGGCTAGATTTGTGGAAGGTTCTATTGTAGTACAGTCAGATGACACTACAGTGATCAGTGAAACAAAATCTACATGCTCTCTGCTCATACCTTTGGTGGTTAACAATAGACAGAAAGCTGAAACAGCAGGTGGAATTCCCACATGCTCTCTCAGAAGAGAAGTTGGTTTCTCTGATGAAGAAATAGTTACTGGTGAACAATAGATGGTTCAATTAAACATCTCTTTCTAGTTGACTAGTTTTGCGATACCCAGTTCCTTTGTAATTTTTTGTAGTAGTTGGTGTTAATAAACCTGGTGTCCTAGCAAACAATGGAGCTTTTGTAGCCCTCTTGTTATGAGACGTTTCTTGGAATGGTATTGTTGGGGAGATACAATTAGGAATGACTGATGGAGAATGTGCTAACATAAGATATGCATGCAAAAAAATGTCTCCTCATGCTTTAAAATTGATGCATGCTGAAGCACCGAAGAGTCAGATTGTTATGTTGGAAGTGTCTGCAAAATTTGTGGTGCTTCAGGATTCCTGTCACAACATTAAAGTGGCAGGGACATCTATCCAACAAATAGTTCAGGCCATACAGCAACGAGTAAAAGAAATTGGTGTTACCAAGCAGGTAAGTCAGATGTTATTTAATGCTTTATGAAAGATTGTGAAATACTGTCATATACTCACCTTGGAAAGAGTATTTCGTTTTAATTTTGGACACTTAAAAATTTCCAGAGATCAAGCTATCAAGATAATACTGGATTACTGAGGACAACTAAAGGAAAAATTTCTAAAGGTCGTTCTATAGGAAGAATCTTTCAATGCCATTTTACAGGGGTTTTTTCAAAGTATTATTTTGAATGACTGCAAAAGGTGTGATGGTTGAGATATGACTGCATTTAAGAATGTAAACTGTAAGGTTGATATGTTTAAAACTCTTCATGGATCAGCAGTATTTTAAAGAGGACAATTGCTGGCACTTTGTATGGTCACATTTGATTCATTGGAATTCACTGTAAAGTCTGATTTTATTATGATAACTATATAGTGGTAAGAGGTACACATTTTATATTGCACTATGAGGTTCCTACATACATAACTAGTGAAACTGACAAAGTCATTTGTGTAAATAGAAGAGAACGTGAACATGGGGCTCTGACACATAAAGCTTTATATACTGTTCTTCAGAAACATTTTGCTTTCACTGTGAGATGCACAGGTGAGGTCCTTGAATCAAATGGTCATTATCTATAGAAGTGTTCACCAGTAGAGAGCTCGGTGATGATTAAAGCATCCTATGTCTGCATTGTCCAATATGCTAGCCACCAGCCACATGCGACTCCTGAGCTCTTGAAATGTAGCTAGCATATCCAAGAAACTAAATTTTTAATTAATTAATTGTTGAATTTGAATTTAAATAGTCATATGTGACTGATGATTACATTATTGGATGGTATAAGTCTGCAGCATTGACCTATAGTGGGAGTTTAGAATTCATGAAAACAGAGGTCCCAACTTCATCTGCTGTTGCAGGTGAGGCAACATGATTAATTACCAAAAATGCTCCTGAGGAGAATAAAATAGGATATTATCATTTGTTGACAGCATTAATGGGGACTGAAGATTACAATGGTGATATGAATTTTAAAATAGCTGACATCAATAAGGGAATTAGCTGTAATGCAGCCCAATAATAAATTTCCAGGGACACCAATCAAAATTTAATGGAGGCTATTCAACAAGCCTCAGTAGTACAGGAGAAGATATAAGAGGCAATGAGCACATAATTCCAAGCCTCAAGCATTAAGAAAATAAAACAGTCCTGTTGTGGAAATTGTCAAAAGTCCATTATCAAAAATGATCCAAATTTATTGCACCAGGAAGATGTAATTTTTAAAACTTCAGGTAAAAAAAGAGAGTAATTATTCATCAGTCAGATGAAGAAACATTTCCTGTATTTGCATCAACATATAGTGCCATGCATGGCTTCATTACTAATATATACAAAGATAATTAGGGGCTGTAATTAGAATCTGAAGCAGTTTACAGTGACACAATAACAGACATCAGAGACACTGGAGCTATACCCATGCATGATTGCAGTACTTCACAATATCCAGCTTGGTCAATGAAAAATTAAAAAATCCCACTGTCCTACCATTAGAAATTGGCCAATAAATCCAGGTGAAAGATTTTGGATATTATCTGACTGACGGAATGAGACATTATTATAAAGTAATTCAGTTTTCTGTTATAACTCTTGTCAAAACTCTAAATGATAGAAGTAGTATAGTATTGGAAGGTCAATTCCTTAATTATGATTTAATTCTTCTTTCCCATGATATCATCAATAATCACAGACACACCACCCTGAAAAAGACAGCAACATTTCACTAAAAAAAAAAAGTGTGGATTAGTATCTACAATAAATGTGTATTAATATCTTATTAAAAGTGAATTCCAGATGGATTAAATCCTGATTCCAGAAGGATTAAAATAAAATAGAAACAAAATGAAAGATTTAGGAAATGGGAAAATAGAACAGGAATATTTGAAACACAGTAATGAATTTCTATAAATGACAAATAATAGTCATTTAATTAGAAATAAACAATGGGTGGTTCAAAGAGCAGAATAAATAGCCAAAAAATGTGTTAGTAAATTGGAAAATAGATCTAAGGAAATTTCTGAGGGAACAACACAGAAAAATAAAGGGACAAAAACGTATGAAAGATAGGTTAAGAAAAAGATAGGTTAACAACAAATTGTCTTTGAAATGATGCATCCTCATCTACAGTTCAACACAATTTTCTTAAATACAGGCCAAAAGAAAATATGATCTAATTATTCAGTATTTCAAAACAGAAAAGAAAATATGCTACTATGAATAAGCGTCAATAGAAAAAACAAATAGCAAAATTAGACCCTGAAGGACCAAGATACAGTGATAATCTGAAGTGTATTATAAAATAACTTATGAAATTTAAAGAAAATAAAAATATGAAACCACAAAAATAAGCAAGCAATAGGATTTAAAATAACAAAGCAAATCTGAGAAACAAACCAGAAATTCAAAAGTAAAAAACTAAAATCACTGAAGCTGCAAGATAGATCTAAAGAGATTATTTAGAAATCAACAAAGAGACACCGAGAGAAGGAAAAATAGAAAAGACAAGTTAGGTTGATAGAACCTCAATCAGCAGAATAAATGAAAATTGTAATATAAAACCATCATGTGGTTCTCAAGCCTGACCTTAGAACCACCTGTGGAAAGCACATCAGTGCCCCAGACCCACACCCAGAGATTTTTCATTAATAGCTCTGGGATGGAACCTGGTTCAATGGTATTTTTCAAAGTCTCTACAGGTGACTTTAATGGACAGCCAGTGTTCATAACCACGATATCATCAAAGGAAAAATGAGAAGACAGGGAAGGAAAGGCCATAACAAAACAAAAAAAAATTGGATGCAAAGGAGAAAGAAAGTGGGAGATGCCGTAAATGCATCAATTTCCTTATTTTTATTAGCTGAAGGTAAAAAATATAAGTGTAACTATATTTGTCAGCAAAAATGAAAAAACAAAGAAAGACATTAAGATATCAGAATTAACTAAAATCAGATGGATAAAAAAGCGGGGGTACAAATAAAATGTTATCAAGATTTTTTCAGAAAAAAATTTAGAAATATACTGCCCAAAAAGAAAATGCTAAGTTTAATATATAAAGTTACAATTATAAAGGTAACAATTAGTACAGAATATAACACTTCTCAATTTTCAGGAGATATATACATCAAAACCAAAGCAAACAGTGAATAATTTTTTAAGATATACAAGTAGAGAATATATCAAATAATTTAACAGGACTAAGACCATCCACATCTGTCATAATGATAAATGTGAACTGCTTTAACTCATCTATTAATTATTAATTAATATTAATTGTCTATTAATATTACATATACTAAGTTACATATATAACTAAAACCAAGTGATTTAAAAAATTAAAAATAAAAGGATAGCTAAAGCAAGTCTAGGAAACTACAAATAAAATGAAAATCGAGATTTTCATTGTTAACTAAAAAGATAATCTAAGTAGGAATATATTTCATATAAAAATATGCACAATTTATCTGAAGAATTATCAAAAAACTCTTCAAAGACACACATACCCAGGAAGTCTAGAATTTTTTTAATAAATGGAAATGCATACCACGTTCTAGATTACAAAGAACCAATTCATAAAGATGCTAATTCTTCGAGTTAATACATAGACTAGATAAATGATTCAATATTTAAAAATACAGACATTTAATGAAGCCACCATAATCCAAAAAAAAAAAAAAAAAAAGCATAGAAGACTAAACAATGAGCAATACTGAATAACAAGTTTGAATGTTTGCCTCTACCCCACAGAGTAGCACAGCTAGGGCATTTTACTCCACCCTCTTACTGAGGTTGGGTCAGGTTTCTGGAGAAATCACTCTACAGACAAGTAAAAATACTAAGATAAGTCAGAACACGGAAATGTAGGTAAATATTTTAACACACTAATAGCTTAACATATCATTTTATATGCTAGGTTATCAAAATTATATTCGTGTGAAGCCTTAGGAATCACAGACCTCTCTTCCAGAGGACTGGGGCAAACAAACAAAGAAAATGATGATAATATTTAATTTTATATATTATATTCTTTGAGTTGATTTCTCTATAGTCCAAAAATGTTTAACAGGACTTAAAATTTTCTTCAATATTTTGGGTTTACACTGGTTTTGCTTACTGTTCACGTGTTTTCTTCAGTTACTTATTCATATACACATTCATTCAAATATTTGCACAGAGTATCTTTATTCTTACAGAATAGAGATAGTAAAATAAGAATACTTTCTCTCCTTCCAACTTTTCTGACTCTAACTATCCAGAGTTAGTGCAGACCCCAAGGTTAAGGGCTTAGTCCAAGGCTGTCACTCACTTCAGAGGCCAATCAAAAGTCCAGGCCTCCAGTCCTTCTGGCCAACTGGCTATAAATCGGGGATTCCCATAAACCCTTTCTGGGGTTTAATAATTTGCTAGAATGGTTCACAGAATTCAGGAAAGTGCTTTACTTACTATTACCCATTTATCCATTTATTTAAAAGGATGCAATTCAGGAGCAAACAAATGGAAGAGATGCTTAGAGTAAGGTATGGGGAAGGGACAAGGAGCTTCCATATTCTCTCCCAGCACCTCATGTGCTCACCAATACAGAGGCTCTCCAAAACCCTTCATTTAGGATTTTTATGGAGGTTGCAGTACATAGGCACGATTGATTAAATCCCGGGGTATGGGTGATTAAGTCTTCAGTGCCTCTCCTCTCCCTGGGGATAAAGTGCTGGGGCCAAAAGTTCCAACCCTTTAATCACATGGTTGATTCCTCTGGCAACCAGTCTCCATTCTCCGAGTCACCTAATTAACATAAACTCAAGTATCATTGAAAGGGGTTTATTATAAATAACAAAAGATGTCCCTCTCACTCTTATCACTCAGGAAATTCCTAGGATTTTGGTTCTGGGCCAGGAACAGGGGGCAGAGACCATATATATATATATATAATTATGTCACAGATAGTTAAAAATAAATAAAAGGCATGGATTCTACATTAAAGGAACATATAATTTAATGGCAGAGGGTGGGAGATAACAAACATGAAACTATGGAAAACAATTTAGGATCCAGAAGGAACTTACTCTTTAATTAAGATTAATACGTGCATACATTAGAATATATATGTTAAGTTTAATTTTATTTACTTTAGAACACTTTTAATACAATCTTGTAAAAAGATGCTACAATTTTTATCCTGACATTGAAAAATTAAGTAGTAAATTTGACAGTCTTTTTTCAATACCTAAAATGCCATCTACAATTTTTATCCTGACATTGAAAAATTAAGTAGTAAATTTGACTGTCTTTTTTCAATACCTAAAATGCCATCTGTTGGTTTATTATGTCATGCACTGACCAGCTGTTAATTTATATTAAGCCAGGTATATTTGTTTAAAAAGAGTAAATTGTTCAAAAACTGATCAGAAATATTTCCTATTCATTCCAATGAAATTCCATCCTAGTTCTTTCTGTTAATTTCCCCTGGCTTTGTACAAGACAACAGATGGACTCCATGGCTAAAAGCAAAAAAAAAATATGCATTCTAAAGGCAATTTTAATAGACATTCTCAAAGATAAAAAAGGCATGAAAGGACTATTTGAAGGCAAAAACCATATGACACGTATGCATCAGTCTTTGTGGGTCAGACATGAAAATTTTAAAAGTGTATATAGAAATAAATACTTTCCAAAGCATGTGATAATTGTAGGGAAAGACATTTTTAAGTTCATAACTTATCTATAGCTCCATGCTTTTTAACTGTATTATATTCTCTTGGTTTTTAGATTCGTCATTTTGTTACCAACCATGTTTGTGTGAGCTGCATATTTTTGTTGAGGTTCTTGTTCTATGTTTGGGGACAAGGGCACGCCTAGTGCAACTCAACATTTTCTATTAAAGGATGACTAATCGTGTCCTTTTCTTCTTGTTTACACTTTTCACTAGGTAGATGAAATGTTTTGCAAATTTAGAACATACGCACTTGGCTTTGGTGTACATAATTTATGCACTGAAAGACAGCGTACTTACCTGACTAAAAGAAACCAATCTGGAATCAGATAGGCCTTCCTTTGTCACAGGCTGTGTGAATATGGACAAATTATTTGCCATCTTTGGTCTTCAGCTAAATCATTTGTAAAATGAGGACAATACTTATCTACAAACTTGTGGGATGGATTAAATCATATAAGTATAGAAAGCCATTAGCCTAAATGTATCACATTACATATATCTTTTAGCATTGAACATAAGCTAGTAATTGGCTTTACTTATATATAAAGAAAACATAATCATTAATCAAAATCCATCCTTATAAAAAGAGAAGAGTTTTTTCCCTAGTCTAATATCTTTTATGAATTGGTGCTAGTTTATATAATGACCGTTAGAGGAACAAGTAATGTGGGACATAAAACAGGGGAATGTCAATTTGATTTTGACGACAATAAAAGATTTAAGGAAATACAGAGATGTTTCAATGAAAAAAGACAAATTATTTGAAAAATTTACCTAATTTACCAAATATGTTCAGTCATGTAGACACCAAACCAATAGAAAGGTATTGTGCTCATCCATTTTTTTTTTTTTTTAAAGATTTTATTGGGGAAGGGGAACAGGACTTTATTGGGGAACAGTGTGTAATTCCAGGACGTTTTCCAAGTTAAGTTGTTATCCTTTCAATGTTAGTTGTGGAGGGTGCTGCTCAGCTCCAGGTCCAGTTGCTGTTGTTAGTTGCAGGGGGCGCAGCCCACCATAGCTTCAGGGAGCTGAACCAGCAACCTTGTGGTTGAGAGCCCACTGGCCCATATGGAAATTGAACTGGCAGCCTTCGGCGTTAGGAGCACGGAGCTCCAACTGCCTGAGCCACCGGGCCGGCCCGTGTGCTCATCCATTTTTAAACTCTAGAATCCAGAAATAGACAAAGCTTTCTAATGAGAGTACGAAATTATGAATTCAATATTCAGATAATTTTACAGGTTTGCCTTACATTTTAAAGGGAAGGTTTCCATATACTTGTAATGAATTATATTCCTATTTTTTGTGATGTTCTTGTGGTCCCAGGCCTCTTCTCCAATTAGGGGTTCTCGGTAAGTAAATGACTATGTCCATCACCTCAGTTATTAAGGACATCTCTTTCCTGGTGGTCACAGCAGTCCTGCTAATGTTGAGGGCGATCCTTTGGAAGTCAAATAACTGCCTAACATGCTCCTCATATGAAATATGAGAACTCCCAGATGAAATATCTCTGCGGGCTGCATAAAACATGCCAACTGGGCTGGCAAAAGAAATTAAAGTGGTTTGCTCAGTATTAGCTGCTATATCAACCATCATATATATATATAAACTATAAACTAATTTATATTTATCATATATAAATATATTTTATCATATATAAATATAAACTAATTTCACATAAGAGAGAAACATGTATGTTGAAGAATTCAATATTCAGCTGACAATAAGTTGCAAGTTGTGACCGAAAAAGCTATTGAGACATGAAATATCCATGCAATGTGATTTCACTATAAACATCTTTCACGGTATTCTTCATTTTACCCACTATTTTCACTAATGAAGCCAATAGAAGTCATCAAAATTAAATCTGATAGAAGTCAGATCACTCAGAATCTGTATATAGAATAAGACATACAGAGGGTGCCAAAAAATGCATTCACATTTTAAGAAAAGAAAAAACTGCATTAAAATTCTGCTGATGGTCACCACTTTGAGCACCTCTTGTAATTGCAGAAGTCAAATGTGACTTGTATTCATCTTTCGTTATCAGTATATAGTGAATATTATAATTTTAATACAGTTTTTTCCTCTCTTAAAATGTGTGTACATTTTTTGGCATCCTCTGTATATCAGCACTATCTAATAGATACACAAAGTGAACCACGTATGAAATTTCAAATTTCCTAGAAGCACTACTTTTAAAAAACTAAATAAACAAGCAAAATTAATTTTAATAATAATATTTAATACAATCTATCTAAAATATAATTTCAACATGTAATCAGTATAAAAACCTTATTGTGATTTTTTTTTTTCATGTATCTTCAAAACATGGTATTTTATATTCATATTGCGAGTCAATCCAGACTAGCCACAGTTTGAGGACTCAATAGACTCTTGTGGGGCTAGTGCTTAATATTGGATAATATGGGGGCATCTGACTAATCTGATTTAAAGAAAACCTTGGTTACACATGATATGTCACCTCTTTAAAACTCAAAACGTGATCACTTAGAGATTCATAACATTAGGACCAAATAGTAAATATCGGTGTAATTTCCAATTGAAATTGCTCAGAAAATTCATATCCTAGATACTCAAGAAAACCACATAACTGCTTTTGAATGTCTAAGGTTTTGTTAGAAGAACACCAACATGAATGCTCTTTGTACAAAGGAAACTAACATTTTAAATGTATGTTGAGAACTCCTTTGTTTTCATTTAAATCTAATGGCAGAATATCATGTTGCTGAGAATTGACTTCCTATATTTCCACCCTGAGGAGAAGCCTCCAAGTACGCAATTCCCTTATCTTGTAATTGTAAATCTTGAGTCTCAATCTCTTTCTGGAAAGAGCCCCCCACTTAAGTATTAGGAAATCGTTAAGAATTCATCTCCATTCAATCTTTCGAATTTCTGCCAAGTTTGCTACCAGAAAGCCAGATAGCTCTTAGTTTGTCAATTTGGGCGGAGCTGAACAGGCAGGCTTACTGTATTTCTCAGTACAGATTCTGAGTGATCTATTAGTGAAAATAGTCGGTAAAATGGAGAGTAATGTGAAAAATGTCTATAGTGAAATCACAGTACATGGATAGTTCATGTCTCAATAGCTGTTTCGGTCACAACTTGCAACTTATTGTCAGCTGGATATTGAATTCTTCAACATGTATGTTTCTGTCTTATGTGAAATTACTTTATTCTGATTATTATTTTTTAAATTATCATAAACATATTAAATTATATTATCATATAACATATTAAACAGAACAATATTTGGTAGTTTTATTTCTTTATCATTAACAAGACGTGTGACATCAGGGAGAGAAAAATTGGACCTCGATTTTGTTTTAGCACAATACACACAATTAATTGATATGAAATTTACTAAGGGATGGTTTTCATTGTAAACAATCTCTGTGTTTTCTAGGGTTTTGAAGAATTATACCTATGACAATGTATTATTCAAAATATAACCCTGAAATCTTTCCCTCTGTCCTATAGAAACAAATCATAACTGTTAAGCAGTGAGTTTGTCAAGTCACATGCACCTTAATGATAGATGACCTAAAAGTGAGTGACAGTTCACCTTATGGAGTTTACAGTAAAAGAGATACAGTTTACCACAAGTGATTACCTAATCTTTAAATTCCTATAATGTCCCAGCATAAGAACAACTTGAATAAATGCCAAAAGGGTAATAATTATTGATGACATATGCTAAACATTTTTACTTTTGAGGACTGCAGAATATAATACATATCCAAATGACTGTGAGGATATCTTGTATATTAGGAGAATATCTTTCACTGAACACGTATTCTTCTATTTAATTGCCCCTTTCATCTTATGTGTCAAAATAAAAGAAATGAAATACAACTTTCCAGTGTATCAGACCCTACAAATTGGATATTAAATAGTTCAAATAGACTAGTGAAAAGATTAAAAAATTGGAAGAGCTAGTTTGAAGATGCACTTTTCTCGTGCAACTTCAAAAGAGATTGGATAAAAAAAAGTCATCAGAATAAAAAAAAAAGTTATTTAACATACTCAACCAAAATACTTATACACATATAAGTATACGTGTATCTGTTAAGGAAAAAATTTATGTATATATTACATATGCATATATTATATATACAAATATACATTTATATATACGGTGGTGCCAAAAAAGTGTATACAAGTGGACACTTTGGTCAACGTTGCTCACACAGTAGTTTCCCATAATCAGAAGTGTCTGGACGCTGATGGTTACCACTTTGAGCACCTCTTGTAATTGCAGAAGTCAATCGTGACTTGCATTCATCTTTTGTTATCGGTATATATTGAGTATTACAATTTTAATACCGTTTTACTTTCTTAAAATGCGTATACATTTTTTGGGCACCCTCTGTATTCATATTTATACATGTGTATCTATATACACTGTGTCTCCCCAAAAATAAGACCTAGCTGGACAATCAGCTCTAACGTGTCTTTTGGAGCAAAAATTACTTTAAGACCTGGTATTATATTATATTATATTATATTATATTATATTATATTATATTATATTATATTATATTATATTATATTATTAGACCTGGTCTTATAGTAAAAGAAGACCAAGTCTTATATTAATTTTTGCTCCAAAAGACACATTAGAGCTGATTGTCTGGATAGGTCTTATTTTCGGGGAAATGCGGTGTGTGTGTGTGTGTGTGTGTGTGTGTGTGTGTATACACCCCCCCACACACACACACATATATATATTCATTTCTCCCCTCCTTTAAAATAGTACAAACGATGCCTCATGGGCCAAGTAGAGCACTGCATGTCTTTGAAAGCCACTTTTTCCGTAGCTGACTTGGGAAATGACTGCCTCTCTTGTGTGACCTCCATGGAATCAGCATTCAGCAAGCCTGGCTGCCCGGCAAACAACGGAACATTCAGTTCCTATGAGAGGAAAGCGATCGCTCCAATGAGATGGGCGGGCAGAGAGTGGGGAAAGTGGCATCTGGTACAAAGGAGCAAAGAACGGTGGTTGAGAAGGACGGTGGGAGCGCGCGGCCTGCCTCCATGTCTGCCACAGTACAGACCCCACAACTGGCACTTACTTGGCAGCTAACCCACCAGGGCACTGACCTTGGCAGCTTTACAGAGGTAACCTTCATGTGAAGAGGAACTGTTCTGCAACAATGTCTCTAATATGCTGGCCACAAAATTTCTCTTTTTTTCTCCCCAGGAAAAGGGGGAAATGCATGGAAAAGCATATTTTGTTTTTTTACTCTCCCCTTTACCCCTTATTGCAGGGGCAACATTCACGGCTCATTGTGGAAAGTTTCCTATATGGACAATGTGTTCTTCATAGTCTGTAAGGACGTATACATGACATTTAATTATAGGACACAATTATAATGACTTTGATTAGTTCACTGCATTCTCCTTTCAACTGAGGTCCATAGAATAAACGAGTTCTCACTAGGAACCTTTCATGTGTGGGTAATTCCGTTAGGCGGTCTCATCCCCAGTGGGGCAGTCTCTAACTGAAACACTGCTTTCTGTCTAAGTGGTCCTTTTCTCACCCCCATGCCCCATTATAAAAGTGGCCACGGTGGCGACCTTCTTGCTTCTATTTATATGACTATCAACTGCCTATAATTTGTTATTCTCCGTCCTCATGTGCTGACTGACTGCCAGAGGTGCCAAAATATATATGGTACCTTGTGTTCAACAGAGAGAAAGCCCTTGGTTATGAGAGTCAGGGGAATTTTGTACTCTCACAGTGAGAAGCATTAATTCCATGGGAGAAAACAAAAATGAAAATCTAACCTTGTTTTTTTGATGATTGCAGAAATACTAGGAACTGTCCCAATAGGGAGGAGGGGAGGGGCCGGGAGAAAGTCCATTTGAAGAGTTCACATGCCTGGGCATGCACAGTAGGCTGCCAGCTGAGACTGGTGGTAAGCCCATTCAGAAATTTCAGGTCATAGCTCCTTCGGGAATAATAAGCTATTGTGCCTGCTAGCTCCTAGGCAGAATGGCTTTTTCCCCTCCAGCTGGCATCAGACTTAGTGATGAATCACTTGCCTCTTTATATTTTTGCTCTTCTTATTTTGTTGGAGATTACTGACCATGATCGATGGCTACATGCAACTGGTAAAAGCAGAAAATAACTGCTCTGGAACAAAACAACAGGAAGAAAAGGGCAATACTATACTTCTGCCTTAGATTTGTAGCTAAACTGGTCAGTTATGCTTGCCCGGGAGTGAGAATTTAGTTTCCTATTTTGTCCCTCAGATATTATTAACTTTAATGATAATAGCCAGATCATGCTGTAAGTCAAGAAAAATAATTTTTAATGAACTAGCAAATACTTTTAAGCTAGACTGAATAGAACTCCAATTTGAAAGGGTGTTTTGAATTACAAAAAAAATTCTTATATTTTCTATATATTTGAATAGCACTATATACTTTTTATTTTTAATATTAATCATAATTTTAATTAATGCTCTACCTATTAGGCATTGATCAACAGTCTTCTACGCTAAATTAAACCCTGAGAGAGTAGGAACAAATCCATCTTGTTCACTTACCCCATCACCTAGCACACAGGAGGTGTTCAATAAATATTTCAATTCTTTGGAGAAATGACTAACACAGAGATGTATAATGTAATGTCTCACTATATTATGTACTTTGTTATGAAAAACCCACCAAATTTATACATGCCTATGGAAATATGAGGAAGGGGAAGAGTAAAAAGAAAAAGAAAGTGCTATAGAAGTTGGAGGAGGAAAAATTTACTTCTGTGACTCAGAGGAGGGGAGATTAAAACAGGCTACAATGCAGGATTGGTGTTTGAAGTCTGATATGGAAATAGAAGAGCAAGACAAAGCTTGAGGGGCTGAGAAGCCTCGAAGGTCTTTGGGTAGAACAAGCTCAAGCAAAGGGCTGATTTATGGAGCTTGTTGGAAATACTGCTGGAGAAGACAGATTCATATCAGTCTATCAAAAGCTTTGCATAACATACAGAGGATTTAGATTCCATTTAGTCAGAAAAGGAGCCAGTGAGCCTTTTCAGCTGGTAAGTACCATGAACAGAGTGAGGCCCTGGGAAGACCAACCTGAGAACACTAGGAAAGATTTGTAGGGAAGTAAGGAGTTGAATTAGAACACTATTCTTACAGTCCAGAAAGCAGATGATAAGAGTATGGAGGATGGTGAAGGAGGGGCATTGGCTTTGGGAGAGTGATGACCTGGAATTTGTAGCCATTAGTTAACAGTCCAGTGTGGCCCTGCTACCAGAAAGATGGAGAACAAAACGATGAACAAGGTTGGATGACAAGATGATGGATTTAGTCTTAATCATGTTAGGTTACAGGTCATTTGGTTAGAAAGCTTGATGATGCAACTGGAAATTTAGAGTTTAAAATCTTAGTGATAGAGCAGTGCAGGATACTGGGGAATACCAACATGAGAAGCAGTGAATGGATTGAGTGGATTGGAGGTGAAGATCGTTGGAGACAATCAGACAAAGTTCTTCAGTAATCTGGGGAAAAGGGTGAGCCGGAAGAGAAGGCAGATAAAAGAGAATTCTTGTTTCCCAGCTCCTGGAATCTGCTTCTAGCCATTTATCCAGGACTACAGTGGTGACTATGAATGGAATATGTCAACCGCTAAGTACATACTAAACGGTAGTATATGCAAAGCATAGTAATAGGCTCTGAAGGGATAGAAGGAAGTATAATTCGTCATTTCCCCTCATAAGAAGTTTACAATGTAGTCAGGGATATGTCACTTATTTAATTCCTGATTGCTTACACAATGAAGTCAGCATCTATGCTGTACTAGGCACAGCTTCTCTTCTCTCCACTCAGAAGCCTCTGGTCCAGGCTCCCCGTCTCAGTTCTTTCAACTACTGTTTTTCAAAAGGCGGTGTCAAACCCTTTGTCCTACTCCCATTCTCTCTCTAATTTGTCAGTGCTGCTCTTAAAGTGTAGTCTCAGAATGGCGTGCAGAAGTAAGTTTATCAGCAAAGGTTGGAGTGTGGCTGTTATTTCCAGAGGTAGAATTCCTTAGATCTTTCTGTCAAGGCAAGCAAAGACCATTTTTTGTTTCGTTTTTGCCATTTTCTGAAACTAAACACCAAAAAAAAACCTTTTTATTACACAAACAGTTTATGTTCATTACAGAAAAATTAGGAAATAGAGATAAGTTCTCAAAATGAAAGACAATACAGAATTGCACAGCCCGTGTTCCAGTTTTTAACAAAATGGTCACTTTGCCATTGAACTCAGACATCTGTTAGCTTCTATGTCCAGCAGCTGCACGACGGCAGGGCTGAGGTCCCCACTGCTTTCCACGACACTGAGACTCTTGGCTGACACTTCCCACCACCCCTTCTCAGGCCATCAGTTCGTACTTGTGTCTTTCCTTCTGCTTCATCCCAGGTCTGCATCTTACCTGTCCTCACACATCTCGGCTGCTGCCACTGTTGGCACTGACTTGCTGTCAGAGCTCCCAGGGTGCTGCTTGCTCCTGTACTGGTGCCACTTCCGGGCACTGAAGGAACTGTCCGCAACCCTCCCCTAGGGTCTTTGCAGTTGCTCTGTCTTCATCAGGGTTTGCCACAACTGCCACTCTTCTCTAGAGCTTTCAGTGGATTTCCTGTCTATCTCTTATGCGACCCATGTGGCATTCAGAGTCATATGGTGATGCCCACGTCACAAGAATGTGTTGTTAGGGGAACATGAGTTGTAGTCATTGTCGCCGCTCTGGGAACCTCAGTGTCTGATACAGACCTCCGTTTGGCATTTCTAATTAATGCCGACTTGAAACCTAAAGCACCATTCTTGGTGACACTGACCTTGACTGTTTCCTCTGATGGCTTTCTTGACTCAGGGTCTTCCCAGCCTTTGCCTGGGCTCTGAAGACCTCCTTGATATTTCTGTCTCTTTCCATAATGGAGAACGTCCTGTGGAGTTCCAAATGATGCTGACTCCTTCCTTCACTAGTGGGCGGGTGGGGCTGGTCTTAGGGCACATCAGCATCCTTGAGACTAAGCTCAAACCCATCATAAACTTTAGGCTTATTGTTACTTCATCCCACCATATCATTAGAATACTCGGGGTTGTAAGAACCTGAAAGCCCCATTCAGATGAGCCAGCCAAATAGGAATTCACCAGGTTAAAACAGGTGAAAATTCTGAAGTGTGAGATAAACTGATTCCAGCTAGAGTTGTGTACAGGAGCTCCAATGGCAGCTTCAGAACCTGCATTCTCTCTGCATCTCGGAGCTCTATTTCCTCTGTTGCTTCCACTTTCACATAGAGTCTCTCATGCCAGTGGAAAGATGGTTATTGCAGAAGTTGAACCAACATCCTTCCAGGTTCACAGTCAGGGAAGAAAAGGTCTCCTTGCTTCAATCAGAAAGTTAATATTAGGCTCAAATCAGTCCTTTGTCAATTCCTGAATTGATCATTATCTTAGGGTAATGAAAGGTACTAATCAAGTTAGGCTGGGTCACATGCCAACCCCTAGAGCTGCGGATACAGCTGATCCCAGAAGGAATAGGATCACTCCTCCCAAAAGAATGAGAAATGGATGCTGAATTGCTGAACCCCAACAAATATTTACTACAACTGCTGCCTGCCATTGCACCGTGGTATACTGGTGAAAACACAAATGAGTGGGATATTGTAGGTCTATACCTGCAAAGGTGTCCCATATACATACACCCAGAATTCTGCGATAACCTGTTACATACACATTTTTGTTTATCAGAAATGAGTTCCTGCTAGGTGCACTTTCTTGTAAGCCTGTTCTTATTCTTTTTAATTTCAACAGTATATCACAGCCATCTTTTCATATATATATAATATATAAACATAAAAATATATATTATATATATATTTATATATAAATTATGTATAAACACTATTTTTGGTGTTATAAGAATCCATTGAAATGATTATTACAATTTATTCAACCATACCCTCACCTTATTGTTTAATATTTGTTTTTTAAAACTTTAAGTAATTATTAATAGCTCAGTAATAAATATTTGTGTAGCTGATACTTAGGGACATATCCTTTATTTCCTCCTTAGAATGTACTAGTAGACGTGGGAATTTGTGGCTAAGGTAGGTACTTTTTTAATGCTTTTGATACACATTAAGATGGTGCAGTTCTCTCTCTCTCTGTGTGTCTCTCTCTCTCTCAGACACACACTCATATTCATATTAGAGTGTTGGCTCATACAAAAATTTGAGGTCACTATTGCTTTTTCAACATATAAACTGTTGCTAAACTAGGTAGTATTCCATTTGAGTGCAAAAGCAATCTATAAGATTTAATCTCTTAAGACTTTTATCAATTCCTGTTTCTGCACCATGTCGTTTTACTTACCCAATCCAGGTTTGTGTCATCTGTGAGTGCCATAAACACACCTTCAACACCTTTATCCAACCCTCTAAATAAAAATCCCAAACAGTGCAAAACCAAGTCAAGGTCTTGTTGCCGTCTACTAAAGTCTCCTTGCATGTTGGCATCAAATTACTAGAACTTCAGAATCTTTGAATTTTAGAGCAGGAAATCAGGTCAGAATTAAATAGCCCAAGGGCTTTTTTCCCCCCAACCAATTAGAAAAACAGACTCAAAGAAATTGAGTAATGTTTACAAGGTCACACAGTTAGAATAATAAAGATATATGTGGTTACTATTTTTTATATTTAATTCCACTCTCATTTTCCTCCCTGCTCTTAATTGTTTTACTTAAAATTATATCTTCAGAGGATTCATATACATTTCACTGAAGTCAAGAAGCTCTATGTCAATATTTCCTCTCAACACATCAGCAAAAATGAATTCAGTGTGACATGCCATGTTTTTTTTAGTGCACTTAAACAGCAGTGTTTCCATTTATTCATTCAACCTACATTTTCTCACTGTGCTATCATTATAATTAAAGTTCTTTGGTTTATATATTCTCCTTCCTGGCTTGAAAATCATTCTCCTTTATGAACATTGGAAACAAATTAAGGTGGATGGGACCTTGGTATCCAATGCCTTTTCACTCGTTCAGATGGCAGGAAACTGTTATGGAGAGATAAGATGACGCCTGAGAGTAATGTGGAGTCTGTTGCCTTTGTCATCTGTGAACATGACATCATATTCCCTGAGACCGTTTCTCCTTCTTTTTAATGGGGACACATCTCTAAAGTTCTTTCTGTTGTGTTTAGAATTTTTGAGACTCCTCTTGTTCAGTGAGGACTTTAGTCTTCCTGATACTATTCATATGAGTTCTTACTAATCCTTTGGCTTAGCCTTGGTCATGTGCCCACATTCCGGGGTTTCTCCCAGTCCCATTCAGAAGCATTCTTTAGTTACCTCCCTCTTTAAAATTTAGAACATTTTAAAATGATTATTAGTTAAGATTCTTCCCCTCCAGCCTATTCCAAATTATCCCCATTTTACCACATTCCCTTATAACAGCCTGTTTTTTGAAATATCTTGAATTAAACCCAGGCAGAACTTCTCATTCCCATGCCTCACTGTTATTTGGTAAGAATCATCACCATTGTTATGACACTCTTCTCTCGCACTGGAGCCTCGCCCAGCATGGCTGTCATTTCTTCACCGTCAACTTGCTCTTCAGTGATGATTACGATTAGGAACAGAGTCTTCTTGCCTCTAAGTGGACTCAGTTGTCTGGAGGATTCTTTTCCATTTCTGGTGTTCCCCAGCAATGCCTGGGGTTGGGTGTGTAAAACTGTTTATGTCAATGATTCAGTATTGCAAAGCCTGTGTGGCTGCTGACATAACCCATTCTTCACAATCAGCGTTATTGGTAATAATTATATATATATATATATATATATATATATATATATATATATACACACACACATATATATATTGTTGTTTGTTTGTTTGTTTTGCGTTCTCTGTAGCTCTTCTCACTGTTCGCTCAGACACGGAAAAATGGATATTACCTCTTCAGCTCCATCTATTTGCACACTTGGGACCCATGTCTAGTTGCACGCTGGGTATAACTCGAATGCCTGTGGTAAAAGTATGTTACTCCTTACATGGGATCTGTTGCTCATCTTCTCTGTCATCTCCTCTGTCTGTAGGAGCCACAAATCTACCTCAGTCTGATGCGGTATATAAATAATAAACTCAACACTGGTTTCTCACCAATGTTGAGAGGTGAAGGGACAGCGGGGAGAAGTGTAGAGGGGAGACAGTGTGGGATTCCAGACCTGCAGCAGAAATAGTCTTGCATGTGTGCCTGTGAGGTTTGGTAAGGGTGTGGATTGCATTTTCACATTCAGGCACTTCCTCAAGAGAAATGAACAGGAAATGCACCTTCCGAGTTCCTTGCTCTTTCTTTCTAGGCTGACACTGTGGAGGCTTAAGGACTACAAGGGCCTTTGTTGAGAGCTAAATACTATGATTCCTTCCATTTAGGTTTCTGAACTGCAGAACAATCGGCAGGATTCTGTAGTACAGAACAGGCATTGAGGAAAAATCAGCTTTGGCTTCAGGCTACAGTGAGTACCAGCATTGATTTGCTTAATGGGATGAAAATCCTGCTATAGAATTCTCTTCCCTCCTTCAGATCTACAATGTCTATAGATCTTAGCCCATTCAAGTGTGATGCAGCCTGGAAAAGTCCTCTTTCTCTATATTCTCTTCTCCCATCTAGTTGAAACACCTATTAATACTGTACCTTTATTGTGGGAGAGATGGACTATGAAAGCCCGTAATAGGATTAAAAAGGGTTGTCTCTTCCATCTCCTCTGTAGATACTCCATGGTCTTCTGTTTTCACCCCTTTAACAGATTCAAGACTGAGCTGGTACTAATGATTTACATCTTCGTGTGACTGAGTTTCACAGACAAGCCCAGGCTTGCTGGGACACCAGCCAGCTTACCCCCAAGGGACCCGGCTGCTGAAGGAATATGTGTAACTGAAATGCCAGGCTCCACTTTTAACAGTGTTGCCTCCAATTCTTTATAATTGTGTAGCTATGATCATTTATACACGGACAAAATGGATTTGCCAGCTACCCTGGAAATTTAACCACAAGTTTAACGTGCTGTAGAAGTTTCTCCTATTCCTGCTTCCTGTTTTGCTAAGATACGTATATTTTTTAGATCAGGAATGGATTTCGCATTCTTTCAAATGCTTTTTCTGAGTCTACTGAGATAACTATGTCCTTTTTTCTCTTTTGGTTGTTGATATGCGAAATAATGTTAATTAGTTTTTGAATGTTAAATCAACCTTGCATTTCTGGAATGAACTCTACTTGGTCATCATGTATTTTCCTTTTATTTTGTTATATTTGACTTATATATTTCCCTTAATATTTTGCTGATGCTTGCATCTATGGTCGTGGGGGATATCTGTCTGTGAGTTCTTTTCTGTTTTTCGTCTAATTTAGGTATCAGAGTAATGCTGGCCTCATTTAGAAGACCTGGGAAGTATTCACTCCTTTTCAGTTTTCTGGAAGAGTTTGTGTAGAATAGTAATTCTTCCTTCACTGTCTGTGAAAAGTCACCAGTTAAGCTACCTGTGCCTGGAATTTTCTTTCTGGGAAGGTTTGTAACTACAAACTCAATGTATTTAATAGACATAGAAAGGCTATTTAGGACATAGAAGCTTATTTTTGAGTGAGCTTTGTTAGCTTGTGTCTTCCAAGTTATTTGTCTACTTTATTCAAGTGGTTAAATTTATTGGCATAAACTTGTCCAGCATATTCCCTTATTATCCTTTTAATATCTTTAGAATCGGCAGTTATTTCACTTTCTCATTCCTAATGTTGGTATTTTGTTTCAGCTTGCTTTTTTTGCCTTGTAAGTCTGGCTAGAGGCTTATTAATTTTAATCATCTCAAAGAACCAGCTTTTGACTTTATCGATTTTCTCTATTGTTTTGTTCCCAATGTTATTGTTTTCCACACTGATATTTATTATTCCTTCTTCTTACTCTGTGTTTAACTTACTCTTCATTTCTAGATTTTTTTTTTTTTAAAGACTTTTATTGGGGAAGGGGAACAGGACTTCTGTCGGGGAACAGTGTGTACTTCCAGGACTTTTTTCCAAGTCAAGTTGTTGTCCTTTCAATCTTAGTTGTGGAGGGCGAAGCTCAGCTCCAGGTCCAGTTGCCATTGCTAGTTGCAGGGGCGCAGCCTACCATCCCTTGCGGGAGTCGAACCGGCAACCTTGTGGTTGAGAGGACGCTCTCCAACCAACTGAGCCATCTGGGAGCTCAGCAGCAGCTCAGCTCAAGGTGCTGTGTTCAATCTTAGTTGCAGGGGGTGGAGCCCACCACCCCTTGCAGGAGTCGAGGAATTGAACTGGCAACCTTGTGGTTGAGAACCCACTGACCCATGTGGGAATAGAACCGGCAGCCTTTGGAGTTAGGAACATAGACCTCTAACCGCCTGAGCCACGGGGCTGAGATTTTTTAATTGGAAGCTGAGGTCATCGATTTGAGACCCTTTTCTCTTTCGTATATAAGCATTTAGAACTATAAATTCTCTTCCAAATGCTGCTTTAGAGATAGCCCACAAATTTTTATGTGCTGTATTTTCATTTTAATCAGTTCAAAACTTCTAATTTCCCTTTGATTTCTTTTTCTGACCCATGGGTTATTTAGAAGTGTGTTTAGTTTCCAAATATTTGGTGATTTTTCCAGAGATCTTTCTGTTACTGATTTCTAATTTACTGCTAATGTGGTCAGAAAAGATACTTGTCTGACGTGAATTCTATTGAATTTATTGGGACATCTATTATGACCTTGAATATTATCTGTCTTGGTTAAAAAATGTGTGCATTTGATAACAATATGTATTCCATAGTTGGGCCTAATATTCTATAAATGCCAATTATGCCAAGTTGGTTAATAATTTTGTTCAAATTTTCTATATCCTTACTGATCTTTTCTACTCATTCCATCAATTATTGAGAGAAGGGTATTAAAATCTCTAACTATTGCTATGGCTTTCTCTATTTCTGTTGTGGCGCTGTCAATTTTTGTATCATGTAGTTTGAGATTCTCTTATTATGTGTGTAAATGTCTAGCATTATATGTCTTCTTCATGAATTGACCTATTTATCATTATGAGATGACTTTATACCAGGTAGCATCCTTCACTCTGAAATCTACTTTGATATTAATATAGCCATCCCAGCTTTCTTTTGATTAGTGTTAGCGTGATATATATCTTTTATCACTCTCAAATCTGTGACCTATTTGTGTCTTTATATTTGAAGTGCATTTTTTTTATTGGCAGCATTGAGTTGTGCCTTGTTTATTTATCAAGTTGGAAATCTCTGCTTACTAATTGGGGTTTGTAAACGACTTACATATTTTGTGTTTATTATTTTGTGTTCATTAAGATCTGTCATCTTGCTGCTTGCTTTATATCTGTCCCACCAGTTGTTTATTCCCTTTTGAAACATTTTTTTGCCTTCTTTGGGATTAATTGAATACTTTATGTGATTTAATTTTGTTTCATTTGTTGGCTTATTAGCTATAAATCTTTGTTCTGTTATTTTAGTGGAAGCTTTAGGGTTTATAGTATACATCTTCAGCTCATTACAGTCTACCTTCAAATGATACATCATTTTATCAGTAGTATAAGAACCTTGTAATAATATGCTTCCATTTCTTCTGTTGCAGACTTTGAGCTAACATTGATGTCCATTTTATTTTTACGTATGTTATAAACCCCATAATATAGGCGTTTTAACTTTTGTTTAGACAATCAATGTCTTTTAAAGAGTTGTCCATAATAGAAAAATATTTTTTTACCCACATAGTTATAGTTTCTGATGCTCTTTATTTCTTGATGTAGATCAGGTTTCCTTCTGGTACCATGTGGTTCTGCCTGAAGGTCTTTCTTTAACATGTCTTACAGTGCAGTTGTGCTTGTGATGACTTCATTCATCCTTTGTATATTTGAGAAAGGTTTCATTTTGCCTGTATTGTTGAAATATATTTTTTAAGTTGAGTATTTTTCTTTCCGTATAATAAAGACATTACTCTCACTTGTATTGTTTCTGATGACTAATCTGTTGTTTCCTTATCTTTGTTCCTCGTACATAATGTGACACTTTTTTTCTCTGACTGCTTTTAAGTTGTTCTCTTTCTCACTGGTTTTGAGCCATTTAATGACAATGTGCCTTGATGTAATTTTCTTCATGCATATCATACCTTGGGCTTATTGGGGGTCTTCAATCTATGGGATTAGAGTTTTCCTCAAATTTGGCATATTTTTGGCATCTTTCTTCAAAAACTTAAGAGTCGCAGCCTCCCTGTCTTCTCCTTCTGTGACTCCAATTACATGTATATTAGGCTGCTTCAAATTGTACCACAGCTTATTTATACTTTCTTTACCTATTTGTTTCCCTGTGCTCTATGTATTTCATTTTTGATAGTTCCTGTTGCCATGTCTTCAGCATACTAACCTTTCTGTCATTCATTCCATCTGTTTTTTTTCCCAATCTCTAGAAATCTGATTAGAGTCCCTTAAAAATATTTTCCATGTCCCCACATCCTTTTTAAATACATGGGATACAGTTATAACTGTTTTAGTGATCCTGTTCGATAGTTCTAAAGTGTCAGTTCTGTGTTGGTTTTCTTCAACTGAGGTATTTCCTTTTCTGAGTCATATTTCTCTGCTTCTTTGTATGCCTGGTAGTTATTGATTGGATCTGTCAGACATTGTGAATTTTACCTTGTTGGGTATTTTGTATGTTTGTATTTTTAAAAATATTCTTGAGCTCTGTTCTGTAATGTAGTTTTGTTTCTTGAGAAATTGCTTCTTTCAGATATTGCTTCTAAGAGTTGTTAGGGACTAGAGCAATGCTCATTCTTGGGCTAATCTTCCATCACTAAGGTAACAAACTACGACAATCAACTTGTGTGTATTCTATCACTATCCCTCAACTCCAGGTATTTTTAGTTTGGTTGAAGGGAACAGGCACTATTCTCCACCTTGTGTGAGCATTGGACATTGTGACCCTTAATTATTTGGGATAGCTCTTTCCCAAGCCTTTCCCAAGAAATGTAATTTCTTCAGTGCATACACTGATTAGTACACAGCTGAGTACTCGAAGGGGGTGCCCTACAGCACTTCAGATATTGTGATATTCTCTCTGTTTGTAGCTTTCTCCTGGGTGGTACTCTTTCCTGAGAAATCTAGATACTTAGATCTCCCCAGGACCTCAGCTCCATCTTCTAAACTCAGGGAGTCTGCCAATCACCACTTGGTTTCTTCCTCCCTGCACTACAGTCTGGAAACTCTCAAAACTCTCATTTAATTCTCATCTCTCAGGGATCACTGTCCTTTGTTGTCTGATGTCAGCGCCTTGCAAACTTTGTCATACATATGTAAGTATGACATATACTTTTTCAGTTTTTTGTTATTTCAGATAGGAGGATAACTCTTGTTCTTTACACTCCATCTTGGGTGGAAACAGAAGTTTGTAATTTTTTATAAAGGGAAAATATAATCACAATTTCAAACAACTGATGAGGAACCAAAATCAAATTTTGAAACATCAACTGTTTTTTAAGTCATATATTGGCTGTATGATACGCTCTTGCATTCAGAAACAGGAAATAGATAAAGATAACTCGCTGTATTGTGCAATAAGAATTGTTCATAGTGAGACCTTACAGGACTCAAATTGAAATATCTTTTGAGACATAAAAAATGTTAGAATATTTTGACAGAACTTTATGATTCATATATATATATATATATATATATATATATATATTTTTTTTTTTTTTTTTTTTTTTTCACTTGAAGAGAATACTTGTATCATTTTTTTGTTATTTAGAATAAAATCCAGGACTGACTGTTCAAAAGGTCTTAACCATTTTACAATCTTTCCTAACAAATTTATTTTCTCCCTAGACTCTGTGTATCCCTTGTGGTTGTTTTTACTGGCATTGATAGTTAAAGCAAAGATCATAGTTTTGAGTTTTATAGTTTCAGTTTATTGCCCTTTTTTCTTAAAACTTTTTTGCTAGAGTATATTTTTAATGTACTACTTCTTCCTAAGTGTTTTTATAAAATATTAATAAATCATAGGCTGCAATGTTAATATTAGTATGCAAAGGGGTATTTTATGTTTGAAAACTATAAGGTAGTTCACTAAATAGTATTCATTTTTAAAGATTGTATATATGTGTTACATATATATATATATATATATATATATATATATATATATATATATATATATATATATATATATATATATATGTTTTTCCACCTCTTTATAGGAATGGTCACTGTTGCTAAGCAACAATTATTGCATAGCAATAGATATATAAAGTTCTGCTGGGCATTAGTTTTTGCTTGTGTTTTAGCTTTTGAAGGCAACATAAAATTTCTTCTTTAAAAACTCAGCTTATAGCAACAATATAAAAAAGTCAAGGAGAGATGTGAGCAATCGGTAGCAATAACATCTGAAACAACCACATTTAACACCCATAGCATTAAACAAATATTTAGGTGACTTTTACATAAGTCAATGGTGAGCAGTTTGGAGCCACTTTGTGCAGAGATAGCCCTTGACTGCATTTTGAGGTCAGTATTTAGAGAACTGTCTCCATATTGCTACTTCTCAAACATGCCCAAAGATTCACATTCATCACTAAATAGCAGTGACCTCTTTTATCTTTCATTCTTTCGTGAAGTAAGTAATCTAAATTGTAAAAAATGCATATTGTCCTTCTGTGGGATGGACATATAAGGCTATGCTCATTTTAGATGAAAAGAAACGGATTATCTTCACATTTTAATTTTTTTGTAAATTAGCCTTTATGTAAAAATGGTTGCTAATTATTTGTGCTTTCATTTAATACCAGGGGTGTCACCCAATCATCTCTAACATAGTTATACAGTGTACACTTTTATATTTAAGTTCTGTCATTTCTGCCCTTGCAGTGTTAACACCAATCTAAATCATTCATATGTTTGCGGATTTGTAGATTTTTGTTGTATTTTCCTTAAATGTTCCTATTAGTTGCTTTATTTTGATTTATATTTTAATGACATATTTATAGGACATATTATCATTCATAAAGGGCTATTGCCTACATTATTTCACATGAGACTATGAGGCAGGTAATATTGTTTATATTTTTCAGGTTAGGAAATTGCTGTTCAGCTGGTTGAGCAAATCAGTCATGTTCCCCAATAAGTAAGTGATGGAATCTAGATCTAAATGAAGAAAATGTCAATAAAAAGAGTGTGCTCAGTCTATTACCATACATTTATAAAATGTTTGCTATTTTTTCATTTGAGAAATGCAGGCTTATTACAGTACGAAATTACGTCTTTGAACCCTGGCTTCAAATAAAGGATTTAAGATAAACCAATATATTTCATAAATAATATGTGAATCTTGGCAACTCACTTTTTTTTGACATGTGCTTCATTTATTTTCAACAACATTTCTCACTTTGTTTTGCTTGTTGCTTGTTCATACATCACTGATGTATAACAAAGCACTGGCACCACTACACTCAGGACTGTGTAATGATCATACCACAATCACACTATTCCTGACAGTGAGAACATTCAAGTAAATGCTTAGAACACAAGAAATTAAAGTGTAAAGGGGTAGTATCACCATAAGCCTCAATTATAACTAGAAAGTCACTAAGTACAATTACAAATCAGAAGACACATGAGATGACCATGTGCTTTAATTTTGTAAAAGCATAATTTTACCAAGCTATAATTTTACCATTTTTTCCAATTTATAAGTTATGTGTGCTTTAATTTTTTTTAAGATTTGATACTTTTTTGGTCATATTTGTTATAAGTGAGAGTCAGGTTATCTAGTTAATTTTAAAAAGTATATTCACCATTAGCTTGAACTGGAGCTGAAATATACCAACTGGAATCTGGGTCTAGGAAGTGAGGGTTCCCTACAGTAGCAAACATATTGATACAAAAGAAGTGAAGAAAAGGAAAGGAGCTTGAGAAAGAAAATATGGGGGCTTGGTGGTAGACACCTCATGGCATGTCTGGGACAGAGAAGATCCTTCATAAATGTTGGTAGATTGAATGAATGAATGAATGAATAAATGAATGAGTAAATGAACAAATTCATGCACAAATGAGAATCACTTTTTGCCATTTTTTAACCTAGAAAAACTTTTGAGAGAGTCAAATCAAACTTGTTTGGGTGCCCTACTTTCATCCTTTCCAAAATTGCTTTCTTCCTATGCCTGCCTTTACTCCTTCCTACAACCAAAATTCCCAACTGCCAATTAGTAAACTTGATGTGAATTAGTAGTACCCTGTAACTGGCATTTGCATTTTTAAAGAAGTACGAGTATATTTCAATCTCTGACAGAATTATATTCAGCGTAATAAATTTGGTTTAAAAAAATCCTATAGAAGGTGGAAAATTACTTGGGGACAAGGAGGGGAGATTGATCACCCTTAGCAGGCATTAGCTCACTTAAGATTTTTAAATTTGCAGTTTCTTTCCTTGCTCCATTCTACACCTACTCTCTGGAGGCCCCCAATTTATTCTTCTTAAGTTCTTATGTCAGACAAGTCGTCCACCAAAAAAGTGGAAAAACTATGTAGGCAGTGGTAGCTCTCTGTATGTCATTTTAATCATTCATTTATAAAACCACACAGTAAGTCAGATGTCAGGACTAAATGAATTACAGAAGGATGCTCACAAGATTTCAGAACAATGTAGGAAATGTTCTATGGCTTAATTTAACCCTCTGATTTGATTTGAATCAATTCCCAAAGTACTATAAAGGGGTACTCTTTGTAATAGTGTCAGCAACTCCAAACAAATGCAAGCCATGGTTTATACCCTCGAGGATTTTAGAGTCTATTTGATGAGACATGTTTGTTACCACAATTTTTGAAAATTCACAATTCAGTACAACTTCTTGATCAAAATTCTAGAAAAAGTGTCAAATAAAGTTTATTTGACCACAAACCACACACACACACACACACACACACACACACACACACACAGTCCTTTGATGCTTTCACATGCAAGCCAACATCAAATGACTGTATAACAGTGTCATTTGAACAGTACATCATAAAATGAGTACTCTGGAAAGTCAAAGCTATTGTGAGCTTTGTATTGAAAAACCTTTGGAATATCAGGGATATTAATAAACTGTGATGAACACACAATGCAGTACACAGATGATATATTACAGAACTGTGCACTTGAAACCTATATAATTTTATTATCCAGTGTCATCCCAATAAATTTAATAAAATTTAAAAAAGAAATTAACTGCGATGACGGCTGGCAAATACGTAAGTTTTCTATAGGATGACATAGAGGCTATTTTGTAGTGGGTAAAGTGTTCAGGAGAGAAGTCAGTTGAAATGTTGACCTGTGCCTTCTCCATGACCTTTGAGACCCAGGGAGAGATAAATATCTTGAGAGGAGTACATGAAAAAATAACACTTAACCTCAACATCATAATGATTTTTTTAAAAAATCACTTCTTTCTGTAGAAAGAAGAGAAATCTATGGCAAATGCTAGACTTCAGACTTAGAATATATTTTTTGGTCAAAACTCTGGAATATATTCTAGAATGAGTAAACGGTACTTCTTGACCTAACACAATACTATAAGCTAAGTTTTGCTTTTATAACTTGTTTGTTATCATATTAGGAGAAAAACTACTTGAACTCTGAAGCATACTGCAGATCTGAGAAGTGGCAATGCTTGTGGGGAATACTCGGGGAGCCTGCCTCATGCAGTTTCATTTTTCAAACATTGTTCAGCCTTTTATCACTGTACATAGTCACTTCTAACAATTGGACCCTAAGGTTGGAAGCATGAAGAGAGAGGAGCAGTTCTGTTATATATTCTTAACTCAAAATGAGGATGAAAATGATTCTAGATAACTGTAGTCTGTAAATAATACTCCAGAAATTGGTGACTATAACAGTGATTCTCAAACTGTCTTAAAGAATTCTAGGGCTCTGAGAATGAACTTTTGGTACTTTCTGGGGATGAAAGTTGGGGCTAGAGAGTTTTAGTCCCTCTGACTGCACTCCATTTAAGAAGCTATACCTTTATACCTTTTGCATATGGAGATTCTGTAGAAGCTTTCACTTCAGAAAAAGTTTTGGACTTTCCTGGGATAAATCTGAGCACAAATCTGAATACCAGACCCTGAATCTCCCACATCTTAATCTTGGACATCCAGCCTCCAGAACTGTGAGAAATAAATTTCTGTTGTTTATAAGCCACCCAGTTTATGGTATTTTGCTAAAGTGATCACTTAAGACAGTGATATAGTTGATTTATATTCTGACACAATCTATTTCTCTCATCATATACTGATAACAAAAGAGTTCAGGGGAGAGATCCAAGGTGATGAAGTAGGCAAAACTGTGCCTGCTTCCTTCATGACCACATCAAAATTACAACTAAATTATAGAACAATCAACCTGCAGGACCATCAGAAGTATAGGTGAACAGAAGTTTTATAACAAGGATATAAAGAAGAAACCATGTGAAGACTGGTAGGAGAGAGAGAGTCGTGAAAGGGGCCAGCCCCAACCTTCCCTGTGGCAGTTGAAAATTGGGAGGGATATATCAACCATGAAGGCTCCCCCTGGAGGAATGAGGGACCCAGACCCCCACATCAGCCTCCCTAGCTTGGAGTACTGGTGCTGGGATGAGGAGGCCCCACAACATCTGGCTGAGAAAAATATTGGGGATACCAACTTTCTTGATGAAAGAAAAGGCTGCAAAAAACCCAGACGTCCTCTTAAAAGGCCCATGCACACTCATACGTAGGCACTCACCCTGGGCTCCAGCAGAGGGACAGTGACTCAAGGGACATCAGAGACATATGGAGAAAGACAGAGTTGTGTGAATTTGGGGCAAGGACTAGAGGGATAGTTGCCATTTTTCGTGTGTGGGGTGCTGCTCTCATGAAGCCAACAGGCAGGCACCATCTTTCCTGTATTGAGCCCCATGCCCATGGGCAAATCTGAATCTGAATTGGTCAGGTGAGTGCTGGCTCTACCCTGGTGACTCACTGAGAACCCAGCACACACAACTCAATACCACATGAGGCTTTATCAGCAGCTGAACCTTATGGGAGCTGGCAAAGAGCAGCAGGCCTCAGTGTGTGCTGGTTTTTTGCAGAGAGCTATGCCAGACTCAATACTGGTGGCAGTTGTCCTTGGTTCACAGCGTGGCCTCTCCCACGTGCCTCCAGGTTTAGCACAGGCAGTGACCAACCATAGATTTCTTTGTAGCTCCTACCAGGTTGTTCCTGGATGGTCACCGACAGTGGCTGATTTGGCCTGTACCAGAGCCCTCCCAAAAAGCTCCAGAACCAACATACTTAGAGGTTGGGTTCAGACCACGGCAAAGCACCATGTAATTAGCCCCACAAGAGGCACACCCAAAGGGCTGTCTCAACAGGCACCAGAGCCTGCTTGGGAGCAGCCCACTCCATTGGGTAAGCCCTCCTATACATCAGCCCATAAGCTGTGGCCATGGCCAAACCCACAGCCAGTCAGCCGGAGGGTCAATCCTACCGATTGATGTGCCAATAGAAATCACTCAAATATATTAGGTTGGTGCAAAAGTAATTGTGGTTTTTGCAATTACTTGTAACCTTTTCAACCGCAATTACTTTTGGATGAACCTAACAACAGGAGGGCACTCACAACACCCACAAAGAACACTCCTGGAGCACCTGGCTCAGGTGACCAGGGAGACTATGCTACTGGGTGCCACAGGACACTAACTACATAAGGCTACCCAGAAAAACTGGGAGACATAACAGATCTACCTAATACATGAAATAAACACAGAGAGGCAGCCAAAATAGGAAACAAAGAACTACATCCCAAATTAAAGAACCGGAGAAAACTTCAAAAAAAGAATTAAACAAAATGGAGGCCAAGCAACCTACCAGAGATAGAGTTTAAAATGCTGGTTATAAGGATGCTCAAGAAACTTAGTGAGAACTTCAAAAAAGAAGTAGTAAGCATTAGAAAGGACATAGAAACCATAAAAAAGAAGTAGTCAGAAGTGAAGAATACAATAACTGAAAAAAAGAATGCACTAAAAGGAATCATCAGCAAACCAGATGAAGCAGAGGATCGAATTAGTGATTTGGAAGAGAAGGTAGCAGAAAACATCCAATCAGAAGAGCAAAAAGAAAAAAAGAATAAAAAAGTGAGGATAGTTTAAGAGACCTCAACATCAAGTGCATGATTTGCATCATAGGGGTACCAGAAGGAGAAGACAGAGCACAAGGAATTGAAAACCTATTTAAAAAAATAAAAACTTCCCTAATCTGGTGAAGGAAATGGATATTCAAGCCCAGGAAGTGTAGAGAGTTCCAAACATGATAAACCCAAAGAGGCCCACACAAATAAACATTATAATTAAAATGGCAATGGTTAAAGACAAAGAGAAAATTCTAAAAGCAGCAAGAGAAAGACAACTAGTTACTCACATGGGAGCTCCCATAAGACTGTCAGTTGATTTCTCAACAGAAACTTTGCAGGCCAGAAGGGACTTCCACAAAATATTCAAAGTGGTGAAAAGCAAAGATCTACAGCCAAGAATACTCTACCCAGCAAGGCTATCATTTAAAACTGAAGGAGCGATAAAGAGCTTCCCAGACAAGAAAAAGCTAAAGGAGTTCATCACCACCAAACCAGTATTACAAGGAATGTTGAGGGACTACTTTAAAATGAAATTTAGAAAATCAAAATTATGAATAATAAAATGGCAATAACTACATACCTATCCACAATTACTTTCAATGTAAATTGATTAAATGCTCCAATCAAAAACATAGGGTGACTGACTAGATAAGAAACCAAGACCCTTACATGTGCTGCCTATAAGAGACTCACTTCAGATCAAAAGACACACACAGACTGAAACTTAAAGGATGGAAAAGTTATTTCATGAAAATGGAAACAAAGAAACAAATAAAGCTGTAGTAGCAATACTTATACCAGATAAAATAGACTTTAAATAAAGGCTATAACAAGAGACAAAGAAAGACCAGCAATCTAATCCCACTTCTGGGTATTTATCTAAATAAACCCAAAGTGCTACTTTGAGGGGACGTGTGCATCCATATGTTCATTGCAGCATTGTTTAGAATAGCCAAGATGTGTAGGCAGCCTGGGTATCTATTGATGGATGAATGGATAAAGGGTAGGTGGTACATATATACAATGGAATATTGCTTGGCCATGGAAGGTAATGGGTTCTTACTCTCTTTAGCAGCCTGGATGGACCTGGAAGGTATTGTGCTGACTGGAGTATGTTGGACAGAGAAAGACAAATGCAATGTGATTTTAGGTGTATGTGGAATCTAAAGAACAAAATAAACAAACATACAAAACAGAAATGAACATAGATACAGAGAACATTTTGAGGGTTGCCAGATGGAAGAAGGGTTGAGGGTGGGCGAAAAAGTTGAAGGGATTAAGAAGTACAAATTTGTAGTTACAAAATAGTCATAGGGATTTAAAGGAAAGCATAGAGAGTATAGTCAATAATGTAGTAATAACTATGTATAGTAGCAGGTGGATACTAGACTAGTGAGGGGGATTACTTCTTAAATTATACAAATGTCTAACCACTATGTAGTACACCTGAAATTAATATAAAATAATATTGAACATCAACCGTAATTTAAAAATTACTAAAGGGGGAAAAGGTGAAGGGGAATAAGAGATCCAAATTTTCAGGTACAAACAGTAAGTCATGGGGATGTAATGCACAGCATAGGGAATATAGTCAATAATATTGTGAAAGCGTGGTACAGTGTCAGATGCTTGCTGGACTTATCATGGTGATCACTTCTTTAGGTATATAAATGTTGAATAACTATGGTGTTCACCTGAAACTGATATAACGTTGTATGTTAGCTATATTTTTAAATATAAATCTTAAAAGATAAACAGTTCACAGACAGGAAGCTGCTCTGCAGACTGCCCTGTGAATAGCACTAATGTAGGAAATCCTATAGGAACTACCTACGACCCTTGAGTTATCCATAGATCTAGATGTCAAGACTTTGAGCAATGACCTTATCAGTCATATTGAAGAGGGAATAGTTTCTTTTTCATAAGTGATGTGAAGGTAGAAGCTTTAGAAAAGAAAATATCAGGTCACAATTGCAGAGGTGATGTGTAATGGGGCACACATGACTAGTATGAGTCAGTCCACTTAGCTCACAAGACCACTGGCATAGCAGAGAGTCTGACAAAATGAAAAGGTTAAAGTCCTGGGCATCACTCACTGTATTTGTGTGAAAGTTCTAGAGATTCAGAATGTACATAGAGGGCTATCAAAAGGGAGGCCGTATGGGTTGTATGACAGTTACATGTGTGAGTACAGTGCTATACTGCCTTGGTTCAAACACTAGTGACCACACTTTCCAGCTGTGCAATTTCAGGTGATTAATAAATATAACCTCACAAAGTCTCAATTTCTTTATCTATAAAGTAGGAGTAATGATAATCATACCTATCTCTTAGGGTTGTTTTGACGATGAAATAAAATATTCACGTTGATCACTCAGCATATAGCACAGTCCATACATGTTAGCGATTGTTCTTCTTTTGCATCAAACCGAAGTACTTTTTACAGTACTTGATGAAACACTAAAATGGATCACAGATATTCTACGTCTTATTGAATGAGCAGGAGGAAAATGCATTCTATGGGGGAAAAGGAGCACGTGAAGCTTCAGAGTTTATATCTTGTAAGGATATACATTTATTAAAGGTGATAAAATTCTGTACCAACTCTGATAAGCTAAAAACTGCAAAGAAGCAAACCCATGTGTTTCAGACTTAATGGATCCTGAAGATTCCCAGAAACACATTAGGTTCATCCTTTGAAACTTTCTACTTGACCGGAGCTGGAGTCACCTGGTAAAAATCATTCACAGGTCAGTCATGTAAATCCACTCCTGGAAGCTTTTCTAAAGGTTGCAATTTCAAGCAAATAGTCTATTTATTTCTAATAACAATTTCCCCTTTATCAGAAGAGACTCTTACCGTAGATGCTGGTAAAACAGTACTCACTGATAGAGAGTCTATAATGTCATTCAAGGCAAGAGTGTACACCATGAAAAAGTATCCTTAAACATAATCCCATGACATCAGAGCAGTGCTTGGTAACTCGGGGAGGGAAGGATGCTCATTCAAGGGCTTAGCATGAAATGAATAATTGCTGAACCACTAATAGGAAACTACCAACAACATTAACTTTTGCTTGATTGCATTCGGAAGAGTCTAATTGGAACCAGCCTTAGGCAGATACAACAGGTGTATATGTACTAAGGTCCTGACTGCCACACCTACAGACACAAAGAAATAATGATGCTCTCTTTCCTCATTCAGGAACTCCCAAGATTAGATCTGGTGAGGAAGGACTAACTCTCACGGGGATCAGCTCTTGGGGAAAGCATTTGAAAAGCTGGGTGTCAGGGCTTTGGAATGACAGACACCTCACCTGGATCCCAGCCCTAGCCATGTCCTGGTGCTGGGAATGGGGCAGGCTGCTACAGATTGGAGAGGTGTCATCACATAGCAACTCCTCTCCCTTACTACCATTTTCCTGTGATTTACCCTGTGACCACTATCCCTCTGATCATGTATTTTACACTGCTTCCTCTAATAACTTGTCATTGTAGTCTTACTGGGGTTGTCTAAAATGCAGCACTCTGGGAAAGTGTGAGCAGGAAAATTCATCTCTCACTTCATTCCAGACTCTGCCCACATGTCACCTCTTCAAGGACTTCCCTGGCCACTTTCTTTAACTATCACACCCCACTTCCTCACTCACCAACTCAAGATCATTTTCCTACTTTCTGTTTCTTCTGAAAATTTTGTCCGTACCTTACGTTATTTCTAGTCTATTCATACAACTCAAGTCAGCTCCTAAAAAGGACCGATTCTCCAAAACAAAGATCTATGAGTTCAAGATCCAGTGCTTTTAAATCTTCTCTGATCTGTGTTTCTTCTTCAAATGTGTTTTTTGTATAAGAACTGTGTTTCTTCCCCAAGCATGCTCCAATGACTATTCCTCTACTACGCCCTGCAGCAGATGCCTTTCTATAAATGGGGTCAGAGGAGGCTTCAAAGGGACTGTGCTTGAGTTTCTAGGTCTAGCTCCACAGCTGTGTTGAGTGTTTAAGGTTTCTACCACCATTTATGAAAAGGCTGTTATATCCAGTAACATAATATAATATTGAGAGACATGTGTCTTCTAAATCCAGTTCTACAGCTATTGACAGAAGTAAGGGTGTACAAGAGTTGGGTTGCTATCTAGCTGCTTTTCCTCAACTAAAATTGTCCAAATGGCACTTCCTGGTGAGTCAGAGTCGCTGGGCAGGGTGCCCACGTGTCATTACCAAGGTTACTGAAACACTCTGCTTTCTGAACATATTTTCAGCAGGACTGGTTCTATAAAGAAACAGATGAGACAGCTATTTTGTTTAATTTAAGGGCCCTCCAAAAGCTAGCCTGAATACAAATTTTATTCATATTTACTTCATCCGAAATTCCTGGCAGTCACCTTCTAGAGATACACATCTCCTAAATAAATAAAGATTTTTTTTTTCTTTAAACACTAGAGTTACAAATTAGCTAGCTGACACATTAGCAGGGGTTAGTCACTGATCAATATTTCATCGTATCTCTTCAAACAGGGCGCTCAGGTATCTGACATGTGAGTGAAGAGTGGCACTTTATTATGAGAACCCAGGACCTCTCAAAAAGAAGCCCTAGGTGGTTTTCTCTTTATCAGTTCTAATTCTAGAACTAGTCACACTGACATGTGAATGATTAATAGCAGATCTGTCTTGATATGGAGAAGAGAACATAAAAATCCCAGGTAATCTTCAGGGGGCAAGTGTGCAGCAGTGAAAGCAATGCAATTTCTTCTCACTTCGGCCTAAGACCACCTTCATTTCCTTCCTGTTGACTCAGCCTCAGGCTCTTCTGTCACTGAGGGCCCTGCCCACTGACTCAGTAAACTGCGTTTCCTCAAAGCTAACATTTCTTCAGATGCTTGCCAACTGAAGACTCCAATGTACTTCTTATTCCAGGGACTCTTTGAGTTCCTTAATAATACCCTCATTTCTCCCCATGCTACCTGTGTTCTTAAGTGAAGACACAGGTACAATGAGTAAAGAAAATGCTTGAACAATCTCTGAGATGACTTCTGGGATATCAGTGTGTGTGTGTGGGGGGCAGGGGGGTTGGCTTTTGCAGACTTGGGGCAAGAGCACAACAGTGATCCATAGGTCCTAACCTTTCTGGAAATGTCACATCCAATCTGCTCCCCTCATGTAGACTTTGTAACTAAAAGGGTTAACAAATATATACTATCCATAAGACTCTGATTAGAAAAGGAAAAGTAATCCTATATAGACCACTGAATGGGGTCATGTTTCCTATGAAAGATGAGATCAAGCATCCTCTGGAAACATCACCAAAGCAAACTCCTTTCATCAAACTCACTGTTTCCATATACTCTTTAGAGTTCTGGCTGGGAGGTAGGAGGCTATATTCTTTTCATTCTAAGCTCTTGACCCTGGGCAATCACGCAACCCCTGGGATATGGTTTCCTCATCTGTAAAATGAGTATACTATATCTACATTAGCTACTGTACCAATTGTTATGAAAATCAACAAAGGTAATATATGACCTTTTATTCAGGAAATGTTGTGGAAGCAGGTGTGTCTGGTAACCTGGCAGTCTGGTAACCTGGCAGTGAGTAACCAACAATGAATAAGACATAGTCCCCTCCCTCAGATAGGAAGTCAGACACAAAATAATGGGGAATCATCATAATTGCTACAATGGAGATACAACAGAAACTCATATACCCATTAGATGTAGAATGAGCATGATTCGTTATCAAAAAAAGTGAATTTAAGTAGATATCACGTGAGTGACATATATATAATTTTAACTTAATCCATACAAATATACATTTATTGGTCAATCTATTAATATTCTGTGTAATTCCTTTGAGTATGGGTCTACTCATTCAAGTTCCGACTTCTCTTTTTTCCAAAGATCATACCGATAAGACATTCTGTGTCATTCCTAGTAATTACAATTGTCTTAAAGTAGAATAAGAGCTTAAAGACACTTGGGAAACAGACAAGCTTGCAAAATCCTGTCATTTTTATGTTTTTTTTCCCCCTTAATCTTTCATTATTGTCTAACCTACCTCTAACTCAATAGAAGTTTTTCTAAGAGTCTTGCCCACAAGGTAACTTAGTTTTCATTCATTTGTATTTTGTTGACTTACAGACTATATACATAACGAAAGTATTCAATACCAATAGCATAAAGAAGTTTGGGAACAAATTAGCTGCGCCTTGGTAAGCATCTACCTCACTGGCTGAGGCAGAAGGCGACAGGCACACTGGAGAATGGTTACTAGTTGGGAGCTCTGAGCAGGCAGTGGACAGAAGTCCGTGTGCTCTCAGAGGATGTGGAGAGTGTGTTGCAAGTTTGGTAAGTAAGGACTGGTTGAAGAGCTTCACCATGTGCACAAAGTGCTTTGAGCCCACAATGCAGCTACTATTTCTGCTTGGATTTGGTCTGCGATGAAAACCACAGAAAACATGTCATTTGCAGCCAGATCTTAAAGAAGTTTCAATTAAAAAAAATAAAGAAATAAAATGAAAGCAGTTGAGGGCTTGGAGAAGAGCAGTATGGAGCCAGTATATGGAAACCAGAAAGGGATGGACCATGGAAAATTCATTTCAGCCTCACTTTCTGAATGCCCACCTGGGAAATGTGGCCTGAGAATAGGTGCCTGAGAAGAAGTGAACAGATAGGTATGATTTTAATCAATGTGTTCAATTATCCAATGACTGTACACCATTCCCATATCCAATGACTGGATATGTATGCTCTCTGAACATGTCACCTTGCAAAGATTTCCGAACAAGTTCATCTACCAAACCTCCTTTCATCGGTGGGAAAGGAGGGAGGTCAAGAAGAACATCAATACAGGCATGTGTTTAGCCTGTAGGACCCAGGGAGACTTGATCATCAGGGGACTGCAAAGGTTAAAGGCCCATTTGTACCCAGGTGAAATGCAAGTTTCCACGCGTCATTCTGCTGAGAAATAATGATTACCAAAAAGGTGTTGCATAACACTTTGTAATGTTAGAAGGTTGACTGCACCCACCATGCCTTCCTGTAGGGACCATTCAGTACCTAAGTAAAATCTTACTCCTTTTCTGATACTGGCTGAAACGCCACCTGACCCTAAGACAGTGTTTCCTGAATTCTATGCCGCTGGCCCTTAGTCGGAAAACAGCACTCATCCTTTTGCCCTCCTCAGGCATGTTTCTTGAGCCTCTGTTAGAGCAGTGACTTTGTTTGGCCTTGAGTCAGGGGCTACTGGGTACACATCTGTGTCTGCTCAGGAACCGTCAACTTCCTGGACGTTGGGTCTTCACTTTCAAGACTCTTTATTTTCCCCAATAGCATCTTCCACAGCGTAGTCAGTAATTTCACAGTAAGTACTTATGTGCTCAACTGGAGAAATGAAGATACGAATTAGAGGTCTTGGTAGCCTGGAAGAGAAACACAGTTGCATTTCTGAAACATGCTTCTAGAAAATGATGGCGAGAGGTGGGAAGAATAAAAAAAATGGGAGGGGATCTTGTGTTCAGGCACAAGGAGATAAGAGGTCTGGAAAACAGGACCTTTGCAAAAAGGGCAGAGGAACTGAGATGGTTTGGTATGGAAATGAGATGATTTAGGGGAATTAATAAGAGGCTTTAATTATATACATCAAATAGTTAAACAAAGGAAGATTTCCAGCTGTTTTCTGACTCTACTGAGGACGAAACCGGGAGGAAGACAATACAGTTAGTCTAATTTTCTTTCACATGTTATCATCAGGGTCTTTGTCCACAGTGTTTCTGTATAACTCTGTAGAAACTAAGGGAGCAATGATACTTTACAGGCCATCAGGATTTTATTAGGCTGGCATGTGAACACAGACTGGTCAGTGTCTGTGCCATTTGTCAGTGTGTCTGAAACTCGTTTAAACATTAGTTAGTGTTGATATTGCCTTCTGAGAGTTTCCCAGAATGCCATTATCTGGTCTGTATGTGTTCAGGGTCCTACCAGTCTCTCATGGATGCGTTTGCTCTCTATATAAATGCATCTAATGACCATGATTGGACTGGGCCTGGGGTGGCGGTGCTCTGTCCTGATGATACTTGATGCTGGCTCTGGCCTAGATGAGGAAAAGAGAAATTCAGTGAAGTATTGCACAATTATCCAGGGCGTGATAAAGAAACCCTGAGAACTTTCCCATCCTATCAGAACGTGAAGACTGGTCATTGTCACTCAAGACAGAGGGGAAACAGGCGGGGTCAACCTTAATTAGCTGTTCAGTTAGCCTGCACTGGGACCCTTAGATCTAGATCTTACTCTAAAAATCACTGAGACCAGAATGTGACATGTGAGTATTAATTCTGTCTTAAGAAGGGATAACTGCTAACCAATAGTTTTGCTATTAAAGTGGAGGGCGATCTAGGCTTATTTGTGTGGTTTTGTGGTTGCGTATTTGTGTGTCTGTGTGAACTGCATATTTATTTATTGTCAGAAGACAAAGCTTCATAGCTGCAAAAGAGATAGACTGACCCCAGAGTTAGCTCATATGGAGGGAGGAGAATCATTTGCATAAATACTTTTTCCTACTCTGGGGCAGATTTGCAACTCATCACTAAGGAGCTGTAGTGGGGAGAATGAGGAGAGAGAGAATTATTTCTTTCACTTCTTCAGTAGGTTGACCTCACTTTTCCCGTGTTGTGCGGAGACCCACAGCTGTTTGCCTTGGGATCAGACCTGGCTGAGTAGCATTCTGCCCTTCTTTCCCAGAACTGACCTGGGAAAATGACCTGGAACTAGACATTAAAAACAACACACTTCTTCAACTCTTGTTTTCCTCCCACAAGCCTATATGAGGATAACAACAGCAACACATTAGTCCTCTCGCCTCACTTCAGACCCACTTAAGCACCCTATTCACTGTCTGGATGATTTACAGATTATTTTGGTTTCTCTGACAGCAATTAAAGTTAACATTCTGGTACTTAGTCCCTTCTAGTGGAAGTAGCCCTATCTTTTTAGATAAGGAGCTCAACAATAATCAAAACATAAATCAAAACAAACAAACAAACAAAACCCTTGTAAACACCCTGGACTGGTTAAATTCAAACAGAAAAATTAGCAGGGAGTTCTTGATTCAATTTGAGTTTTCAGAATGATAAATGGTAGCCATGAATGTTTTAAGGTTCATTTTAATGTATCTTTTATGAACTTTGAACGCATCACCAATTTATCTTTTATTTTAGCTTTTTAAAAATAGTAAAACTGAAACTGCCTTGCCAAGATTTAAAGAGATATTAGTTCTCTCCTCACATATTCTGTCTGGTCTTGTGAGAGTGCCCCATTGTACTCAAGGACAACAGTTCTTTGCAGGGCTGGATCTTAGACACTAAAGACAGCCCCTCTTCAATGGGGTTACTACAGGGAAAAAACGAAAATTTCAGTGCATCATAGAAGGGACAATCTAATCCTCTTTGCTAATACATCTGCTCTGGCAGTTTTGCTCTGCAAATCAAAAGGCATCCTATTAATTAAAGTTCCTTCTCCTTTCATTTTTATTCAGCTTGTGAAATGTGACCAGTATTCACCAAAAAAAAAAAAAAAGAAAGAAAAAAAAAAAAAGAAAAAATTTGAAGCCATTTTAGTCACAAATATCCACCGAAGGGTGTGCACTTTGATTTGTTGTCTGGTTTCCGCTTACTGTTCTTCCTCTTTTTTTTTAAAGAAGGAGCCCTTCTCCTTTGGCAGAGTGCAATACATTCAGAGAGCTTTACAAAACAAAGCTTTCAGCTCTGAGTCAGCAACAAACTCATCTTTGTTCCTGTGCTTCTATTAAGAAAAGAAGGCCAATTTTATGCAGGTTTCTATGGCTGGCTTCACAAAGGCATCTCTCTGTGTGCAAGCTCTCTGGCTGGAACAGGCGACTCTGAGATCATCGTTTTCAGTAACGACCAGCTGCAGTGATCGGAGAAAGAAAATCATAAACTGGTTTATATAGTGATTTTCCTGAGGAGCCTGAAATACAGATTCATTCACTGGCAGGCACTTAATAAACGCAGGGCACTGGCTGTGTCCACTCACACAACCCAGTGCCTCTTCCACACTGTCCTTTATCTCCACTCTGATTGGATATGCACAACATTCGTCTGGAGGAGGAAGTGAAGCTCATTTGCATTTTCCTGGGTTTCCCAGGAAATTCCCAGGAATTCTTGTCCTTCACTCTGATGGAGTTTTCCTGTGTTTGGGGTCACAACACATGATCAGCTCACAGCGTGTCTCCAGGTACTGAACGTTTGTTTACAATATGCCTTGGGCACTATTGGGATTTCCAGTCTGCCCACAAGGGAGATAGCTTAAGATTTCTAGGACACAGGCAAACATTCAGAATACACAAAACACTAGTATGCGCCTAAAGCAAGCATTTTAAAAAACATCAACAGAACCCTATTTGTCATGAGATTGAACAGGATGAGACTTCAATGATATGGACCCGCATAGAGCTGTCTGTGCTAGTGTTGCTTCCTTAAGAGCGCTCTGCAGTAGGTTCATACATATTTTGATTTAAAAGAAAATTCCCAGATTAAATAAATTTGGGTGGGAAATGCTGGTTTTAACAAAATGAAACTTCTTTTAACTGCAGGAATTCTCAGGACCTTAAATATATTAATGCACATTGTCATTTTCTAAGAAAGATATCTTCTTCTCCCCTCAATACCCCTACAGGAACATCTGTTTGGACTACTATTCCAAAGACTGCATCTTTGGGGAAATGCTGACCAAAACCAACGGGATGATTGACAGCTCGAGGCTTCAAAAGTTTAGGCTATCCAGGGCGAAGCTGCCAGAGGAATTTCAGACATTTGCTTTAATATGGGTACATAAAATATTTATAGTCAAATGTTATCTGAAACTAGCTATTTAGATATTAATTACAGTGTGAAATAAGAGAGCACTGTACCTTTTTCCCCCTCCAAAGGCTATCATTTTACAGGCAGAGCCTTAGGGGATCTCTATTGGTTTATGGATACACTGGCTGTCTGGCTCTCACTGGCTGTGAGGCTTTGTGGCATAAAGAAAGAGCCATGATGGAATGCAAATGAGAGGCCTGGGTTGCTTAAGTAGGTGGAAACCTAGCAGGTACTACGTTTCTACTTCTCAACTCAGAGCTACCAATTAGAGATGTCAGAAACTGTATTTTCGCTATATTTAAGTATGATACAATTTTTGTCGTTATATGAAAACTGCTAGCAAAGACTTTTGTTCATTCTTCTTTTTAATTATTTCGAACAAAAAGTATTCATTGAGTGCCTACTTCATACCAGGTACATTGTAAATAAGCCAGATATGATCCCTGCTCTTCTGGAGCTTACTGGCTAGATGGGAGAAAGGAGAAATGCCAGGTTTTATAATTTCTAGTCATACTTATTCATTTTTCCAAAGGGATATTTATGCACTTAGAACTAAGCGGGTGGGGAAGAAACTACTGCTATTTTGAAAGCATAATGCATTGGCTCCATCCTGAAACTTCCTGACCCAGGGAGCTTATTCTCACAGACATTTGGCCTGTATGTTCTTGTTACAAACACCTTACATTTACAATAACTGTGCTTTGGGGTAGAAATTCATGACGGATAGGATAGGTTTTTTAATTATTTGCCCAGAACTGAGGAACTGTTCCTGTTTCTTAGTGACTGATGAGTCATAGTTTAATCAGTGTGACACTTGTAAAAACAAAACAAAACAAAACAAAACAAAAAAGCCAAAGGTGATTTCTACCTTTGAATCCCTGATACAAGTCTAAACTTATCTGGAGTTGGAAAATAAATCCTCAAGGCACATACCTCAGTATTTGATATATTACAACACATAAAGGATCTTTCTGCACTCCGGAAGCAAGTTGGGACTAGGTTTAGGGTGTTTTTCTTATGAAACAGAAAGATAATGGCTGACTGTGGAATGAGGCAGTGAGAGGGAAGCTGTGATAAAATGGTTCTAAGTTATAATACTTAGAACTTTTTAAATCTACATGAATTAAATGCAGTCGCCTCATGGGGCAGTTATGTTACTTGAGTAGTATAAGCACTAATAAGTCAAGAAAATGGTTTGCTATTAATCGATTCAGAACACACTTTAGAAAAAAAATATGTATAATCTCTGTTGCCAGCTCCTGAGTCTGTGCTTTGATGTATGTTTCTTAATCTTTTTCTATTGTTTGAGTAAATGAACCAGTCATTTGAGTGGTTTCAATGTTTGTCTCTCTGCTCTATTTCTGTATATTTGTTTCTTTTTTTCAATCCAGTTCAATCTCATCAATTCAAGTTCACTTATTCTTTCAAGAAATATTTATTAAATGTCTACTATTGACTAAGCATTAAGTATAAATGTTAAAAAAAGGAAAAGATGTTTTTATATGATGTGAAGAGATACTACTTGAGAAAACAAAAGGTGGCTGTGTGTCTTCTGCAATAAATTATCAGAAAGAGTTGGAAAGAAGTTGGATATTTCTTTATGTCCAGTGTTTAATTCAACTTCCATATTTTCTTTAGATTTTAAAGTACTGTGCCAAATATCTAAATCATCTCAAATGTTTATATGCATATTCTGAATATTATGAGTATTGGAAATATCATTATAAATATTATAAACAAATAGTACCACAGATATTATAATAAAATACTACGATAACTTCAAAATTTAAATATTGTATTTCACAGTTTGCTCTCATATAAGATGCATCTTACATTAAATTTATAGTAATATGGTAGGAAATACAAAAATGACAATTAAAGAGCACAGCCACTTACTTTGTTTCCCATATATATACAATATATAATAAATATATTATATACATAATGGTATCTATTTTACATATGTGTAATATCCGAGACTCTTTCTCTTTAACTTTTATGGCTTCATTACACCCACATACTATATACTTAGTGATAATAAGGACTTAAGGCACCAGTCCACGCAAATGGCTTATCCCCCCTCATTTACCATTCTTTGCACATCTCTGCAGAGGCTATACTGTCAGCGTTTAGAAGAATTTCAAATGGATCAAAAATAAACATCACTATAAAAATATCAAATTCTTCACATCATTGCCAACAAACATACTTTGAAATCAACCAAACAGTATACCTTTTAGTTAAAACACTTTTAAAAGTTGAAGATGATGGCAACTTACTCATTTTGCTTAACTGAACTTGACATCTTGAGTGAATTACAGATTCATTCATTCATTCACTTCTATTTTATGTGGTGTGCGTGTGTGTGTGTGTGTGTGTGTGTGAGAGAGAGAGAGAGAGAGAGAGAGAGAGAGAGACAGAGAGAGAGACAGAGAGAGAGACAGAGAGAGAACTTAGTACTTGTCAAGAACTGTACTAGGAGCTGGGTTTATAGCAGTAAATAAAATAGATAAAACTCCCTGCCTTTGTGGAACTTAATTCCAATGGCGGGAAGACCAACAATCAACAAGCAGCTATGTAATGAAAGGCCAGGTAGTGCCGTGTTAGAAAAGTGCTACAAAGAGAATTAAAGTCATGTGAGGGCCTAGAGGGCGATGGAGAGGGCTTTGATGTGGTGAAGGCCGCTGTTCTCACAGAGCGGGGTGTCTCTGAGGAGACTTCAATGATGTCTGGGAGCAGCACTTTCACTTCTCTGGGGAAACGCATTCCAGACCGAAGGATCTGTAATTATAAGGCTCTAAGGCAGAAGCACAACCGTTGTGATTCCGTAACAGAAAGGGAGCTGCAGGAGCAGGGTGAGGGAGGAAGAGATTGGCAGGAGATGCAGCAACCAGGAAGCAGCTGCATGCACACAGGTGGGACCGGGGCAAAAGCAAATGCAGGCCCGTGATGACATGTCTGAACACGTACGTCATAAATCAGGTAACATACTCTTTAGGAAAATATGTTTTAGCTTCCTTCCTTCCCCTTCATAATCCCCAGGAGACCAAGTTTACAAGTAGAATTCTTGGACTCATGATTCCAGATTGGTGAGTGGGAGTTGGTCCCTGGTCCTTGGTCTGCCCACTTCTCTTTCCACCTTCAGCTCCATTCTATATTGTGAGAGATGACACATATATATGGCCATCCCAGACCATTATATCCAAGCTCAACTCTCAACCCTGCACACAGCAGCCTCTTGGATCTCTCTGGAGTCCAGGGTGTGCAAATCTGCAGCGGGGTCTGTCCCCAGAGATACGGATCCTATAGAAGAGATGACAGCCCTGGAAGCAGGTGTGCCGACACCTGGGCAGGGAATGCTGGGCCTCTGCAGAGCAGTGAGCTATAGACTCCAGCTGTGCACATTCCAGTGACCTGGGGACTCTTTACCAGGTGGTAGGTGCATGGGAGCAGCTGGCAGTGCAGCTGCAGAGAGGCCACAGCTGGGCCCTTGAAAGCACATGCTCCAAGCCGGGTTCTAAGGACATCACCAGCTGGCCCTGTAGGTCTTGGTAAGGATTTGGCTTTTAATGTAACCGAGCTGGAAAGACATTGAAGTGTTTCAGTTTATATTGTCAAAGTTTCTCTCTGGCTGCTGTGTGGAGAGTAGCCTAGAGTAGAACAAGAATGGAAGGAGGGAGCCCACTTAAGAGGATGTTGCAGTGTTTTAGACAAGAGGTGTTGATCTCTCTGTGTTCCTATTAACACCCATTAGTTATTGATAAACAAAATACCCTGGTCCTCTTAAAAGCTACTGGAGACTCTAGAAAACAGATTCTTCTGTGGGAGGAGAACTAACTGAGAACTGAAAGCTTTTACACCCACACATCTTCCGGTTTACGCTCCTTTAATGTGTCTTTATTCCTCAGCTGTCTCCACTAACACGATTCCACTATTTTTATCTTCATGGCTTTATTATTTCAGGAAACTCTTTCCCAAGAAGATATACATTGTAAACAGCTATACTGTTTGCTCCAAGAGCTATGTGAAAAAAAATAAATGAACATCAGACTATTTGACTTTTCTATGGATAATATCAAACTACTCTTACTCTTCAAGACTTTGAAACTTCCTTCTAAAAACCCTCCCCTTGCCATATTCATCAATTATAATTTATTATATCATGATCCTCAAACAATCTCAATAAAGTTTTCTGCATTGAAAGACTGTCTTAAACTACTCCTAACTTTGCCTGACCTGCCCCCCACCCCTTGGAAAGGCTACTAAAACACAGCCAAGGTAGAGTTCTCCTTTATCTCAAGAGGAATAAATTCAGCTTTGTCTCATCGACAGAGTATTTTAGTGGTATTTATAGTGAAGCAGCCTAGGCAGTCTCGGAGGCCTGTTGAGATCTGATCAAAACTTCACACTTCTGTAATGTAAGACCCTCAATGTGGAAATACAGCAATACTCAGAGACTCTTGGGGTTTTCAGCTCAGGGATATGGCATGGGTCCAACCTCCTATTTATATCATTTTCTTTTCTCTTCTGTTCTCTTCTGTTCTCTTCTGTTCTGTTCTCTTCTCTTCTTTTATTCAGCCCCCCCCCCCCCCATACTGACTTTACTTTCTATTCTAAGAATCATAAGCCATTTAGAGGAACTCTTCGATTATGTAATCCAGTCTATAAACCTCTTACTCTTACTGGTAATGTACCTTAATACTGCAGTATTATAACTGCAGAACCAGCTCAAAACAGTCATATCTTTTTTCTAACAAGATTCTGAGTTGCTTTTCAGGGACAGCAGACCAAAAGCACAAGTCATGCAGCCAAAGTCAGTGTAGAGGAGAGAACTTTGACCTCCAGCTGCACCCAGAAGCAAAGTCTCACTGCCCCGACCCACAGAACAAAAGGACTGGGGCATAACCAGAACTTGAACACCAGAATCCTTTCAGAAGGGCCTTCCCTTCTGTCCAGCACGATGTGGTGCTGAAGCCTCTTACCATAAATGGCCAAGTTCCAGGGTCCTCCAATTAAAACGTGCCCTGCCAGTGCTTCTGCATACCTGTGCCTCCTAACCCCTTACAAACCTGCCCAGAACCCTGGATGGGAGGTGGATTTGGGCTTCTCCCTATCTCCTTGTTGGGCTGCCTCTTGAAAATGAGCTCTTTCCTTATTGTACACTTGATGCTTTAGTGATTGGTCTGACTGCATGCTGGGCATTCAAATTCGTGGGTGGATTACAATATTGTTATTTATAAGAAGGGCCAAGTACATGTTTCTCATATATGCTTAGTCTTTGTCCACGGTTCCTGGTTCATAGCTTCCCAAACCTTGTAATTCCTGAGCAATAAGCGCAACGCCTATTATTTTTTGTTATAATATTTGGTCTTTTGTCCTCAGATCCTGAAAATACTTCAGAGTCCTAAAGGCGAAATGAGTGTCTAGTTATTCATAACAAGACTCTTTCCACCACAACTAGGTTTATGTTAATGAGGCAACTTTTGGAAAGAACCTAAGGATGGAGACTAGTTGCCAGGGGAACCAACCAAGAAAAGAGGGTTGGAAATTTAAGTCCTGCCCTCTGATTTCCAGGGAGGAGAGGGGGGTTAGAGGTTGAGTCAATCACCAATGGCCATTGATTTAGTCAATCATGCCTATGTTATGAAGTTTTCATAAAAATTGAAAAAGGAGGGAGCTTCCAGGTTGGGGAACTAAAATTCTTCCAAGTGTTACTGTGCTGGGCCCCACACTCCATGAGGAAGGAAGCTCCTTTGTTAGGACCTCACCCTATGTATGTTTCATTGGCTGTTCATTTCTACCCTTTGAAATACACCAGTAATCTAGTGAGTAAATGGGTTTCCTGAGTTCTGTGAGCTACTCTAGCAAATTAATCAAACCTAAGGAGGGTGTTGTAGGAAGCTGATTTATAGCCAGTCCCTCAGAAGTATGGGTAACTACTTGAACTTGTAATTGGCACCCTGAGTTGGAGGGGGTTATTGCAATCTCCCATTTATAGCTGATCAGTCAGAAACACAGAATTGAGTTGAATTCTCAAACACCCTGCTGCTGTGGAGAAGCCCCCATCTACATGTTGAATATTGGGTCCACAAACCCAAAATAATTACTGACAGCACTAAATTTGTCTCTCTCCTTGTCATTTTTGGGTCTATATCTCTAAATGTAAAGATGAGAGGGAAAAGGACATGGGTAGCCCCCACAAGTCTGTTCCTCAAGCAGCTCTACAGACTGAGAAATTCAGAAGGTTTTTACTCAAGCAGGCTTCCTTTGGACAAAGTTTGCTCCAGGTGGCAAGTCATTTACAAAAACCCCGTGGGAAATTCCCTTACTCTTGTTTTCTCAGTGAGCTTGGTTCTGGACGAGACCTCTTCTACAACTTTTCACCTCTTAAAAATTTTAAATTAGTCAGGTTTGCAGCTGGAGGCATTCTAGACCCAAACTGGGGAACCAAGATACAAGATGCATAAGTGACACTTACAACCAACTGTTCCTAGATTCTTATGGATTCCTCTCTGTCTAAACCCAACTCTGCTCCCCTCTGGGCCAGATTCCTGCTTCTTTCATGTATTTATATGAGACACTACATTCAGGTACTTGCTTTCCCAGATGGCATAATTCTTTTTTATAATTTCTTTTTTAAAAATTAAATTTATTAAGGTAACATTGGTTAATACCATTATGTAAATTTCAGGTATAAAACATTATGATTTGATATCTGTATCTAAATGGCATAATTTCACCGAGGATAATTTAGAATTACAGAAGCAACTTTGGGGGAATTCTTTTTTTAAGATCAAAATATTATCACAGAACTATTAAATGCCAGGAACTGTATTTATACTGCATTTTGTATCCTACAGAAATCCTGTGAAGTTGGCACTATTTTTATTGTGGTAGAACATTTAACATGAGATCTACTCTCTTAACAAATTTTCAAGTGTACAATAAAGTATGTTAACAGTTATATAAACCAGAATAGAGAGCCCAGAAATAAACCCATGCAAGTATAGTTGACTGATCTTTGACAATGTGGACAAAAATACACAACAGAAAAGGATAGTCTCTTCAAAAAATGGTTTTGGGAAAACTGGATATCTATATGCAGAAGAATACAATTGGACTCTTATCTTACATCATACACACACAAGAAAAACTCAAAATGGATTAGAGACTTAGACATCAGACCTGAAACTAAAACTCCTAGAGAAAACATAGGGGAAAAGCTTCTTGACATTGACTTTTTCAAAAACTGCTTGGATATAACACTAAAAGCAAAGACAATAAAAGCAAAAATTGACAAATGGGATTACATTCAATTAAGTGTCCACACAGCAAAGGAAATAATCAACAATGTGAAAAGGCAACATTCAGAATGGGAGAAAATATTTGCAAGCTATATTTCTGATGAGTTAATATCCAAAAAAACATAAGGAACTCCTGGCACTCAACAGCAAAATAGCAAAGAATTCAATTTCAAAGTAAGCAAGGGACATATATCTCTAAGCAGAATACACAAAGGGCCAACAGAAAAACATAAAAAGGAATTCTGATGTTTTCAAAATTGTTCATCTGAGAGACACCTCAGAACAAAAAGGGAGCAAAATCCCAAATATCCGATGGTTTGCATTTTTCATTGGCATAAAAATTTATCCAAAAAAATGTAAGATTCCAAAATTGTTTCTTTAAGAGATTAACTGGCCAAAGTAAAAGAGAACTGTGAAAAACTATCTCTCATTTAGTTCCTTTTAAACCACAACTAACGCCTCAAGGTTTTCATCCTACTATTCCTCTTCCTCCATCTGTGCTCCTGATGTCCCTGTGACCTCATTTCCCCGTAATCTGCTCTCCTTCCCTTCTTTTCAGCCAGACACTCTCCCAAACTCAGTTACTTTTTAAAGTTAAACCTCCCTCAGAATAGGAAAATCTCTTGGTTGCTTTTAAGCCCTGGTCTTCCTTTGAGTTGAGTGCCTCCGTCAAAAACTTTCCAAGTCTTTGGCAAAACTTGTAGAAAAATTTAGAATTGTTTAAGAATGTATAATTCAGGGGCCCAGATCTATACCAGTTAGTTAGTAGGAAAATTAATGGAAAATGCAGAATGAGAAGATCCTGAGGATGACTTAAAAACTTCCAGATTTCGTAGTAAACCAGAGGCATTTAGGAAAGCTACAGATGTTAGACAAGGTCTTGTAGAGGCTATCCCAAAAGTCTTGCCCATGAAAATGAATGGACTGTATTCCAGTCCTGTAAGCAAAGGAAGGATGAGTTCAGAGACTTTCGTGATAGGCTCTTGGACACGCTTAGACAGGATTCAAGAGTAGCTCCTGAAACAGGTAGAAACTTAGTCCTCTCTTCACTTTTTATAAGTGATCTTAAGCCAGAAATAAAGGAAATCCTATTACTTTCTCACACATCTCCATTCATTCTTGAAATACTTTAAATCTTGCTATTCTTTTTCCTTTACATCAAGAATGTCATGACTAGGTAACCTCTGTTTGCTTACTATCAATGCTCTGAATAGGTGTATTAGAAAGTCTTTTAGAAAATTTCTTCTTAATTTTATAAAGTATGATGCATATTGTATGAGGATAACGTTTGATGCTGTTAGGAAAGCTGCCTCTTAGCACCAGAAGACCTCAAATGGAAACTAGCAAAACTTTTATAGGAAATTACCCACCACAGTAAGGATAAACTGACTACTACATCTAATTAACATGGATGAAGGAATTTTACTAAAATTGCTAAGGGTATGTGTGGTTCAGGTATCATCTTTCACCAGCATAATTCTAGTAAAACTGTAATGGTTAGGGTTAGGTTTAGGAGATAAGTAAATACCAGTGAAACTATCACCACAATCTATGCCATAAACATATCCATCGCCTCCCAAAGTTTTCTCCCACACTATTCATTTGCTTTGAAATATTTTTTCCCATTCTGAACATTGCCTTTTCACATTGTTGATTGTTTCCTTTGCTGCACAGAAAATTTTTCGTTGGATGTAATATCAATGTCAAGAAGCTTTTTCCCCATATTTTTTTCCTAGAAGTCAAGATAAGGGCTCAATTTATTTTCTTTGCATGTGGAAATACATTTTCCCAATTTATTGAAGAGATTATCCTTTCCCCATTGTACATTCTCGGCACCCTTATCAAAGACCAGTTGACCAGAGGGTAAGGGGGGCGGGGGGTGGGGGGGAGGGAGATGAGGGTAAGGGGGATCAAATATATGGTGATGGAAGGAGAACTGATTCTGGGTGATGAACACACAATGGGATTTATAGATGATGTAATACAGAATTGTACACCTGAAATCTATGTAATTTTACTAACAATTGTCACCCCAATAAATTTAATTTAAAAAAAAAGAAAAGACCAGTTGAACATATATGCATAGGTTTTTTCTGAGGCTCTCTATTCTGTTCCCTTGGCTTAGTAGATTTTTAATATGTTCAGGTCATTGTTTATTCTCACGATTTTTGAAGCATTTCATTGCTGGAAAAATAGGCTGCAACAATGTCAAAAAAATCACTTAATTTTGTGTTCCCAACTTAGGAAATTCCGATCTCTCGCTAGTAATAAGAGTACCCATTTTACTGGAAATGTTAAAAGGGTTTGCAAAGTTCTGCCACTTAGAAACTTTACACTACATATTGCCCCTGGTTCTTGGAAAGGAAGAAAAACAAAACAAAACAAAACAAAACAAAACAAAACAAAACACCCCCAGAACTCTAGAACTCAAATCAGCAAAAGTTTAGAGACTCTTAAACTTCTAAGACCTAAGGTATTGCCGTTGAGACCATCTCCTGGGATTCAATCTCTCCCTACCTGAAATATCACCCACAGTTCTCAGCTCCACCTACTAATAGTAGATATGGTCAAATATTGCAGGAAATTTAGGGAATACATGCAGTGGTATTATCAAGAGGTTTCTGCAGCCTTTTTTCATATTCTTTCTAAACAACCCTTGAGTGATCTAAAACCTCCGACCAGTTCTTCTAGAAGGAGCCCATCAAGTACTGTCCACAATGAAAAAAAAGGTCCAATTGTAAATTTCAATATATTTTTGAATCACTGGAAATGGTCCTTAGCACAGATCTCAAGATGACGATTCTTTGGATCTCTCCAGAAGCACACAATCTCCTAAAAGAGACAGTTGCAACTCAAGCACTTCATACTGAGTAGACGACTAGGTAACTCCCACCCAAGATCCATAGAACAATACTAAGGATTGCAATGCTTTAGTCTGTGATATTTTGTTCTTTATTTTTTCAGACATTTTATCACTTCTTTTGTTGGATTAAAGCCACTTTTAATGTTATTTTAAGAATGCTATTCCTAATTTTAATGTTTGCTTTCTCAGTCACACCACTGTATGTGTCCCACGCATGGCTGCATGTTACTAGTAAACTAAAGCAGTGCCAAGTACACTTCCCTGTGGGAGTCACCCAGCTTCCCTTGGTACCAGGTCCCTATAATACATCCATTGGTTTCCTGGGTAACTACATTTGACTGTTAGCTAACATTGTAGGTAGAAAACCCCACAACAGACCAGACAGTGAGAAATCTGAAACCGCATATCACCTTGTACTTAGAAAAGGAGGTTCCTGTCTCCACTGAAAAAAACATTAAGTGATCTTTTGTTGGGCCTCACTTTTGAAACTGAGTTTATGCAAAAACAGAAGTGAGAAGAAGATCAGGGTGCAGATGCTATATATTTGGAGGCCAAAGACCTAAGACCTAAGAAAGACACACTATTTTTCTTTTGCCTTAGATCTACTTGATCTTGACACTGAAAACTTCATTGCCCGGTACTGAACCAGTTTTGACAAGTGGTGCCAAACTTTACAACATTATTTGACAGTCCATGAGGATTGCTGTCCACAAACAGTCATTGACTAGCTCCCATTGAGTGGTACTGGATTGGATTTGTGTACAAAGGACTATAGATTTCTACCTGCCAACAGGACAAGGATTTGTTATGTCGGTAATCTGATTCCTATTTTCAGGATAGCCTCTGCATCCATCAATCACGCAGGGACCATTTTGACCTATCCATTTTTCCCTTTTAGAAAAAGTTCTCCATGTGCTTTAAAATAGGCCTGGGAAGTAGGAAGACTACATGCCATGAGTCACAGACTAGCAAAAGAGCTAGAGGGTATCACCAAAAGAAGTGTCACTTGAGAAATGCATGAAATCCATCAGGTGTTGGTTCAGAATAGAACCTCATAAGATATAATACTGGCCTCTTAGGAGGAAATTTGTGCTGCTTTTAGGAATGTTGTGATTAAATTCTTTCAGGCCTCTTGATATCTTTAATATCATGCAAAAGATTTGGGAGAGAATAAACCATAAGACTATCAGTTTGGCTAATAACCTCTATCTGCTATATTGGCTCCTTGATTTGATGAGATCTATTCTGTCTAATTTGGGCATCTTCATTCCGGGTTGACAAGTGAATTGTAACTCGAATCATAATTCTTCTCTTATGGTTTGTCCGGTTGCAATGTTCTAATGTGTGATCTCCATGTTTTTGGATATTGCTGAGCAGCTACGGTGTTACTGAACGACGCAACAAATTATCATCCAACCAAAAGAACAGGAAAACCTGACACTTGTGGAGGTTGAAACAACCATCCCTAGAAATGTGGTACACTATCATGACAACTCACACAGTGACAATTTGGCTTGAGCACATCCCCAGGTGTTAGTGGTCCGTTTCACAGCCCAGGCTGAGGAATGACCACACAGCAGGACTATGAGAACCAAAACCATCTACATGCATTCTGCTTACAGCCCATGTACACATGACTATTATTTGGCTGTCTTCATTAACGTGAATTGACTGTTCTTCACTGACATGAATTTACTATTCTAGGAAACTCTCGTGTAGAAAAACAAAAGATGCAAATAACTTTATAGTTTGTTCCAGGAACTTCCTGAGAAAACCATTTAAATAAGCACCAAACTTTTCAATTGTTCAACAGACAGCATCAAACGGTTTACTCCCCAAAACTCTTTGAAACTCATGCTTCAAAATCTTTACCTTGCTATGTTCACCAGCATGAAATTATAATGACCGGTACCAATAATCCCAATCAAGACCTTGCACTGAATATCCACCTTAAATCAGACTCCCAATCCTCCCAGATACCACAATTTTGCCACCCCCTTTATTAGGTGCTACTAAAACTCTCTCGAGATTGTGCACTCCCTTTCTATGGTGAGAATACACTGAGCTATATTTATATATATAAATTTGGTGTATGTATAATATATAGGTATATATATAATATATAGGTGTATATTTTACATATATGCCAAAAAGTATGTGTGTGTGTGTATATATATTTATATATATACTATATACATATATATGTGTGTGTATATATGTGTGTGTGTGTATATATATATATATATATATATATATATATATATATACATAAATACATATACTTTTTATTTTTAGCCATATTTGTGGGATAAATGTTATCCAATTTTGGTTTTAATTTGCACTTCTCTGATGACTATTAATATTGAGCCTCTTTTCATGTTTATGAAAACATGCATCAATACAAACTACTATAGGAGAAAAAAATCAGAAACAATTTATAATAAAAAATTGGTACTGATCAATTAAAATCAACAATAACATAGAATTAAAGACAAAGAAAGGATAGCAGAAGTAAATGCTCTAATTTACTGAAGCTACACTGATGACACACTAACAGCATACGAATCTACTAGAGATTTTCAAGAATCTCAGATTTCTGAAGGAATGTGTCTGGTGGCACTTTACATCATTGTCAAGCATAGCACAGCAAGCAGGTTTCTTTACAGAATCCTGCATTAAAGCCTTTAGAAAACTCTTCCAACAGAGTAATTCTACTTTAGGGATGGCAAATATTAACGAACCTTAATAGCTCACTTAATAGGATTCTATGTAGTGGGAGGCCCTTCGTATCAATCCTCGGATTATACTTGGAAGATCACAGATCTTGGGGTGGGTTCCCAAAAGGCAAACCACTGGGATAGTTTCTCAAAGGGCAGATTTATTCATGTGTTTTCCATTTCTATATATGAATAAAGTAGAATCCCAAAATGCTTACCTTGGAAAAAAATGTCCTAAGTTATCCAATAACCATACATGTTTAGAAGGTATTAGTTATTTGTATCCTATATGCACTATTAAAAATGAGACAGTTTTATATTTAGGGGGTTTATTCCACAAGTGGTACAAACAAAATAATAGTATCAGACGTATTGTCAGTTATTCTGTATAAGTTCCTACTATCTCACAGACATTTGTAAGGGGTTGATCCACTCAGAGACACATCAGAATGTACCTGCCGAAATGAGCATTATTCTCTTTGGAGGCCAGTTTTCCCCGCAAATTTAGTTGCTAAATGATTAGCAATATATTTGCATAAGAGAAACTTATCTTTTACTCATTAAACAGTTTCCTTAACAGTGCTGAAAGCTCTACAGATTGGTTATTGTTTTAAATTTGCTTTAGAATTGTTAAAATATTGAGGCAAAGTAAAATTTGACTTAAAAGAAAAAGCAGATCAACCACCATTTATATAAACCATAACAAGAATACCCAGTCGTTTCTTAATGAGCTTCAACTGAGTTGTCTAAAGTGAGCTACCAATAGCACTTTCTTCCAGGAACGAAAAATAGACCCATAGGGCCAAACTCCCAGTCTCAGGCTCTGCCCCAGCAAGCATTCCTGAAAGACTCATATGAAATATTGAAGCAAAATTTATTTTCATTATCCTTATGAGATAATCCCTAGTAACAGCCTAGAATTACTATCTGTAGCTCCCTGAGGACACAAGATCTGTCAGTGAATAGTGTGCTAATGATGACCAGAAAATAAACTTTTGGTATAAGTCATTTTGTAAATTTGTAAATGCAAGAAAAAGGCAAAGTAGTTTTTTGTGAGAATGGGGTATTTTGTAAGCTGCCCTACGGTTCTCTAGGCAGAGGATGTAGGGAAGTTTTGTTCTGTTTTGCTTTACTATATGAAATATCTTCTGAAATGCATGATGAGGGATAAGAAAGGGTGGTGCCAGCTTTGTGCAGACATGTATCCAACAGTCCCTGGGTACCACGTTCTGCATCCAAGTATTGGCTTGTTTAATAAAGACGACGATCACAAACCCAGAAAAGGCCAGAAGCTTAATGGAAGGCCAAGACAGGAGGGAAGAACCATTTAAGAGTATTATGGATCAAGAGGGACGTTCACCATAATACAGGCCCGCCTCAAGAAACAAAAACACCCCACATAAACAACGTAACTTGACACCTAAAGGAACTAGAAAAAGAAGAACAAACAAAACCCAAACAAAATTGAATGAAGGAAATAATAAAGATCAGGGCAGAACTGAATGAAGTGAAGACAAAAAAAAAACAATAGCAAAGATCAATGAAATTAAGAACTGGTTCTTTGAAAAGATCAAAGAGTATTAAGGTTTTACTTGTTCATTTGTTTAACTACGCAGAAGTACATTGACCATTTAGTAAATTTACTGTGCAGTGTATGAACTAAGCTTCAGGGTTTCTTACCTGGTGAGTGCTGAGAATTTCTGGAAGTTATTGTGAGTTTTAGGAGGATGGGGGAAGCCAGGTTGACAACAGGAAGCATTTCTCTGTTGGTATGTCCGTTAAATGACCCAAGAGATCCGTCCCCACCCCCCCTAAAAAAAGGACTGGAACCTGCAGTCATATTTGGTGGTTTATTTTCTCATTCTAAATATATATCCACCTTTGTACCTAATACTATCTTGGCATTTCTATATTTCTTTATGGAGGGGTCTCCCAGCATTGTATAAGCTTCAGGTCCCCCCAAATCTGGATTGGACCTTGATTTTGTGGTTTGTTCACACTTTCAAACGGGCGGCTGGACTCTTTTTGGTACTTTAGAAATGTGTATGTTGTGAACAGATGGTTTATGACACAGGTGGTTTTTACTAGTCATGTCAGAGGGACTGGCCTAGAAAGACTCCGCTCAAAGACAGGTTCTTCACCATGAGACAGCGTAGCTATTTAGAGATGAAAAAGAACTTGGTCATCATGTATATTATGTAAGAGAAATGAGAGTACTTTGTCAATGTTTTTAAATAATGTAAGATGTATTTCCTCTGACAGAGAATACAATAAGATAACAAAACAATTCTCATTATGCAGGTCATTCATTGATGCATTCAGCACTTAGTAGGTATCCAACAAGCATTTGTTCAATAAATAAATTCTTTCAACTATCAGATAATGCCTCCTGGATATAAAGGGTATATATTTAAATGACTCAATCAAAGTTCAAAACTATCTAGTGCCTACTTACAGATGGGAAAATAATTTTTGAAGACTTTTCAAACTATTGACTGTATTTTTATTTGGGGAAGTTATTTTTTTTTTTTTAAACTTCTTTTTTATTCCTAGCTGCTGGCATAGTTGGTGACATGTGGTAGATGCTCAATAAATATTTGTTGGATTTGTGAATAAATTAGGGATTTTAAAGGTTTGTTCATTCACATGAAATTATACATAGTTTATTTAAATTTAGGTTGACAATTTATTTGAATAATGATTTGGAATTTTCTGCAACATATAGATGTTATCTCTGTTGCTTGCTAAGCATGAGACCCTGAAGGCAAACTCCAAAAATAGGATAGATGAGAAGTAGAGAAAATTTTGTAGTCTCAGGACTGACAACCCTGTAGTAATTATATGGCCAAAGATAGTAAGTTTGACCAGTAATAAGCATGGGCCAATGAAAAGGACAAGGGAGGGATTTGAGATTGTGAAAAACACACATAAAGGGGATGATTAGGATATATGTGGGACGTGAGGATTTACTTGATGAAGCTACAACAGTGGCATGTTGAAGAGTAATGACATGTTTGGTTAGAAAATACGTGGATTGTGGATCCCGTTGATGAAGGGCCAGAGAGTCCTGACTGAGACATTTAGATGAGATGTCACAAGCAAGAGAAAGTGATTCTAAGAGACTGGCATAATGAAAGTAGTGTTTGAGAAAGATAATCCTGGCAGCTGTGTGAGGAATAGAATGGCAGGCTGAGAGGCTAAAGACTTAGCATGTAACTGAGGGCTTCACAGTAATCCCGATAAGGAGATGAAGGTCTACTCCTGGGAGGCTTCTAGAGAAAGAAAGAGGGAAAATACAAATGCACGAGGTGGGGTAGGGACATTTGATTTACTAAAGGTAGATTCAGGGTGCAAGATAAAGAGTAGGGTCATATGGCTGGTTTAAGTCTTGATTATATTTCAAATGTCACAGACTCCATGGGACATGCCTTCTGACATAGATGATGGGGATGGATGAATTGGTGAGAAATAAGTTGTAAACTTTGGGGATTACCAATATGTGTGGTAGGTGAAACTGCAAGATGGCTAAATGTAAAGAATGTATAGAGAGAGGAGAACAAAATATCAAAGGAAGCTTTGATTGATTTCATATTTTGGGTAGGATGGGAAACTGTAACTAAGAAAGTAGGAGTATCATGTTTTAAGAGAAGAAGGAAGATTTCAAGGAAATGGTGACCAAGAGGGTCATCTGTAGTCAAGGAAATAGAAAACACAGTTGGAGATCTGAGAGCTAAGGCGGAAATATTCATTGATTGAAGGGAAAAAAAGGGGGGGGAATTATTTTAAAAAACAAAACTTTTTTGATATATTGGACATTGTATAGCAATGCTTTTAAAATGATGAATACAAATCTTAATATATTGTTATACAGACTTGATTCTTATAATATTGCTGCTGAAATCTATGCAGTGAAAAATTAGATCATTTTAATCATCAAATGCTAAAGATAAACAGTTCAATCTAACTCCCAAATGGAAGAATTAAATATACTTTTACCTTTAGGGAGGATGAGTCATTTTTAAAGAATTTTTTGTTGGATTATTATTAGTGACTTAATACAGAGGCTGGCAGATATATTTCTGTTCTCTTGCTTAGTTCTCAAAGGACTAGAAATGGAAAAGAGTAAAGAATTTAATCTTGTGGAAAACAAAACAAAACAAAAGCTTATTTCTCTGCTCAAAGTATATAGGAGAGAGATATGAAAACAAGTCAAAAGTTGAAGTCGGAGGAAAATTGGGACTTATACGCCTCGCTTTGTGACTTTGATATTTACAAAGGAGGTAAAACAAAAATGGACTTATGTTTTAAAAAATAGGAGTCTATATGGATTTAAAAGCACACAGTAAATTATAATCAAACACATTTTTGTAATATATGGTAAAACATGAGTTCCTACTAAACTGATGATCTGTGGTCAGTTTTCCTACCCAAGCTTATTGATAATGTAAGGCTAATGGCTGAAAATTATTTACAGTTAACTCTTTGCAGTATCATCGTCAAATATATATGAGAATGTGATGATGCGCAACGCTTGTATAGGTAACTGGTTTACTAAATAGTTTTATCCTGGTGGGGTATAAACATGAAATTATTTTATTTTTTCTCCAATTGCTACTTCCAATTCTGCTGTTAAATCATTCTTTCCAGTACTCTTAAAATTCTCTTAGATTGTTTCTGTACCTTTCCACCCATTCCATAACATCAAAAATTCTATTCCATTTTAGAATGATCAAAGTTCAGCTATTTGCCAAATTATCATAGTTCCTCTCTGTGTCTTGTGCTTGCTTAATGGCCTAAGAAATTGCACTGTGGAGATATATGTGGGGGTCCTATTCTTTCATTGCTTCTCCCTTTCTAATTCTGTCCCCTTCCTTTCTGGGTTTACCTTTCTCCTCATACACTGGAGTCAGGGAAGAGAAATATGAGAAAAGCCAAATGTTTACACCTGCATTCCAAGGCTGGCTGTCTTACCTGGGATACAAGTATGAATTTTTAAAGAGTTCCACTCAGGTTTCCACCCTGGGTATCTCCATAGTCTCTTGTTGCTATGGTGGTCCTCTTGTTCATATTACTAAGACTGCTCAGGCTTGGATACCCTCCCATCATGTCTTACCAGGGTAAACAGCAGGAGTACAGGCTGTTCCAATAGAGCCCCGGTACTCTTATCTTTCTCCAATTCAACTTTTTAGAATTAACTAAGTAGGTACAAAAGGCAGATCCCCAGTTCTGTTTCCCAAGGGAAAGTTAGTTGCGGTCCCTGTGTTTTGTAGGTAACCCCAAATTCAAGTAGATTCTTTTCACTTGGCTTGTGGTGGCTGAAAGAATGAAATCAACTCTTTCCCTTTGGCCTTTCAGGCAAGAGATGGAAATAGCTCCACATCCACTGTGGTTACTTCCCCAGACCTTTAATTATTATCTGTTGGCTTCTCTTTAACCTGTTCACGCCCTTGTACATTATTCTTTTGTTAAACTTTCCTCAATAACCTGCCAGAATGTGCCAGGTATGTCTTGTTCATGACTCTGACTGAAATGAATGATAAACATATTCTATAATTCCAAATTATAAATATTTTAAGGTGAAAATATGATTTACACATACTGTCTTTTGAAAGATGACCCTCCATGAGGTCAGCCCTTTCTGTGGTAGTGGCCAGTTCTCACATCCAGTCAGCCTGAGGATGAAGCCCACCCACTTATGAGCAAATAGCAATCAAGGCTCAACTATAACAGGAGGGCACACACAATCCATACAAGGGTTATTCCTTGAGCACCCTGGCTCAGGTGGCCAGGGAGACTGCACCACTGGGCCCCACAGAACACTTACAACACAAAACCACTCTACTAAGACTGGGAGATATAGCAAATCTAATTAGTACATAGAAACAAACACAGAAAGGCAACCCAAAAGAGGAGACAAAGAAACATGTCCCAAATGAAAGAACAGGACAAAACTCCAGAAAAAGAACGAAATAAAATGGAGGCAAGCAATCTACCAGATATAGAGCTCAAAACACTGGTTATTAGGATGCTTAATAAACTTAGGGGAAGAATAGATAAACTCAGGGAGAACTTCAACAAAGAGATAGTAAACATAAAATGGACATAGAAACCACAAAAAAGAACCAGTCAGAATTGAAGAATGCAATAACTGAAATGAAGAATACACTAGAAGGAATCAACAACAGATTAGATGAAGCAGAGGACTGAATCAATGATTTGGAAGACAAGGTAGTGAAAAACAACCAATCTGGAAGAAATGGATAAATTCCTAGAAACACACAATCTCCCAAAAAGGAGTCACAAGAAACAGAAAATCTGAACCAAACTACGACTGCTAACGAAATCAAATCAGTAATCAAAAGACTCCTAACAAACAAAAGTCCTGGACCAGATGGCTTCACAGGTAAATTTTATGAAATTTTCAAAGAAGAAGTTAACACCTATTCTTCTCAAACTCTTCCAAAAGAAAAAAAAAAATCAGGAGGAAGAGAGGCTACCAAGCTCATTTTATGAAACCAGCATTATCTTGATTCCAAAATCAGACAAAGACATTACAAAACAAGAAAATTATAGGCCAATAGCACTGATGAACATAGATGCAAAAATCCTCAACAGAATATAAGCACACTGGATTCAGCAATACATTAAAAAGATCACACACAAACAAAATAAACAAAAAGATTTGTTTCTAAAATCACGGATATATTTATTCTGTATGTGGAATCACATTATAATTATATCAGGAGAGCTATCTACTTAAAAGAAATATGTGAAGTACCCTTGTATAAAGTGAGTAGTGACATCTAATTCAATTTTGAATAAGTGCTTATTTCTATACATTACTTTTGCTTAAAAGAAGAGAACATTTGATTGGTCATTAAATTTCAGGGTCTTGTAAAGCCCTGACAAGGAGTTTCTTCTTTGATATATATGATGGGGCAAAGGTGGTGGTGGTGGTGGTGGTGGTGGTGGTGGCGGCGGCGGTGGCGGTGGTGTGTTTTGGAGGGAAAGTAGTTCACAGCCTTTCCTTTTCCTTCCACCTGGGAAGGAACATATGGATATTGCCAGCTTATCTTGTGTCTCTCTTCTGCCCTCCAAAAAGAGAAGAGGACAAGTGCATTCTCTTGAGTAGAGCTGTCAGAGAGAAGACTAATTGCTTCCCCCAGAGGGATTTGCAGGTAGAAGGAAATGTGATGTGCTAGGAGCATAACAGGTGAGAGGTTCTGGCAAAAAGGAGAGAAATGATCTAAGGAACTAGATCATTGGAGAGAAAAAGTAGTTTCTCTGTGCAAAGAATATGAGAGGAACCTAGGCATTTCAAGGTATTGAAAAAGAGATATGATTTTAATATGTATTGCTATGAACTACATACTGGATTGCTTGAATGTTTTCAAAATATGCAAATAAGGACTGGAATTTGCATTTGGGCCATGTTGTACTAAATCCCAACGATCATGGCAACAAAATTATATATATAAGACATTTTCCCTTATAATAAGGGAAGAAAAGTCATTCAAAGTGTGTGGTACACAGTAGGCACTCTGTAAATGGTAGTAATAATTATTATTAAGAATTTTCTTCAAGAAAAGAAGCATACAAGCTTCAAGGTACCAGCAGAAGAAAGAATCTCTTTGAAAAAAAGGATTATTTCATTTCCTTTTTTTATCAAACACTAAAACCAGCACACTCTTTGTGTTTTTTAATCTATTTAACTTTCTATTATTTCAAGTAGCATTCTGTACAGTAGTATTCCAGCATAATAAAATGATTTGGGAAAACATGGAATTTGCTGATTTATAATTTGGCCTAAAGCAAATGCTTAGGTCCATTTCCACTCTTTTAAAAAATATAACTATTAATATTCTCCAGAATATATTTTCCCTTCCCGTGAAAGACATAAACTACAAAGTTATCAAAACTATTGCTGATATAGCACATATATAGAATTCAATGCTGTAGAAAATATGCAGAAATTTGCATGCTGTTGGGAATATAAATTAGTGGATTTGAACAATGTGTACCAAAAGTTTTAAACTGGTACAAATCCTTTGATATAATAAATCAAATTCTAGAAATGTATCCTAGGAAATAATTAAGCATGGACTTAGAGATTCACCTATATTTCTGTATTTATTATTTATAAGAAAAACTTATGACAAGAAACAAGTCTCAGATTATAAATGTGTCAAAATATATATGTATAATAGAATTCAGCCACTCAAAAGTATATTATAGGTAACTTAGGTATTTTTTATGTTTATAAATAACACATGAATAATTTCCATGTAAATGTTTAAAAGTATATAAATAGAGTAAAAAAGTAAAGGCACGGATTGCTATTTTCACTAATGGTGTTCTAGGTAATTATAACCAACCCTCCCACTAGGGACATCTATGAAGCCAACAAGAATTCAAAAAAAAAGAAAAGCACTTTAAAAGCATGAAAATATTAACAAGATGGTATTTACAGAACCAATTTCCAATACAGTTTCCAATAAAGAAAGCCAGAATATATGGAATAAAAAGCTCAATGGGCTGACAGAAAATAATTTACAACTTTGAGTTTCATACTGAGAAAAAAATATTTTCTGGGATAGAGGCAATAAAAACAAGACAATTTCAAGAGAAATTCTAAAAATCTACTTCTGGTAGAAGGAAAATTATTCCAAATGGAAGTCAGAAATCTAAGGAAAGAAAATAACGATGGTAAATATGTTGGCATATATGAATGAATATTAACTACATATAAAAATGATGGTCTGAATGTTTTTACAGTAGAATTAAAATAAATTAAAGTAGCAGTAAGTTGAGAGAGGAGTAAAAAGAAACTGTTGTAAGGAATTTGTCTAAGAATAAGGTAAAAGTACTGATTGATTAACATTAAACATTATGTATTTAATGCATATATGAATTTCTAGACTATTAACTAAAAGAACAAGAATTATATGTATAACTTCCAAAGAGAGAGAAGAAATCTTAAATAATAAAAATTTATTTTAAAAGAAGAAAATAAGGGTGAGAAAAACAAATAGAAAAGATACCACGAATGAAGTCACAAAATAAGTTAGTAACTTAAAGCCACATGATGCACACTACATTACATGATAGGGGACTGAATGCTCCAGTGAAAAGTTAAATATTGTCTAATCGTATAGTAAAAAAACACAAATAACAGGTTAAATCATATGAAATTGCCAATAGTTGATAATTTTTGACCACGGGAATTGTAATTTCATATGATTCTAGTTTATAATGTTATTTAGAAGAGACACATATAAAATATTAAGCTAGAGAAACACTGAAATTAAAGAAATGGGGAAGATATCTGTGCAAACACTAAACAAATATAGCTGATTTATCTATATTAATATCAGATGAAATAGAATGAAAAACAGCATTAGCAGAGATAAAGAATGTCAATTAATAATGATCAAAGTAAGACATAACAATTTATGATTTGAAGGTACCTAAATACAGTAGCCTCAAAATATAGAAAACAAACAATGAACAAAAATACAGGAGAAATTGACAAATCCACAATAGTAGTTTAGCATGATTTCTCAGTGATTAAAAAGACACACAAAAAATTAGTAAAGAAATCTTATATTTAAATATTCTGATTTGAGCAACAAAATTAGCTAATAATCTAAGGGATGGGTGTAGAGCATTGTATCCAGCAATGTCTATATAAGCACTAGTGGTAAAAGAAGAAGAAAGGTTAATGAACTTGAAATAAATCAAAACAAATTATCCAATTTAAAAAACAAAGAGAAAAATAAAAAAAACACACAAATGTATAAATAGTGGAATATAGACTATACTGTAAATGTAGAATATAAAAATAGTCATATCACACATTAATAAAAGAAAGTTCCAGAAAGCTATTTACCAAGAAGTTAACAGTTTATCAATAAGTAACAAAATATTGTTTCTTTTCTTCTATTTTTCTATATTGTTAAATGTTCACTAAATATTTGTTGAATAATTTTTATAAATAAAAAAACATTTTTCATTCACCAAAAACACGAAATAAGGGAAAAATTATCCTAATAACTAAATGAGGCACTACCTTTCCAAGTGGGAGACAAACATGAAATTTGCTAGTTTATAGTTTGCTCTAAAGCAAACACTTATGTATGTCTCAGACAATCGGTATGAGAATCATTTCAACTTTCTATTTTAAAAAGGTTATTAGGCTCCAGGCCAGACCTACAATTAGAATAGTTGGGGGTTGTTTCTGGAAATCTTTAGGATAATGCTTTAGCATTCAAATTAGAGTCCTTGAAATAGAAGGAAAGTGAAGATGACTAAATACAGGAAGTTAGCAATAATCTCAATGATTGACAGTTATAATAATGCTAGATAGATTTCCTTCACATTAATCCACTGATATGACAAAATTGTGGATATAGACTCTCTTATTTTGCTGCAATATTCACAGAGCATTAGAGCTTAGTTCTTTGAGAAATAGAACCCCATAATGGAATTAATTTTGACATTCACCAATAGTGGTGATATACTTAGCTTTAACTTACATACTTCTGAAGCCATGATTTCAAAGGGTTATTTGAAGCATACAAGGCTAGACTTTTGAATGATCAAATCCTAACTGCACTCAATTTAGCTGTACACTCATATATGCCTTCATATGCCTAGCTAAAGACTAAATATTATGATTCAGAATATACATTAGAGTGGTTTGGAGGGGATGGTAGTTTGAACAGAGGTTCTAAATAATAGGCGCTGAATAAATAATTTCTTTCCAACTTCTGAAAAAAAAGAAAGAAAGCTCAGTGGTTTGATAGATGTCTACGACGTATTACTAAGATTTCCTTTTATCAAATACTAAGAAAATTTAGTCCAAGTACAAATAGCTAATAGTTTTTTATTCTGCCAGAAAGTTATATAATTCAGGTGAACAGAGTCAGATAGACTCAGGTCTCCTCTACTGCATCACGCACAATGTGATTTAGCAGAGATACTGTGGCATTGTGCTTACGAACGTTAGTTCTGGACTCAGGTAGACCTGGGTTCCAGCTCAATACCCAGACTTATTACCCAGCTGTGTAATACTGGGCATGCTAATTACCTTTGCTAAGCCTCAGCGCCTCCTCTGTGAAACGGCTTATCTGATTGAGCTCAAAGACATGTTTACCATCTAGCCAAGTGCCTGGTAAATAGTACATGCTCGATGAATTAGTGCTAATATCAACAAATACTAGCACATCCATTTTAGTCAGGATTCTCCATAGAAACAGAACCAATGGGAACCTACACTGATATATAGATAGATGTAGGTATAACTATAGATAAAGATATATCTATGATATGTGTGTGTATATATGTGTGTGTGTGTGTGTGTGTGTGTGTGTGTGTGTGTGTGTGTGTGTGTAGAGAAAGAGAGAGAGATTATGGAAGCTGAGAAGTCCCCCAATTTGCCCTCTGCAAGCTGGAGAAACAGGAAAGCCCATGGTATAATTCAGTCTAAGATCATTAATGCTGATGTCCAAGGGCAGGAGAAGATTAATGTGCAGCTCAAGAAGAGAGCAAGTTCACCTGCCTATAACTTTCCGTTCTATTGACTGCCCACAAAAGATTGAGTGACGCCCACCTGCATCCCTGAGAGAGCGTCTTTGCTAAATCCGCTGATTCAAATGCTAATCCTTTCTGGAAGCATCCTCACAGACACACCCGGAAATAATGTTTACCAGCTACCTGGGTATCCTTTAGTCCAGTCAAGTAAGCACATAAAATAATCACAATATAATATTCCCATTTTCTGATTAATGAAAGTGCATTTATGTCTGTATCAGTTTTTCTTAAATATCTGTCTTAAAAGTTTATTTGTCAGAACACTTCATAGGGAGAGTTCTGTATATGATGGAAGAAATATTTTGATAAGCAGCTTGGGGTGTGGGCCTGGGACCTCCAAGGGGTATTTCTGAGAAATCTCGTCTTTCTCCAGAATTCTGTTTCAACATCAGTTGCTCTCACCCTCTTCTGTTACTTTCTCTAGACATACCAGGTCCATCCTTCTTCTCCTGTAAGCCTCCCCTCCACATCTCCTGTTTTGGCATGGGACTTCACTTATGAAATAAAATTTGACTTTCTTTTGGTTACTTTCATTTTCACTTTTATACTATTACCACAGTTGATAAAGGTTTCTTCTTGGATCCCACTCGCTTTAGAAAATCTTGAAGCGTTATTAATTTTAAATAATTCTCCTGTCATGTGTGGTGTATAAAATATACATATTAATGTGTTTACATATTATACATATACAAAATCATATACATCCTCACACTATACATACATATATACTCACTTGGCATCAAGGCATGGGATAAGATGGGTAAATTTAAGAAGCAAAAAAGTATAACTCAAGAACAGCCCAGTGGAAGACATGCACAGGACAAGGTATGTGAGAAGGGAGGTGGAGCTTCCATGCCCCCTCCAGGGGCACACCTATCTACAAATCTCCATGTGTACACCAACCCAGAAGGTCTCTGTCTTTGGGGTTATTACAGAGAGGCTTCATTACTTAGAGATGACTGATTTAACTCAATGGCCATTGGTTGTTGATTCAACCTCCAACCCTTCTCCCCTCTCTGGAGATTGGAGGGTGGGATCGAAAGTTCCAACCCTTTAATTACAGGGGCAGCTCCAATGGGAACTAGCTCCCATCCTTAGGTGCTTTCCAAAAGTCACCTCATTAACATAACAAAAGACGTCTTTATAACTCTCATCACTTAGGAAAGTCCAAGGGTTTTAGGAGCTCTGTGTCAGAAATGGGACAAAAAACAAATTATTATAAATCGCAATACCCCACCCACTGTTAATATTTTAAAAATGACACGATCACGCAATTCTGACTAGACTTTGCCTCATTTCTGAGCTCTATATTTCTTCATATTTCCCTGACCTGAGTTTGGTGTTTTGATAAACACATCCTGCTCTATCTAGAGTTCATGCTTGTCTGTGTGACTTATATAACGATCCTTGAATCTTGCTTCAGAAGATATGGTTCTAGTCCTACATCTTCCACTTATCAGCTCTGAGACCTAAGGAAACAATGAATTAAGCCTCAACTTCTGCATCTCTTTAAAATAAAGTGTTAGTAATGTAACCTTCTTTCCCATGGGATCGTTATGAAACTAAAGCTAAATATGGGTGGAAGAATTTGATAGATGGTAAAACACTACAAATCTAAGGAGTATTCTGGTAGGCTGGTTCCCAGATGTCCTTGGACTCCTGCTACACACAAAGGAAATGCTTCATGTTTCTTGATACAGTATTCTATTACTAAGATGTGCAATAAAAACTTAAAGTGAAGCCTATGTGAATACCTGTCATTATTATGTTAGTAGATTTTAGCCATTTACATTGTAGACAAAAATTCTCCTTTCAGGCAAGGAACTAATTTTGTGAGTGGAATCATGAGCAATGAGAAAAGGAATGGAATTTGTGAAAAGGGGAAAGCTGAGAATAAATGAGGACATGGACAAGGTGATGCTATGATTCTGTCCAACTGTCTGTTTAACTGAGTCATGTCCCTGGAAGAGGATGGGCTGTCTGGGGTTCACACTTGATGGAATCACTATGTCAGTATCACAATCTCATGCGAGTGTGTGCAGTTTTATCCCCTCGCTTCCCTCCAAGGGCTTAAATATTAAATTATGCTGGAACCACGGTATTTCAGGACTGGGTCACACTAGTCTCTCGTCATTCCAGTTCCTTTGGCTGAAAATCTGGGATACGATTCACTCCTTCATTATCGCCTGACAGAAGAGTTAAAGCTCCCAGGGCCTTCTGTGAGAAACGCCTAATGTTCTACAGATGTTTGCCAGGAGTCAAATACAGAATGTATGTGGGATTATAGATGGGTTAATGGTAAGCATGGCTTTTATGAAACAGGAATCATTGAACATTATTCTCATTTTACTTTAATGCTTGGGGTCATTTTTTTTTTTTCTCAGCATTAGCACATGACTCTGAAGAAGTGGTAGAAATGCAAATAAATACTCCTAAAACATAACATTTTGGCCTCTAGGAAATTCAGCTAAGAGTAGAAAATCATATTCAGAATCAATCATTGCCTTAAGCAACTGTATTATCATAATGTTTTGTTAAATTTTCAAATTTACTTTTACTTTGAAATGGGCTATGCAGAAGTATTCCTTAAATGTACATTTTGTGCAGCATATGATTTAGAAAATTTCATTTTTAAGAAAGCAATAATTGAGTGAAATGGTAGTGGAAATCAATGATAGGTTTCTTACCACAGTGACATTAAATAAATTCAGTGTAAAAGAAAAATAAAATATGACGTGATTTTTCTACATCTAAATGTTATTTTTTTTATTTTAACTTTTTTACTTAGACCCATGTTTTGCTACATACTATCTTTAGGGCATTATTAATTAATCAATCTTTAGGAAAATTATTAATTTCTCCACAACTTAGTTTTCTTATGTTAAATGGGGTGGTTTTTAGATCAAATAATTTAACGTATGCACATGGCATATAGTAAGTATTTCATAAATGCCAACTATTATTATTACTGAAGACAAATAACTTTTACTTAAAATGTCTTTCATAGCATAATTTTGTATGTTTTTCAGACTTAAAAGAATGCCAGTGCAAACAATTTTATTTTTATAATTATTAGAATGTTTTACTTCTGCCAAATAAAATCTACTTTTTAATTAGAAACTGTATTTCCTATTGTCTTTAATTTTATATCATTTTGGTGTTAAAAAGTGCAATTAATCAATGCTTTTTGGATGCCTGCTATGAGTCAAGTACTGCCCAAGACTCTTTGGGAGATTGAAACATAAAAAACAGACAAAAAACACCCCATCACTTCCCTTAAACCACTTAGAATTTTTTGGCAGATGTAGATATATTCACAGGAAGTTTAATATAAAGCAGAGTGAAATAAATGTTTTAAGAGAAACATAGATAAAAATATCCAAGAAAGCAGACAAGACATAGATGATACTGTTCGAGTAAGGATAAACCAGATATTGGTAGAATTTTGGTACAGGAAGAATATTTCAGGAGAGGGAGACGAGAGCAGTGACGCTGAGTGTGCAGGGAACAAACATTAGGCATTTGACCCTGAAGCACAGACTGAAAACGGGTGAACTCTAAAGGTTGGGGTATGTCTCAAGACTGGTCAAGTCCAGACGCAAAAGTGAGGGCAGGAACCATGTGTTTGTGGCAGCATGAGGATGGAGAAGTGGGAGCTGCTAAGGGAGACTCTGTAGAGGCATTCATAACTTTGCAGGACTTTTTAACTGGTAACTGAATGTGAAGATAAAAGAGGACATGAAGATAACCCTGATAACCCTAGCCTTATGCGTCTGAAATAATAATGATGCCATTACTAAGAAACCGACAATGGAGGTTTGTTTGGTGCTGCAGCTAATGTGTCAGCTTCAGCTATGTTAAGTTTTAAAAAATCCTCGGGGGATTTTCTGGTTAAGGCATCTGAGAGCTGAAAACCTGGGCCTGATATTCAGGTGAGGGTTCAGGCTCCAGTGATTTGGGAATCATGCATGTAGAAGTAACAGTGATGCTTTGAGAATAAATGCATGGAAGTTCATCAGTCATTCCATCAAACACTACGGTAGGCAAAACCAGTTCTGAAAATTGCTTTAAGTTTAATTTCTAAAGAAAGTCCTATTTTTGTTTCAGTTCCTGCTTAATGATTTATGAGTTCTTATTTTCCTGTGTATTATTTAATGGGTAGCCCATGATTTTTAACTTTTTGTCTCCTGCTGTTTATCTCTCTCCACCCACTCTTTCACACTAAATTTCTTTGTTCTTCCTGATTTCTTTTGTATTCATTTTCTAAAATAACAAGAAATGAATTTCTAATTGTTGGACTGTTTAGCCCATGGCCTCCTGTATGATTCACTAAAATGTGTTGAAATTGGTTTTGAAAATATGGAAATGTATTAATCTATTTTTGAAGGATGCTTCCAAAAACTGGCAGTCTGTAACCCCAGCCAAATACAGACTGAGGAGATTTTTCTATTTCTGGATAAGCAAAACCTAGCTTATCTTCTTAGTGATAATATTTCTTGCATGTGCTGACTCAGTGATAACTTTTTTGGTGTGCTCTGTTTCAGGTACTAAGGATTTAAGCAGAATAGCACAAAGTCCCTTCCATAAGCAGCTCACAATGTAAAGAGCTTTCAGGATAGGATTTGCTTCAAACGTTTTTCTTTTCCAGAACTTTCATTTCATTCCCTGGGGTTTGCCAGCCCATCGAATACAAATGTATTTAATTCCATTGTTTGAATTGTTTTAAATTTATCACTTGTGTTTTGTTGCTGTTTGGTCTATGTCATATTATTGTTGAAATGGATGACCACACTCTCTTTATGTTTTCAATGCCTCAGAAAGTATAACTTTATACAGTTCAAAGGATCATGAGGATGACCAATACATGGAAATTTGAAAGTCTTGAGATCTTTCCTCTTGTATCTTTTTTTTTTAATTAAAGTTTACTGTGGCGACAATTGTTTGTAAAGATACATAGATTTCAGGTGTACAATTCTGTATTACATCATCTGTATATCACACTGTGTGCTTACCACCCAGAGTCAGTTCTCCTTCCATCACCATGTATTTGACCGTTTACCCTCTTCTAGAACTCCCCTCCCCCTGTACCGTCTGGTAACCACTAAACTACTGTCTGTGTCTATGAGTTTTGTTTCTTTGTTTGTCTTGCTCTTTTGCTGTTTTCAGTTTTATAAGTCAGACAGAAAAAGTAGAGAACCATATGATTTCACTGACATGTGATATATAAAACTCATATCTTTTTATCTTAGCCACAGTATTTCTGGAGATCCTTTGTGTCTCATATTAAATATTTAGCGTCTCTTTGCTTCATCATCTAAACCTTCTTTTAAAATTATTATACTGGAATTCGAGAAAGAGAAGGAAATTTGGCAACTCTGAATGTTTGAAGTCTTTACTAGAAATCCAGTAGGTGTATAGAAAACAGGTTTTACTTTTTTCAAAAAGGTCAGTGTGAAATGTTCAGATCAGCGGCTTTCCCGTTATTTTAGCTTTTATGGATCCTGGAGGCGACAGTGCTGTCTGGAAACAGACTCCGGCCAAGGTGAGGTGTCAGGCCCTACATTTGACACCTAGCTGTGTGCACCCTAAGATTCTTTTCTGGCTGAGTCTCTTGCCTACAGCTCCCAGATGCAACCTCACCTATTTAAAGAAGTATAAGTGCTTGAAACATTGCATTTATAACTGCTATGTTAAAATTCTTGGTTTGTTGGCTTTTATTTCCCTTTTAAATCCTTTTGACTTGAGTATGGCCATAAAGAAAATGAGCAGAATGAAAAATTAGGTGAACTATAAAAGTTTGTAACTTTCATTAAAATACATAAAACTTGAGAATCACGAACTATGCTATGAAATGGTATTTGGGAAGAAAATAGTTTTTCCCAGCAGGGTGTTAACCTCCACTACTGGAAGTCTTTGCCCTTATTAGTTGCAGCAAAGTCACTGCCTTGTTTCTCTACCCATCTTACGAAGGAAGCTCTCAAAACTCTTTCTGTTCCTCTATAAGACAGACACCTTTTGCTTGGCTATACAATTTGAGAATGCATCTATGTTACTTAGATTTTAACTGTTCTCTTCATTTTTTTTTTCTAGCTTGCTACACGCTTCTCTTCATTACTAATTGGTAAAATATTATTTCCCGGTCATTTTGAACTTAAATTTGATTGTACATGTGATCTATACTAAGAAATAATTTTAGTTAGAAAGTCAAGGTGGTATGTTTGAGAGAGAACAGAATTTAAAGGCAGGAGATCTAGTTTCGAATTCTATCTACTCCATTTGCTGTCTATATGACCACGAATGCACATTTTAGACTTTCTGAATATCAATTATTTTTTTAAATAAGAAATGTAATACTTGTTCTCCTACTTCCCACATAGAATTTTTAGCTGAAACAAAGATAATGTAGGTGAATGTGTTTAGTAACCACATTGAAATTATTAATAGTAACTAGTTAAAAAGAATACTTTAGACTATATTCAGAATTTGGGACTTGGGCTGGAGCTTACATTTAATTGTACATTATCTATAAAGAAAATGATAAAAAGGAAGAAAATAATAAATATAATGATAAAATGACAGAGGAAAGGTTTTGGCTATAAAAATAACATTTTTGAGGACTACACCATATTATCTAGTTATTTGAACATAATACTATTAAATCTAAACAAGTTTCTCAGCCTATATAAGTCTGTTTGCACATATTCTCATCCATTGGTTTTTAGTATAAGGAATCTAAACAAGAGTCGAAGAAAGTTTGAGTTAGGACACTAAAAACGTGTCATTTGCTTGCTTGTTTGTTGTTTGTTAATTTAGCTGGTGGGCTAAATTTGGTTATTTGTTCCCTGATTTACTACTAGAAAGATTCAGCAAAGCAAAATAAAGTTAATTTCTGAAATGTTTTCCTTTGGGTTGGAAATAACAGTGAATTAAAGGTAAATAACATTTTCAAGATTCTAAAGATCTTTGCTTTAGCTGTAAAAATGATCAGTCCTTCTAAACACTTCACTAACTCAGTGTTTCATGATTGTGGTACCTGGAACAATGACTGAGAATGGTTTGGAATGCAAATAGTTAACATATTAAAACAAATAAATATGAATTTATAACATACCTTCCATGTTACCATTAACTTAATTTTAAATTACCTTTGATACCAACATTTGAAAGTTGGTTAGGGAAGAAGCCATCAAAAGAGACTTTGAAAGGAGGTGTCAATGACAAAGTGGGGATGGGAACAAAAATAGGTTTCAAGTAGGAAGTGGAAGAGTGCATCAAAAGATGCAAAGATGCTGAGATGTCGAGAAAAATTAGGAGTGAAAAGTGTCCTCTGGCTTTGGTGATCTGCAGTAAACGGCAATCTCAGAGAGTGCAGTTAAGTGAAGCAATGGGGAATGTGAACAGATTGGATGATTAGAGATGCTGAGGTACACATGGGTTTGAGAAGGTTAACTGCAAAGGACAGGAGAGGCATAGATGGCAGTGACTAGGAAGGTAAGGTTGAAGGAAAGTTTGTCTGTTTGTTTGTTTTTGTAATGGAGTGACTTCAAAAGTTTGAACGTCGATAGGAAGCAGCAATAGAAAGGAAGAGAAAGAGGTTCAAAAGGATAACAGATAATCAATATCCTTCCATTCCTGAAAAACTGTTAATTCTTTTTTACAAAATTAGTTACAGGTGTACAAAACAGCATAGTAAGTAGACATTTCTACACCTCACAAAGTGATCACCCAAAACTATTAAATCTTTATTGCCTTGAGGGATTGCTTGCTTTTTTGAAGTATATGTGGCATTTCTTCAGCTAAATATTAGTTCTTTGGTGATAGGTCATTCTTCTATTTGGATTCCCGTACTCTCAGTCCCCGAATTCCCCCCTGCCACACACACGTATACACACACATACTTAGTATAGACACACTGTAGAGGCACCCATATATACAGACACACATATTCCCTCGTGGTGATCGTCCATTACTGATACTTCATAAGCATTTGCTCCCCGCTTGATAGTGCAAAACATTCAAAGGTTAGTGACCTAAGAAAGACATTTCTCAGTGACTCTGTCAACAGCTTTCTCTTCTACTGCAACAGAGAATGATAAACCATGTTCTCACTCTCTCATTAATATTCAGCAGCAATATGTGAATACTAAATCCTCACTGAATTATTTAGTTTGAAATGTTTACCCTTTGATGTGCAAGCACAACAGAACTGGAAAATATACCATGTACTGAATCTACTCTCAGAAAGGATCATTTTAGTATATTTAATTAACACTTTACCTGCCAAGATGAGACCCCAAGAAACAGACCACAAAAAGTGACAAAGAAAGTGGTAAATTCCTCCGATCCTGCCTCTGCCATGTAAAAACTCCAACTAGGCCAAGACACTTAACTGAGACACCATGTGCTTGTTTTTCAAGCGAGCCGGGCCTGACACGGCTCCTTAACTACTGTCAGGATTACAAAGAACGTCCTGGCACACAGTGAGCCCTCAATGAATGGCAGCATTTTGCAGAAGTAATGAGCTCACTTTCATTCACCTTGTTCCCACCTTCACCTTCACTGGGAAAATTATGTGATTTCAGTTATTTCTGTCTCCTGGATTTCTCTTTGGAGCGAATTTCTGCTCAAACCTGGAATGTGCCGGGGGAATGTCCTCGACCATTTTTCTTGTTCCTACATATGGTGAAAAATGGAACATATTATTGAAATTTACTGACTATAATTATGGCAACTATACCTGGCAGCTGATCTTATTCGCTCTTTTATGTCTTATCAAGTGACATTTATTAATATTTAACTTTTATGTATGTGCCTACCTAGTGGTGTGTACTGCCCAGATAATGCAAAAATGCCCACTTTCTGGGCTTCAGGAACTTATTCTCTAAAATGATGGACAGCTCTTTTCACGCCCTTTGAAGAGTAAAAAAGTAGAGAACAGTTGTGTGCTGGCAGGGTGTCACTCTGACCCAAGGTGCTTTCTATCCCTGTCCTTAGATACTCTCAGTGTGTGTCTTGGGCACATTTGAGACTCCAGCAGTCTGCATGGAAGCATTTTGTCAGCTCAAAATGCAGCGTGATGACCTGCAGGGTTTCTTCCAGGCTGCAAACACAGGGGCATATGTCGGGTTAAGTTTTTTCCCCACCTGTGATTCTTAAGGGACACAGCTCAATTAGTGGGCTATAGGTTAGGGACCCTTCCAGGATCCCAGCATCAGAATCAAGCAGTCTCCCCAAAGCAACTGAACAGAAGGTAGTGAAGACAGGAATCAGAGCTGAGGACTCTTGGGACTGATGAGACCATCCTGACTCCTAAAAGCCTGTCTGCAGATATAGATACAGGCAAAGAGCTACTGGGAACTTGTTGCCTAGCAACCTGATACCAATGAATAAAGGGGAGTTGGAGGCTTTTCATTTTTCCAGACCGCAGGTAATTTTCATAGTGGGAGTTTGGAAAGCGTGTTCTTGTATCTTTGTCTTTTCTGGAATCTAACATTTGTTCTGCATGTCAATGAGACAACAAAATTTTGTGAGCTCTCCCTGAATGCAGAGTGTTGTCTTTGGGAGGTATGTTCCTTCAGCAGTGTGGCTAGATACTATATTTAAAATGGAAAGCTCAGGAATGAGCTGGTGAGCACCACTTGATGCAAAGTAGCAGCAGCGGCTGCACACACTTCAGAAATAACAAGGCAGATGGAAACTAGCATTTGTGATGAGAGAGCAGTAAATAAAACATCAGCTGAAGTCCTTAAAAAATATATCCTACTGAAGGCTGATGGCATCCCATCCTTAGGAAACCTTTGTAGTTCCTCGGTTTCCGTGTCATGTGCCTGAACAAGCTGTCCAAAGCCAGGTTAAGAAAAGGCAGTGGAAATGCCAGGAGTTGGCTGTGCTCCTCTAACTGTCCACAGGCCTGTGTGAATCTGCTAATAGATACTGGTCTGGCATAGGTACAGAAATTACAAGTAAGCAGTTAGCAAATGGTTTTAGAATTTAGCATTCAATTAAGTTTATATCTGTTGAATCTAATAGTTTAAAAATTAGGCCTTATATTTTTGTCTCTGTTTTATAATAATATTTATTGTATTTAAAGCATGGTCCACGATGGATTGGAAATTAGAAACAAACAAACAAAGGAAAAAAATGGGCCCTTCAACACAGAGTTTGAGAAGCACTGCTCCAGATCAGGGGCCAATATGTTTTTTCAGTAAAAAGTCCAGATACAGTGGTACTTTGGTTTTCGAACGTAATCCCTTCCGGAAGACTGTTTGAGTTCTGAAACGTTCAAAAATAGCCGACAGTTAGGCCTCAGGATCTTGCACTCAGCAGAAGCTGCATGACATGTTCGACTTCCAAGGTGTGTTCGAAAACTGAAGCATTTACTTCCAGGTTTATGGCGTTTGTAAACCGAAATGTTTGTCAATGGAAACATTCAAAAACCGAGGTACTACTGTACTACATATTTTAGGATTTGGGGGCTGTACAGCCTTTGTTGCAACTAGTAACTCAGCTGTTGAGGGACTCAGACTTATTGAATCACTGTCTCTGGAGGTGGTGCCAAGAATACCAGCATCTTCTGCAAACCGCAGGATTTCCTTCCTTTTGCCTGGTTTTGTCAGAGTCGCTGAAAGGACTAAAACTGGGACATGACCAAGCTTATGGAATAGACTGTATAACTTTTTGTGTGTCTGCTTGCTAAGTAAATAATTCCGTAAAGGGCAAGATACAGTGTGAGCCTTGCTTTGCATTGCCTAATTGTGAGGCTGTGGCGGGGGAGCCACATAGCTCCATCCACTTCTAATTTCCCAAACCCAACAGTTGTGAATGGCCAAATTGGCTCTAGACAGTTTGCCACGTAAGGTATCTTTACAGCACATGGCCCTACTAAAGATTAGCGGTTTTCTTTTTCCTCATCTTCTAAAGTAAAGCACAAGGAAGCCATCTTAGACTTACTGAGAACAGCGACCCCAACCTGTTAGAACATGGAAGAGAAAGCGCATCTTGTATCCCCGAAGATATCTGTGTTCAGAAGGGCAGGGATAGGGCGACGGGCCCTTTTGTCTACAACATAAACATGGAGTGACACCCTCTATACCTGGCAATTACAGAAAATAACTTTGTCTATCATGGAAAGGGCAACGGTACTCCAGAATTCAAGATGGAAAAATTGGCGGGGCTGAGAAAGATCCCTTGGGAGAATAAGAATGAGACTGAGAGCATTAAAAGTGGAGAACTGTTGAGCCAATTCTGGCATCGTGTTCACAGGGCCAACAGTAGGCTGGGGGCGTAGCTTGAGAGCAAACAGACACAAGGATGGTGGCTGCTGTGTGAGCCTCAGCACTGAGGAAGGACGGCAGTGAGAACTGGGCCTCCATCTTTGCTTTCCAAGCTGGGATTTCTAAGCCCCTTTATGGCATACTCCCCGAAGCCTTCCTTGCATTTGTAGCAGGAGGCAAGTCCAATCCACCTTCACCTTGGAGACAAGATGACCTGTGAGGACTGAGCAAGGCCTATGGTATGTTTTAAAACACCTCTGGGCCCTTGAAAGGTCTTAGTAGGAATCCCCATGGAGGGTGGGGGAAGCAGGGGTTCCAGGTGGGTGCCTTGTTAGTCAGGTTCAACTGGCCTATTGGAGGAAGTAGAGTAAACTGAGTGTCCGTTTAGGGCCTGAAAATGAGCACTAAATGCTGCAAACTTGGGAGCTCAACTGAGGAGTCCTCTAGACGAACTTGGTCTAAGAGAATGAGACACTCCATGTACAAAGATCCACAATGTCCTGGGAACTTATCACAGTGTCACCAGGGGCACTGGTTCTCAAGAGTGACACCATGTGGAAGTGAGAAGTAGCGCTGACTGAAGTATCCAGTGCTCTCCCCTTTGATGTAAAATTTGGACTGGCACCTTCTTTTCAACTTAATCAACCGCATGGCATTTGACAATTCATGGCGAAGATGTAACCCCCAAAAGTGAGATGCCTGGTCATGAGGTGTATGGGATCTTACATTGTTAATGAGAAAATGAAAGATGTGATCATGCTGGCCTCCTTCATTTGTGAAGTTCAGAGGTTTGTTGTAGGAATCAAATGAAATAACAGATTTTTTGAAAAGAACAAAATAATACTAATATTAAAGAAGGTATTATAGGTAGTACATATTAGTTATTATCATAGGCTGACAACTTGATGTCAGATAAATTAAGTGTTCTAGGCAGCTGTTGTCCTTCTTGCCTGAGTTTGTGCTTTTTAAATTTCCGTATCTGGAGGACTATTGTTGGTTGAATTATGTCCTCCAAAAAGATACAGGCAAATTTTAACCCCAGCACCTGTGAATGTGACCTTCTTTGGAGAGAAGATCTTGGCAGATGTCATCACATTAAGGTGAGATCATTAGAGCAGGCCCTAACACCATATAACAGATGGCCCGATGAAAATAGAAGAGACACAGTGAGAATCACACACAGAGGAATGTCATGTGATGCAGGAAGCAAATATTGGAGTTATGCTGCCACAAGCCAAGGAAACCAGAGCTCCCAGGAGGCAGAAGAGGCAGGGAAAGACCCCTCCCAGAAGAGTCAGAGGAAGTACGGCCCTGCTAACAACTGATTTCAGATCTCTGGGCTCCAGAAATGTGAGAGAATAAATCTCTGTGGCTTTAAGCCACCAAGTTTGTGGTGCTTTGTCACAGCAGCCAAAGAAACTTAATACAAGGACTAATCAATTAAAAACTGGAGGATTTTCTTGTTACTTCGAGAGAACGGTGTCAAGAAAGCACAGACAAAGTTCTGATAAATGTAAAAAACATAATGATTTTCACCTGTAGCTTGAAGTTGACAAATGAGCTTAATTATGGCTGGAACCTCACTGTAAAAGATATGGACACTTAAAAGAAGCCAACAGATGAAACTCTTCTCAGGCCTCTCAGGGGAATGGAGATGAGACATTGTGCAGTTGCTGCCATCCCTGGGCCTTCCTACTCCTCGGCCTATCCCTCCCCCCTTTTTCCCCTCACTCTTCTTCTCTTTCTCTTCACCTTTGACCCAGTAACTTTTGAAAAAAATTCTCCTGCTTTCAAATATCTTTAACCGAGTAAGAAAATGGGAAATCTCGTTGAAAATCTTGCTAACTGAAAGATGGCCAACAATTTCCTAGAAAGCTGTCCTGGGACCCAGCTGATCTTGGGAACTGGTTTTCCCCCTGAAGCATAAGCAAACGAAGAAAGTCTCCAAGATCTGACTGATACTTTGAGACTTCAGCTAATACGCTGAGTCCCTTGTTGTTTCTCAAAGTTTGTTATGAATATTCTAGTCAGTTGGTTTTTGTCCCTGAGGAAGGACCTAGTTCTGAGCTTGGGTGCATTTAAAGAAGGGAGTTGAGTAAGAGGTTATCTGTGCCCCGTTTGTTCTTCAAAGGAAGGAGACTTGAGACAAGTCAATAAAGTTAACGTGGATCCTCCAGGAAAGAAACATGAGCTCCGCATCCCACTCCCACTCTCATACACCCCCTCTTCCAAGCCCCCCCAGCCCCCCCCAACACACACAGAGCTGCTACTCAGAAGAGAGAGGGAAACCTCTGAGGGAGAGAAAAACTGAGGCACACTTTGAGTTTCCTAGCAACGCAAAGCCAGTGTAATTTTGGCATTTTGTTCTCATTCCTTGAAAATAGTGACTCCTGAAAAGAGTCTAAGCCATAATATGAGAGCAGAAGAACTCACTGGGGTCTAACATGGTATTCAACTCCTGTATCTTAACAACACAAATATATTATAACAATGCCTGTATGCTCAGTAAATCCATGGCTTTTCAGTGATTAATTAGAACAGATTCTGACTCTGCAATTAAAATTGTGAAAGGGGCATGTTCTTACGTGGGGCCCTGGTGTCGTGAACAGGCCTGAGCCAATCTGGCCACTCGGAACTGTGAGGCATCAGAAGACTCTCACCTCAGAGCTAAGGAAGTTTACAGGTCTCTTCCATGCTGTCTCAGCCTCCGGGAATATTAAATCTATACGCTCCAGTGCAAACACTTATGAGCCAGCAGACTCCCAAACACTAACTATGCCGTTCTTTCCACTCTAGGGACGTTCCAGCTTCCTGGTCTTTCACACACACTCAACTGTTTTGCATGAAATATTCATTTGAGACAGATACGATACTATTCCACTTGCAGGATTCAGCTAACCTTTTAGTCAGAATTCAGGTCCGTGAGACTTGAGTGCGATCTGCAGTATCTTTAACTGACGAGATCCAGTATGAAACAGAAATTCCTGCTCCCAGGAGTCAGAGGGTCTATGCAAGGGAGGTACTTGTACAGTATTTCTAGCCAGTTCACAAACCTTAGACCCCTTTCATTATACCAACAAAAATTATTCCCGATATCCTTTATAAAATTAAGAACCCCTCTTGTAAGGCCTGCGACATGGACTGTTGAATCTTTCAGAAGCTGCCTCTGGATTCTGATTAAAGCTTTCCAGATGTTAACAAACCATCCTTGAAGTATGTGTCTCATTAAAGTACTTACAATGTTTACTAATCTCCCCCTCTCCCACCCTCCAGGGTTTGCACAGTTAGCACATATACACATATTATGTACCACATTGTTTAAAACATTTTAAAAGTAAATTCAGATAATTTAACATCCAGTCTCCTCATTCCATCAAAGTGCTCATTTTGCTCTGAATTATTAAAACCTGCTCTCGAGTTTTTATTCAAATAAGAGAACAAATAATAATAGCTTCAGATACATACATGGAGGAGGAGACAGAAATAGAAAACCTTTTTATTTTAAAATATTATTTTCAATACAGAACTGATCCTACTAAGTTAGCTCCTTTACGTCGCTTAGCACCCTCGCCTGCCACCCTCAGTCAATTAACTAATCAGCTATTTGTCCCACTATCCTGCTAGCCAAATGGGGAAGAGAAGCATGGACCATCTTAACACACCACTCTAAATTTGGTGTTGACATTTAAAAACGGTGAGTAAAGGCATCGCAGCAGTCACCCCTCCTATATCTTACCGGGTAATATTTACCTTGTTGAGTTCATTGAAAACCAGAGACTGGCTCTTAGCTTAAGAGGCTCAGAATTTGAATTTGCCAGTGTTCTGGAACCAAGTGACTAATATATAAACCAGAAGTGTTTAATTCACAGTGAAAACCACAACTGCTACGTGGAACTAATACTAACATTAATTTGACCAATGTGTTTTCCCCGTGGGCAACCTACTGGGAAAGTCAAATGACCCAGGTTCCAGTTGAACAGGAATCAAAAGAGAGGGGTTTGGTTACAGGATATAAATGTTTTAATACATTGGATTCTGCCAGGCTGATGGGTTTCCAGTGCAGGTATATACCTGCCAACGGTACTATTTCTTCATGTTGATCCAACAGGTAACCTCATGCCCACCCCATGAAACTTGGATGGAACTGATTTTGTCTCTGGAAATCTCCTTTTTTCATGCTTTCATGGCTAAGACAACTCCTTTCTACAAAACACATGTCTTCTTTAGAAATGAGGGCATCTTAATTCTGCTTAAAATAAACTCTGATGGTTCTTGGAGGCTAGTGACTTTGCCTATCTCTTTAGAGCTATTTGTCAATTCTATGGTTCAACTCACAGGGCAGAATGAAGTATTGTAGGCATCTCCTGTTGCTCCATGTACCACCTAATAGCTAGTGATTCTCCTGATCAACACAAAGAAAAGCACAAATGGCTTGTGTTATTAGAAATGAAACTTTAGGAGAATAGCATTTAGGGTAGCGATTTGTACAGGCAGCTGTTGAATTAACAAGTTAGTGAATGCCACTCATACTAGTTCTGTAAAGAACTTTTTGTAAAGAAAATAGAAAGTGAGAGAAATGCAGGGGTGTCTTTAGATAACCAAGAGAACCTAGCTCTGCCATCAAAGGCTTGCGTCGGCTCACTCAGTCCACACTTGCTGTTCTGAGTGAGTTTCCTTGCTGTCAGAGGGCAGGGACCATACTCCATAAATGAACATGAATCAACCAGTAAGTCATGGCGAAGGATGTGGGGAACCTAAAACCCTATGAAATGTTTCCCGTAGCCTCAGTGCTATCCTGCACCAAGAAATGCTTTGCCTCTCCAGTCTTCCTCTGTTCTCTGTCACTAAGCACCCCACTTTTGTTCCCTCTCAACAGGAGTAAATAAAGCAGCAATCCAGTGTTAATGAAGGAGAGACATCACGACAAGAGATAAAAGGGAGAGAAAATGTAGTGCAAAGAGCTTTGAACATTAATTAGAAAAGAAGGGTAAACAGTTTTGTTAAATCCCAGAGCTGTAAGTAACCTACTTTTGAGGATCATGCATACATTTAGAAAAACCCCTGTTAAATCAGTTTTATTCCACCATGCTCTGATTATTTGCTTATCCTTTGAAATATGATATCTGCTTTAGAGCTTTTAGCCTACTTGAAAACTTTACTGTTTTTAAGATGGATTATGGTACTGTGTTCCAGCTTTGCTTTACTTGTTTCAAAAGAAAACCATAATAAAAAAAAGGAACACATAATTTTTTTATTGTTTTGTTTTTATACTCTGTTTTGTTTGTTTTAGTATTCTTTATAAGGTCATTCTTGCCCAAATAGTCATTTTTTAGAATAATAAAGAGTCAGTTGTTTTCAGGGTAGCTGGGGTTACCTGGAATTACACGTTAATAATAAAAATTAAAATAAAAGAATTAATAATTCTTTAGAGAAAGTAAAAATGCTCAATTTCTCTAGAACTCACACCAAGCCAGTGGAATGTTTTTAAACACATATCTTATCGTGGCTCTCTCCTGCTTTAGCGTTCAGCGGCTACCCAGGTGGTCCCAAATCAAAACCACTTTCCATCTTACCTTTCCAGCTTCACCTATCATCACCCCTCACCCCTGCTCCCTTTCTGTACTCAAGCCACACTGAAAACCTGCAGTCTCGAGAATGTGTCACCTTTGTCTCCCCTTGCAGTGCATGCGTCTGTCCCCTTCACCTATGCTGGTTCCTCATTATACTACCTCCCGTCCACCTGGTTACATGTTACCTTTCTTTCAACCCTTACAGGATTCTACCAACTAATACCAACTATCACTGATAACACGGGGCTGAGATTGCTTGTAGACGCCATTCTCCAGAAATATTTGCTGAGTGAAATAATAAAATGAATGAAGAAATTATTTTTAACGGATATGTTTTATTAATACGATTTTTAATAGATCAAACTAAGAGTTTCTTCTCACCCCTTCATACTTCACAAACCAGTCTTGCTGCCCAAATTTTTTGTATCATTAATTTCTTTACAAATTTTTAGAATTCTGCTGCTCTGCAAATATCATTTACATATAATTATGGTCTTAAATTCAGGGGTCTTAAATTCCTGCTTTGTAAATATAACTTTCATTCATTCATTCATTCACTCATTCACTCATCAGTTGTTTGTAAATATCTTACATAGACAAATGATTCAGTGATGATTTTTCAGAATTATATTTAGAGAATATCTTGTCCCCATAATCCTTTTCTTTTATTTCCTGTTAGTCTTATTTCAAATTACTCCATATTAGGACTCATCCAATACATCAAAAAGTATAAGAAAGAGGAAAAAATTGTATCTATCAATTTCACTACTTATTTTCTCTAGTAAAACATAGTCTAAGAAAAACCCACTATATAGGTTTTGGGAGAGGTATGGAAGGTGGACAGAGAGTATATGAGAAAGAGCTTGTAAATGTCCACCACCAGAAAGATTTAAATCATGTCAAATGAACTTATTTTTTGCTGGTTACCCTACACTTTGAAATTTGAATCTTAAAAGCTACATGTTAAAAAATATTATCAGATTTGTGGGCATTTTGAAACAAAAATAGTAGTTAGAAGTTATATTCTTATAACAGATACATAAAGCATCATTCTATTACATAAATACGTATATGTATGTATACTCATATGTATGTGTGTGTATATTTGCATATGTGTATATATGTATGTGTGTGTGTATATATATATATGTGTGTGTATATATATATATATATATATATATATATATATATATGTAAATCTGTGCCATATAAAAACTTATTCAAAAGTAAATTCTATATTTCTTGAATTCTAAGATCCCATTTTGGATGGAGAGGGAAAGATACTAGACCCAATTTGTGAATACACTCATTGTAAGACATATCCCAATTCTAGAATATTAAATGCATAAAAATGAACATTTTGAAATCAAAGATCTGCCATGTACTTTTTTTCATTCTGCCAGAAATCAAGCTTGATTATGTGGTCCTTGCTATACAAGTATTTTCCACACTTTTCCATTTAAATGTATAGCATGGACACAGAAAATGTCAGCTGGTTTCTAAATGTGACCGAATGAAAGGCTTGATTTCTTTACAGTGAAGAAATGGCAGTCCTTCCAATGACCTTGTCACTGGTGCTGGCGTCCTGTCTGTACACTTACAGGTTGCACTGCCTCTTGGCTGAGCATGTCAGTATCGGTACTTTGCTACCGGTCCATTATTTGACTCTGGTGTATTTCCTTTTATCTCTTTTTTTATCCATTGGTGTGTCAAGGCCCAGGCATCATTCCAGAATGGAGCGGAAGTATTATTTTGGACTTAGTGTTATTATTTAAATATCACATTGATCTAAAAGATTGGCATATTCCCATTCCTGCCATTCATTTTATGTAGTGATCAGTTAACCGCTTTAGGGTTTTGTCATCACCATAGCCCAGGGTGTCTCAGTGTGGGCCCAGGGTCACCTGCATGGTCTCCTGGGCGCTTGAGCAGTGGTCCCACCTTTGACCTCCTGTGCTGGAATATCAAAGGCTGGGCTCTGGAATCTATGTTTTTAACAAGTTGTCCAGGAGACTCTTATGTGCCCTGAAGTGGGAGAAGGTCTGCCTAGTGCAACATAGACTCAGAAGCTACACTGGGTGTGAATCCCTGTTAAGACCTCAGACAAATTATCTACACTGCCTCAGTGTCCTCCTCTGAAAAATGGGATAAGGTTAGTGCCTTCCTCACAGGGATCTTGTGACGATTAAGTGAGCGAATGTTTGTAGAGCAAGCACCTGGCGTGTATCAGAACACTGTATGTGTCTTTCTAAACCTATAGAGATGATTGAAAAATAACAGATGCTCAGTTAACAAATATTTCGTAAACACCCACTATGTGTTGGGCACTGGTCTCAGTCTGCAAGGCGACCGCTGTGGGAGGGATTCATGATGCAAGCACACATGAACGCACTATGTCTATGAGCTCAGACCTTTAACAAAGACCACCTGGTTAGTCCTCACAGGACTAAGAGGTAGGCGAGGTTAGCTCACTCCTTTTGCAAATGAGCAAACGGTGTCACAAAGAGGTTACGTAATTTGGCCAAGTTTGGACAGGAAGTAAACGATGGTGTTGGAAATGAACACGGTGTGCTCATTTACCTTTGCCGTCCTGACAGGTGCATGTATTCTGTTAAAAGGAATGTTCCGCTGATCAAGCCCGAGTTACCTCTTAGTTGAATGAGGGTATATCGGGAGGTCAGAAAAGAAATGGAGGGCACAGCATTCACTTCCCAGCAGGTGTGGGGTGGGGCGGGCTGTTTCTCCTCCCTTCTGGGTTTGATGCAGATGCTATTAGATTCAAAGTAAGTGAAGATCTCAAAAATTGCATTTTAAATAGATACAAGTTTAATTCAGAGTATGGTCTGTGTCTCTTTGTCTTCAGGTTGCTCACAGTCTAGATCTGGCATGCCATCACACAATTGGAATACAGCATTAAAAGTGCTTTAATGAAGTTTGTTAGAAGATGCAATGGAGCATAAAAGAAGGCCGAGGAACACTTTCCACAGGAGATGCATGAGATGATATGAAGGATGAAATGAAGTTTTATACGAGGCAGGAGGAGGGGAAACTATTCCAGGCAGAAGGACGAGGAATGTCAGGCAGAGGGATAAATATGTTTATATAAGAAAGCCTGGCAAATTTAGGGAATGGCATCTTATTTCCTAGGATTAGAAATTTATAAGAATGTTTAGGTGACTACCAGTATTTATTACTAATGTCACCCTGTGCTGTAGTTTATATGGAACTTGGCCATGAAATCATTTTCCTGAGGCTTCCTGAGATGAGCTATGGACCTCTTAGCAGAAGTCCTTAATGACTCAGTAGATAAATAATGCTTTTCAAGCCCCTGGGCTACATTCAGATGGACCATCTCCACATACCCAAAGTCTTGTGTGAGAACAAGAATGTACCTTTGTTTGCAAGTCCTCTCTTGACCAATTCCTTGACTCAAACTATGAAAATTTCCATACCGCCTTCCCACTGTTCTGCTGGATCAAACCTCAACACTTCCTCCAGAAATAGTAAATGAATTCGATGAAATTTCATTACAGATAATTTGTGTAATTGGGATCCTTGTTTGATATTTGCTCTTTTTGCAACATTTAAACTTAAAATCATTAAAGTATGATTCCTGGTCACTTCCTAAGAACCTCGCTGTTATATGGTTTGCAATTAGGTATGCTAAATACCACAAAACATTAATAGCAGTCCCTGTGAATGAATTTTGGCCCAGTGTAAAAAAAGGAAATATCTTTCCCCTTATTAAATAATTGAATTTCTGAGACTATTCCTATAAAGTACAAAACTTTTAAATTTATGACAGTGGAATTATATTTAGTATTTTAAAAAATGAAAACAAAAACTAGGACCAGTTTTTAGTAACCAGAATTATAAGCAGCAAAATCCTTGAATTTGCTTAGTTTTGAAAACGATATGATTTTACCAGCAAAGCAAATCTCCTTGGGGCACATTGAGACAGCTCAGGAAAAGGCAGTGAGCCATTCACAGTTTCATCCCCATTAAACTGGCTTTCAGAATTAAGTCAAGCATGAGCACAGGCAGTGGGAGGTATGAAATGTCTTTGAATGACAGTTGGGATAATTGTTGATGACGTGCTACCACATGTAGCTTTGCCTCTCTCCATTTTTCTTATTTTTATATAGTTTTTTTCTCCCTGATATACCTTTGGAATTCCCGTAGAGTCAAAAGCATTAATTCACTCTGATGGTCAACCTGAATTAACTCTCCCCTGCTACAATATTACAGACCACTGAAGAGAGACCATGTCACTGCAGCTGCTCACCTACGGGTCTCCAGTGTGTAGCAGAGGGCCTCCCATATTACACTCAATGACTCACCAAAGATTTGTTAAATGTGAATGAGACTGGGACATGGACCTGGATGAAGGTGGTCAAAAGGTACAAACTTCCAGTTGCAAGTTCTGGGGATGTCATGTACAGCATGGTGACTTTATTTAACATTACGTATTTGAAAATTATTGAAAGTATGTCTTAAAAGTTCTCATCACAAGAAAAAAAATTGTAACTACAATTGTATGTGACCTGATGGATATTACCTAAACTTACTGTGGTAATTACTTTGTAAGATCGAAGTATATTAAATCATTATACTGTATACCTTATACTTACACAATGTTATATGTCAATTATATCTCAATAAAACTGGAAAGATGTGAATATGTTTATTAGGCATTTAACAAATTTGGAAATATTTGAAATACTGGCTGAGCTCTGCTTGTGCTTCTTTTTTACCCCCAAGTAATTATGGTAGAAAATTTGTACATTTAACTCAGACAGTACCAAAACATACATATATACTTTTAAATGTTCCACACTGATTTCAACTTCTCACAGGCCTTAATCTGTACTAGGGGTGGGATAGCGAAACACAGATAACTTAGTCCCCCCTCAAAAAAAGGGAATTCACTATTCAAATATTGTCCAATATACTACCATCTCTCTTTGTGAGGGTATAAATACTTTGTATTTCACCTTTTATCCCATCTCTCCCATTTCAAGATGGCCTTTGTATAAAGAAGTGAAGTTTTGTGTGGCTTCCTGTGATGGCGACAGGCCCTCACATTGGCGAGCAGGCACGAACACTGAGCTTTAAGGTATCACAGACTTGGGTGTTCACGTTCATGGCGGTGAAATATTGGCAAAGCTCCCAGGGTTTGGCCATTTATCTCCTCTGCTGCCTCAGCCCAGCCTTGGCTTTGACAGTATCATGGGTGTCCCTGTGGCTCAGAAGAAACTCTCCTTCGGTGCAGTCACTTCCGGCATCTTATCATCTAGCTCCCATTCTTACTCTGACGTGACTGCCCCATTTTGGTTTCCCATGAGGCAAACCCCCTCCAGAATCTGAATAAAGAAGTTGGGTTAAGCTTTTCCCTATATCCCCCTCCACTACTCACTGCTTTTCTATACATACTTGGGGATTGACTCATAAGAGTGTGCATGGGGGAGTGGTTTGGAATTTAGTACACTGCCTGACTGCTTCTCTCACAACATTCCCTTTCCTTTCTTCTTCTCTATGGCCAGAAAAGCTTCCTTTCCTTTCCCATTACTGTATGCCAAGGACTCCCCGCAATGTCCTATCTTCTTCCTTTTGGAGATGGTGTGGGGGAACTTGATTTACAGAAAGAAATGAAACCTCATTGATTTAACATTTCCACGTATTATATTTATTTACCCAAGAGAAAGCTAAAGCTCAAAGAGATTCAAGTAATTTGATTGCATAGAAGAACATAGATTCAAAACCTGGCTCGAAAGCCTAAAGATAGCATGATGCAATTGGAAGTTTTTGAGTGTTTTAATTCAAAGTTAGCAGCTGTGCATTTTATTTTTTGTGAGTTTTATCACCAGATATTGCTTATCAAATTAAAATATAATTGATACCACTTCTTCAACCTCATATAACGTTGGGCACATGAGACCAGAAGCAATTGCCCTAATTAATTAATTTGAGAAAACACAGTTTATGTGTGAAAAATGAATTAAAGATCTCAGGTGAAATTAAAATCTAAATTAGGGAAGCACATCTTTCCCTTTTCACTCATGGTTAGGAGGCTTGTTTCAGTTGAGTATTATTTCTGATATGAAAATAATCACATAACTATAATTAGCAAAATTCCTTCCATTTGATACTATAGAGAAGCAGGGAAACACTTCCACTATTTCCAATCACTGATTCAGGGAAATAATGAACTAGGATCCATTTCGTTTAAAAAGCAGTTGACTTTAGGTTTTTAAAATAGAAATATAAGATATAAAATTTATCTTTTAAAAAAATTTAAAAACATGACTTTTTAATATGTACTACAGATATACAAGTAGGTCCCCCACCCCTTACTTTGCCCAGCTTGGTGTTAAAAAAATAAGGTCTGAAAACAGTAACAAAAAAGATTGTCTCCAGCTCTATCACTACCATGTGCAAGGGCATGCCAACTCCCTTTAAATTAATTCTAAACATCCAATTCTATGTGTCCTACACCCACCAGTCATCTTGTGACTCTATGGCACTAGCTGTTTTCTTGGTGGTTGCTACAGGCAAAGCTACCCATGTTTGCCAAGGCTCTGCCTTCCCTGATGCTTTCTGTATAGACATCCCTCTGTTGGCACTGCCTATGGACGTACGAGCCAAGACCCGCTAAGGCCTGATGTTCCGGGGATTTATGCTCGGTCTCATGAAGCCTGCCATTTGTCAGCACAGCCTACTCAACTGGCACCAATGCTGCTGACACTCAGATCTCAAAGCACCATGGAGCTTTTATTAAAATCACCCTTTTTAGCATTTCCATTTTGAATGCTGTTGTTTTCATGTAAAACTCATGAGAGGTTAGCCAAAGGATGAGGTGAAAATAGACAAGATACTATGCAAACAATTATCCCTTCCCTGGAATACTTATTTCATTGTCTATTGTACAAACTCACCTCATCTGTTTCTTTTCTAGGTGGAGTACTTTCCTAGGAAGTTTTTTATTCCCTTATGCGAAAATAGCGCAAGATGTGGGAAGCACAACATAAGGCTCAAATGAAGAACTCTGCAGTTCTCCTTCCTGACCTTCTACTTATATTTACAACTGCCCACTGGATGTTTTATTAGACAGCCACATCTTTCTTGAATTCCAAACGTCTGAACTGAACTCATCACCTCCTCTGATATCCCCTCTGGCTTCCCAGTGCCTGTCAATAGGATTGCCTTTCGCCCAGTTTCCTACAGTAAAAACCTGGGCATTTCCTCTATCTCCTCCCTTAATCTGGCCACTGCCTATATCCACTTCCTCACAAATCTTTTTCTTCTAAATATCCCTTAAGTCCATCCACTTATTTTTACTTCCACCATCTTATGGCATCATCTCTTGCCTAAATTTCTGTACCAGCTTCCTTGTGTTTCTCCCTACCTATATGTCTTCTCTATTGTATAGCCAAAATATTCTATCAGAAAATGCAATACAACCATCAATTCCTTATTTAAAACCCTTAAATTTCTTCTTGTTATTATTCCCAACCTGGTCTGGCCATAATGACATTTCCCTCTTGAAACTACCATGATCTCTTTCATTTCCAGGCCTTTCCAGATACTGTCCTCTCTGCATGGAATGGGATTACTAGATATTTGTTGAATGAATGACCAAATGAGTAATATTTTCCCAGAACAGAGTACATTAAAGATCCATCAACAAGAAGATTCCTTGAATCTATTTACCATCAACTTAACATTTTTACTACATTTTAAAATATGTTGGTTTTATAAACTAAAAGCAGAACTTGGCATTTCAAGCTGAATTTTGAAGACTTGTTTTGAGTTCTTAGAAGGAGTATTCAGCTACTGTTTGCTACACTGTGGTCCTCCTCTATCTGGGAGTATCACCACTTTCAACTGGGGTGACCTCCTGAAGAAGCAGCCAATGCCCATGGCAGGATGACAAATACAGAACAGTGAGGTAGTTACTGGACATCTTCTAGCTAGCCAAAACCCTTGAATCAAATCTGGCATACAATGGAGTGACAGATGTCACTGTCAGATTGCTCTAACACCCTTGATATGACTCACTGCTAGATGCTCTAATTTCATTTCAAAAAGCCTGAGTAAACTTTATAAGTTTGGACGGTGAAAAGGAGAAAATAATTTTATGACTCGGCAAGACCAATGGCATGCAGTCCATCTGGAAACAGACCCAGCAATTCCATCATTCCTAAGAGCATCTGGCTGCCATCTATAGGATGCCAGTGACATGTCAACTTTGATAATTAAATTCAGCTTGCCCACTCACTATCACTCATCACTTCAACTGGATAACACATATCAAATTCTGCGCAAAAGATACTTTGCATGATTGCTAGTAAATTCTATAAGACAACTATCTCACTCTAGAACGGTAGCATTTTGCGGGTAAAGTAAAACAGTTGCACAATACATTCAGAACTGTGGCTTAAAAAGGAAAAATTATGAGACAAAATTGCTAATTATATTACTCAGGGAAATTTAAATATGTTAACTGGCACTGCCTTTCTGGTTTACTAAAGAAGAAAATATTTGTTTTTCCCTAATCTGACATTTCTCTTTGGCTTTGTTGCAATTAGACATTATATGATCAGTACGATACTGGACACACAGGCACACAAACAGAAGTAATTTTGTTTGGTGTGAGCTGGATCTGATCAAGTTTAAAATATAATTTAAATAGCAGACATGTATTAATTGTGCTAGAGTATAAAAATAATCATGAAATAGTGAGCAGTAGGTACCCTTCTTATCTACATTTTTCTAAGCTTTTTATATTCACAGGACTCTCATAGGTTTAAAAAGGAGGGGGGAGTTTTATTGCTCCCTTGAAATATTTTCTATTCCTGGTTCATAGTCCAGTATGTAATGTCATCCCACAGCTATGAAAGAGCAGAGGTACAAAGATCTGTATTAGAGGGTTTCCTTGGCTGTGTTCTTGGATGAGTCTGGCACTACCCCCCGAATGTTGATAGTATCCAGGTTGTGTCAGAAATCCAAGGGAAAAATGTTTTCCAGAAACCTAAGGATGACTTGGCTTCCATTACATTGCAATTCAAACCTGGACACTGTCACTAGAGGTACCCCAGCTATTATTGCCTGAATGAATGAACTAGAGGAACAAAAATCAATTTCTAAGGGAGCCAAGAATCAGAATGTGCAAAATTTTATATAACTAATAAAATTTGCTCAGAAGCGTGAATTGTACCCAGAAAAGAGTCAAAGGCTAATATCAACTACAGAGCACAGCTGCAACATGTTCTGGTTGGAAACAACCAGGCCCCCAAAGACTCTTTATGTCTCTGGGCCCCTTAAATATGGAAAGACACAAGCTCTTGGAAAGAAAGTAATACAGAGGAAATGAAAATGAGATTTGCTTTTGTGCCCTTGGTGCAAAAGCAGCATGAACCATAAAAGAGAAGGAAATTATTAATATTATCAAAAACGGTGATGTGAAACTAGAAGTAGACTCTTTTTTGGTCATTTTTGTATTGCTCTCCATGGTTCTGAAAACCATAAAGCTCAGAGAAAGACATGCACGTTGTAATGCTCCAACACCCTTTTTCATTTGGGATAGATAAATGAGATAAAGACTTACAAGACAAATGTAGCTACATAAACTGCGAATTCTTTCCTCTCCTCCCAAAATAACCTGGAGGATTGATGCCCAAAGTAAAAATTACATTCTCAATGAAATTAGGAGACAAACTGCAAGATATTTTTAAAAGTATCCAAGGCTTCCAATTGAATGTAGGAGCCGAAGAGGAGGATGTAAAGAAAAGCTGAGGAGACAACCCAGCAGCTGCAGATTTCAGAAAGCCCCCAAAGAATGCATTTCCTGAAAGTAATGGGTATCCTCAAATGTACAAAAATGATGCTATTTACTCGTGAGAGAAATTGGGTGAGCAGCTTAATGCCAGAAATCCTTCCAAACTCAATTATATTCAGAGAAGCAGGAGAGATGTACTACGTGAAAATCACATTTGCAGGATAAAGTGTGTCCTTCCTCAATCTCTACAGCAACATATAATATCAGAAGACAATGTCTACACAATCCTCTAAAGAAAGAACACATGAATCATGTCCACAGACAAATAGTACAAAAAATAATGAGTACCGTGTCCATATAAAGATGCTAAAAGAGGAAAATATCAGCAAATTTAAAAACAGCTAGATATCCCAGAGGAAAAAAGGTTGACATGGAGCAAATGAAAGGTATGGGCCAAAATATTTCCTGAATTAAAACAAAACATGCGAACAACAAAATTTAATGAAGCATTTTTTTCTGTGACAAAAGACCACAGAACAAAGATGCAAAACTTAAGGAAAATACGGCAAAAGAAAAGGAAGAGATAAAATTATGTTCAATGAACATAAAAAAGGTAAAAAAGGGAAAAAAACAAAGTCAACAAAGAAATAAAATGGACATGAGAATGAACTTACAAGCAAATAGACACTGTGGAAAATACAGTAAGAAACAGAATAGAAATGAGAAAAGTAAAGAAAATGAGATAAAAGAGAAGGTTAAATAAGAAGTAAAAAATAAAAAAAGACAAAGGTGATGCAACATACACAGAACTGAAATTCCTGAAAAAGAAAACCAAGATAAAAATTACAAAGCAAATATTTAGAAACATAATTCAAGAACATTTTCTTGAAAGTTAAAAAAAAAAAAAAAAAAAAAGATGAGTACATATGTTGAAAGAACACACCACATGCCAGGGAAAGTAATCTAAAAAAGTCAATAATATAATCTAGGAAGTATGTCAGATTACAAAAATAAAGATATTTCTGCATAGCCAGGAAAAAAAGATGGTGTCACCTTAAAAAGTGGCAAAATTTCGGCCTCTTCCACCTCCACAGCAACATATAATATCAGAAGACAATGATCTAAAACAATCCTCTAAAGAAAGAAAAGTGTGAGTCAAAGTTTCTTTCTCTTCCAGGTATAAAGTCTACAGACAAATAGTTTTCAACGTGCAAAAAAAACCCCTGGATTATTATTATTCCCATGAACCCTTCTTGGGGAAACTAGGAAAGAGTAAATTTAGCCATCAATGAGATGATGCACATTGATTATACTTAACAATACAACTAAGGGTTTACAGTGGCACATGAAAAAGTAAATATTGTAAGAGAAAAAACAGAAGGAGACATTAAGTACACTGTTTCATTTTCAACCACTGGCAATCAAAAGATATTCAAAGAATTATATGCATATATAAGAGCAGGAAAGTAAACACAACAAAAAATAATATTTTTTCACTGATTAATGTAATGTTTTGAAGGGGAGAGAAATAAATAGAAAGGGAACATGTGAAAAGTTTACGATTTTTTTCTTACTACCGTGTTTCCCTGAAAATAAGACCTAGCTGGACAATCAGCTCTAATGCGTCTTTTGGAGCAAAAATTAAGACCCGATCTTATTTAACTATAAGACAAGGTCTATAATATAATATAATATAATATAATATAATATAATATAATATAATATAATATAATATAATATAATATAATATAATATAATATAATATATAATATAACACCAGTTCGGTCTTATATTAATTTTTGCTCCAAAAGGCACAATAGGGCTGATTGTCTGGCTAGGTCTTATTTTCGGGGAAACAGGGTAAGGAACTAATACACACAAAAATAAACAAAGCACACATTGAAAGATAAAATGATGATGATGATGATTGCAGGAAACATAACTCAGAGTAATATAACAGATGTTAAGACTATACATATCTGTGCTTGGGACAACTAAATCCACCTATTAAAAGAAATTTAGGATTAGATCACAAAACAAAACCCAATTCTATTCTGAATAGGGTTCCAGTAGATCTAAGCATATTGTGTACTGAACAACTGTAAAAATGCTAGTAGTCTGTGTGAATGAAATCCAAGATCACGTAGTCCACAATTGTCATAAATATAAATAAAGTACCTGACACTATATACAAGGAAAAGCCTTCAAACAAAAGTTGAAAACAAAAGGGCGGGCAAAGCTCTATTAGACAAAAGCAAACAAAAAAGCAGGGGTCGGGGGCTGGCCCAGTGGTTCAGGCGGTTGGAGCTCTGTGCTCCTAATGCCGAAGGCTGCCAGTTCGATTCCCAAATGGGCCAGTGGGCTCTCAACCACAAGGTTGCCAGTTCGACTCCCGCAAGGGATGGTGGGCTGCGCCCCCTGCAACTAACAATGGCAACTGGACCTGGATCTGAGCTGTGCCCTCCACAAGTAAGACTGAAAGGACAACAACTTGAAGCTGAATGGCACCCTCCACAACTAAGACTGAAAGGACAAAAACTTGAGTTGAAAAAAAGTCCTGGAGGTACACACTATTCCCCAATAAATTCTTAAAAAAAAAAAAAAAAAAGCAGGGGTCATGATCTTAATGTCAAACTAGGTTGAATTCAGGACAAAAAAGCATTAAACATGTCGAGAAAGATGTGTGATAAATGTAATGCTAAAGCATGCAGCTCCAAATGAAAAGACACATTACAAAGCTGGAGTTTTATAGAAGGAATGAAGTGCAAAACAGAAATCGTGATTAACATCTACCCACCAAACAAATGGCATCATCCTTTCATCATTTGTCAAACAAAAATGGAAGGAATATCTGGGATAAATGGAAACAGACTGCTAATAAAAGGGAAATGTTCTGAAACGTAATCTAGTTTTGCTTTGCATTTATAAACTGAAGTGGCACAGCACACATTTACACCTTCATGTTCATTCCTTGGACCTCTGCAATCCAGGTTCCAGTGAAATTGCTCTTAAAACTCACCAATATCCTCCCAATTCCCAAATTCAATAACCACTTTTCAATCCCCTCATTTGGATTCCCTGGAGTGTCTGATGCTGCTGTCCAGACCCTCATTATTGAAACATAGCCTCTGTTTGCAATTTACCAGCTACTACAGAGTCCTGGCTTTTAGTGTCCCCCTAATGCAGGGGCTCTCCTTCCCAGAATCCACCCTCCCTTGGTTCTAAGGAAGAGTGGGATAAGGAAGGTTTGCTTCAATTGTCTTTCCTGGTTGAATGTCCTACCACCTCTAACACAAGCTGGAACCTATAATTCTTACTTTTTCAAGCTCCTAATGATGAAAGAACTTCTTGCCAAAAACTAAAGATCGTCTGTGGTTGAAGAAGAAGAACATAACTGGGAATTCTATTAATTTGTTTCCTTTAGTCACTATTCTCTGTTTTTTAAAAAATTTATTTTTAACTATAGTTGACATAAAATATATTAGTTTCAGGTGTATATCGTAGTGGTCATCACAATAAGTCTAGTCACCATCTATCACCATACATAGTGATCACAATATTATTGACTCTATTTCCTGTGCTGTACATGACATCCCCTTGACTTATTTTATAACTGGAAGTCTGTACTTCTTAATCTCCTTCCCCTTTTCTGCTAACTCCCCACAACCCTCCAGGAACCGTGAGTTTGTTCTCTATATCTATGAGTTTGTTTCTGTTTTGTTTTGTTTTTCAAATTCCACATGTAAGTTACATCCTATGGTATTTGTCTTTCTCTGTCGGACTTATTCCACTTAACATAATACTTTCTAGGTCATTCCATATTGTCGCAAGTATTTTTATGGTCGAGTAGTATTCCCTTGTATGTATGTACTGCTTAAAAGCCCAATGAATTAGATACCACTACGACACCTCCCTGTTGGGGAGGAGGGAATGAGACACGTGGAATGAGACAGTTGGAGCAACTCAGGTAGATAAAGTTTGAATAACTCACTCAAGTCGCACACTAGTGAGAAATGAAGCTGAAATTTGAAGCCAGGTAATACATATGTACCCTTCTTTATCCATTCATCCATTGATGGACACGTTTGCTTCATATCTTGGCCATTGTAAATAGTGCTGCAACGAACACAGGGGTGCATATATCTTTTTGAATTATTGTTTTTGTTTTCTTTTGATAAATACCCAGAAGTGGAATTGCTGGATTGTACAGCAGCTCTATTTTTATTTTTTTGAGGACCCACCATACTGTGTTCCATAGTGGCTGCACCAATTTGCAATCCCACCAACAGTGCACAGGATGTTCCACACACTCTGCAACACTTATTTGTTGTCTTGTTGATGACAGCCCTTCTGACAGGTGTGAGGTGATAGCTCAGTGTGCTTTTGATTTGCATTTCCTTGATGATTTGTGATGCTGAGCATCTTTTCATGTTTCCGGTGGCCATTTGTATGTCTTCCTTGAAGAAATGCCTTTCAGGTCTTCTGTCCATTTTTCAATTCGATTGTTTTTTTTGATGTTGAGTTGACTAGTCTCTGTTGCGAAGGTGGCACATGTCATACTTGAAAACAGTAGAATTGGGTCTGGGACTTGAGGAACAGCAGGATTACTGCTTCTGGAGGCAGATTACTTGGCTTCGAATTCCAGCTTCATTTCTCACTAGTGTGTGACTTGAGTGAGTTATTCAAACTTTATCTAGCTGAGTTACTACAACTGCATGTGTCTCATTCCCTCCTCCCAAACAGGGAGGTGTCGTAGTAGTATCTAATTCATTGGGTTTTTAGATAATATTTATGAGGTAAAAGGTGTAAAATCACTTTGAACCATTCTTTTTTTTTTTTTTTTGAATGTCTAGTAGCAGCTAGTTAAAAGTTTATTCTCAGCTCAAGCAAAAGTTAAAAGTTAACTAAGTACTGTAGGAAATTAATTTTTCCATCATTTTACTTTTGCTGGAAAAAATAATTTTTAAAAATTTGATTGCATTATGTAAATGGTAATTTGCATACATAATTTGATACATCACAATTTATGTAAGTATATTACATTAAATGAAATTACAGTTATAAAATTAAGTGAATTATTAATAGCCTTTACATTTTTTTAACTTAAGAATTTTAATTATTTGTAAATGTGCATTGAATAAAAAGAGTAAGCTTTATCCACTTTTTATATATAAAACCACAGATACACATACAGTATATAAACAGACCGTGTATCTGTGGGATTAAAATTTCATAGTGGAGTGATTAGGAGAAAAGTCCTGAAAAGGCTCCTTAGGGTTAATAATGAAAAAAAAAAAAGGTCAAGAAACACTGGTCTAGAAATACCTATATGGGTGCTGAAACTATAAAGAAAAGCAGAGAGGTGATTACCGTAACATTTAAGATGTTAACTCTGAGGGTAAGGTAGATGCTGGGTGCTTCTAGAGTCCTGACAGTGGTTTGTTTCTTGACCTGGGTGGTGGCCACTCAGGGGTTACCTTCTAGTTATGCATAAATCTGTATATGTTTTATATACTTTTCTGTATGAGTGTTATATTTCATAATGAAAAAAGTAGTTTGTAGACTAAAATATAGAAATGCAGGCTACTGTTTGGATTTTACATATACTTGATTATGAACTAAATCTCCAACTTAGTAAAATTTCTTAAAAAGTAAGATGTTGACTGATGAAAAGCTTTTACTGAACAAAAACAGAAATGCCAGATTTTTTTTTTTTTTTTTAGGTGGGCGCAGTTCTTCATCCATCCACTAATGATCAGAGATGCAATTGACCGGGAAGTTGAAGCTGTTGATAGTGGTAAGAGAAATGGTAACATACGTCTTACCCTTTTTCCTTTATTGAACCAGTTATTTATTTAGCACATTTATCATCCTTTATCACTAGACCATTTTATCTTTAATATCATAATGGGCTAAATTGAAATAGATGTGTCATGTTTATTCCTGAAGCCATTAAAATGTATAATTCAGTATAGATTTGAAATAAATCAAAAGGATGGTAGATTTTTGTTTTTTTCAGCCTTTGTTGTTTGAGCGCTTTACAGTAGTGACTAAACTTGCAGGTCAGGAGCCTAATTTTTAAAGCTAATACAGGGTGTTAACACTTTAAAAGTTCACATACTCTTTTTGCATGAAGAGAGTTTCTCTGAGGCTTTATGTTCAGTACCATCCTGATATTTAAATAACGTATCCTTTGTTGCCTGTGGTGTAGGTGCTTTGTGGCTTGAATTTTGGTAATTCTGAAAACAATTATGATATATTTATGGATTAAGAAACTAAATCTTTGAGCAGGAAATGCATTTAGTTTTTTTTTTTTTTAAATTTTGATACTTTTTTAATTCAGGCAGTACAGCACACAAAATTCAAGCAGTTCAAAAAACTTACAGTGAGGAAGGTCCAGTCCCCATACCACTGCTTCTTCTAGCCGTCTTTCCAGAAGCAGACACTGCTCATCTTTTGTGTTGCAAGTTTTTTTTTTTTTTTTTTTTTGATTTAAATAAAATGTATTTAGCAATAATGAGTTATAATGATATAAAATAGAAGCGTATTAAATTGAACATTTAATAAATTGCTCCTTGGAAATAATAAATTGCATCTAATCAAGTGAATTGAAAGATCAGAATCTAACATCATGCTATTTAGGTTGGTTGTGCTCTTGGAAGGTATGTTGGATGAGCTACTATCATTTTATATAGTATTTTATTTTATTTTTTTATCACTCATTCTGCTTTATTTTTTATCAACTGTAAATCAACAGGTATATGATTTTGCTGCCTATGGTTTTAGTAGATATAAAAGTATTTTCTCATTAAACTACTTTATTTAAGTTCTTAGATTTGAGCCGTAATAATAAATAATTAGTAGGTTTTTATAGTACTTCCCTAGAATTTTTTTTTTTTTAATTAGTTTCAGGTGCACAAGACAAAGCAAAACTTAGACGTTTATCATTTATATCCCTTACACTGTGTGAACCCCCCTCCCCCCATCCACTATCCCTCTGTACGTTCCCTGTGGGGAGCCATGGTTTCTTGCAACCCTGAACCTTGTAGACTGGCTCGGTTTCTGCCCCCATAACATTGTCTCTGCCTTATCTGAGAGGCGCCTAACGGCTGCTGAGGAATGTGGTGGAAACGGCCAGTTCCCGGACACAGCAGACTAAGGGCTTTCTGGACAATTGGTAGGTTCTGTCTCCTTGAGATATTTACTTTTGTGAGTTTCAGTGACCTTGTATCTTCTATGTCAAAGTAAAGTTGAGGCTGGAAAGATTTACTTTCGCTGAGATAATGCATATCTTCTTCGTTTAACTGCACGTACTCAAACTGTATATATTGGTTAGAGATAATAAACTCAGGGCTTCAGCATGACTGAAGACCGGCCGCATTAGCATTTGTGTGTGTCTTTTATTTCATTCCCACTCCCCCATTCAGGTACTGATCGACTCGTGGCGGCTGGCCCGTCACAGTTCCCCAAATTAATTTTCAAACCCCCATGACCATCTTGTGGTTACCGACTATTTTTCAAAACCTCTCACCTTCCCCTTATCCCCACCCCCCCGCCCCTCTAGCAACCCTCTGTTTTTCCTCCATGTTTCCAAAACTGTCTCTGATTAGTTCATTCACTTATTCTTTTCTTTAGAAGATTCTAGAATACTGAACCCAGAGTCAGAAACCTGAATCCCAGTCCTATTTCTTCTACTAATTGGATCTGTATTTTAAATAAATTGTCTCTTTACTGCCTGTAAAATGGGAGGCTTAAATATGCTCTCTAAATTTCTTTGTGATTCTATAAAAACCCAACTGCTTTAAGAGACAAAGCCTTAAGCATGTTCACTTCAAAACCTAATAGCCAAAGTGCTGCTTTGTGTATAAATTGGCAAACTAGTCTAAAGGTTGGAACTAATAGCTTCACATTATGAGCAAGATACAGACTTGTTCTATGAAATCACTTAGTGTTTTACTTATTTTTGACACACTTGCCACTTCAGTTAGGACAGGAATAAAGGAAAACCTATTTGTAAGAGGTAAAGGAACTCAATATTTTAAAATTTATCTAACAAACACAGTCTCTTAGAAATTTCTAATATTGGGAAATAAAATCAAAATTGCTTAGCTCAACAGAAAACACTTACATTAGAAACAAGGTATTTATTTTGACCACACTAAGTTGTATATAGACAATTAGACTTAGGTTATCTCAACATTGTTTTTGAAAACAAGTTGCCCTTTAAATTCCACATTCTTCTAGTCCCATTCATTAAAACCGTAAGGGTCTATCTTTAAGAACTGATGCTCATTTACTATTTATGTCTAACATAGCTCTGAACACTGGCCTCTCTTTTGCTTCACACTCCATTGCCACCAGGTCCAAATCCTTTTCACATCTTGATCTAGCAGCAATGGACTGGATGTCTTCAGCCTTCCTATTTTCAAGCTATCACACGGTCCACTGCCGAGTACCTCCTTTAAAACACATTTCCCTTAATACTCTTATTTCAAGAAATCAGATTGGTTCAATACTACCCTGTTAGTAAGTCCAAATTTCTCTGCCAGACTTTCAAAGTTCTCCACACTTAGGTTTCTTTAACTGATCTCACTTGACTCTTTTTTATTATTCTTTTCCCCTTTCCCCACTGTCACCGTATATTTCAGTTTCCTATAGTCTCTGTACATAATCCTCTCATTCCGGATTTTATGCAGAAATTCAGTTTCCCTTCCTGAATATCTCTTTCTTTATCTTATCTATCCACCTATTAACCAACACATCCATCCATCATTCCCACCTTTTAAGACATGTCAAGGCATAGTTTTGAATGAAACTTTACATACTTACTGATACCTTTCTATGAACTTACCATCAATAACACAGTTTTATGACTTAAATTATGTCAGGTTCATTCATTTATAATAACTTAAATGGGCATTATAGTGTAGTAGAAAACCCTCTGACATGAATTTAAAATCAGTTCTTCTATTGACTAGCTGTGTTCCCTTTGACAAATCATAGTTGGAGTTTCACTAAGTTGTTATAAATATTAAATGAATATGATGGAAAGCTATCTTGTAAGCTCTAAATACAATGATGGTATTACAGTTGTCAGTATGCTATTTCTATGTAGAACAACACATCCTTTACAGTATTAGATACATACACGTCCTGTTAGAAAATGCTTAAGGAGTCTTTGGAATGTGCTTACAGAAGCCACAATACAAAGTTTACATTAAAAAATGAAAATCAGAATTAAATGTAAAGCCATTGGGATTAAAATAGTTCAGTTCTAAATCTTGAGTTGGATGACAAATCTCACAAGAAGGAATTCTCACATAAAAATGATGAGACATCATTTATTCAAGAGTTTCCCAAAGAAACATTAGTATGAGCTGACTGCACCCATGGCAAGTTACAACAGAGTTTCCCTCATTGCATTGTATTGTTCCTGATGAAAGATCTATTTCTATGAATAGGGAAAACCTAATTAGGCCTTCTTTGCTGAGTAATTCATAGTCTACATAGTTTTCCATGTTGCATTGAAGACTTGACCTATTTGGGAAGTTTAATGGTGAATGTTTTAAAATCAGTAAACATTAATAAGTTGAGAACATATATCATATTCTAGCTGAGATGAGCATCATGTAAGAATCATTAACATTGAAAATCACCATTGGATGCTAAACTATTATACAAAAATTAAGAATATAGGACTGAAATGTAAAAATGTAAGGTACTTTCTTAGACTATTTACTTACTGAAATATCTTTTGTAAGAAACAGATAAACTCTAAACGTTCTTGAATATTTTCTTCTAAAATTTCCACGATATTTTAGCATATACTCTGCTCAACCCAAGAGTTAGAACTGAAGTAGTTAACGAGAGTGGAGTTCAAGCATATCTCTAGAAAGCTAAGACTTTTGGTAAGTATAACAGAGATAGCTAACTGTCAGAATTCGTGCTTTCCATAGTTTAGGATTGTTGTGGGGAAACAGTTTCCCAGACAATATTACATTTCTAAGCTTCCCTTGTATCTAAGTAGGTCTATCTGACCACTTCTTCCCAATGAAATAGGAAGAAAAGTGATCAACTTCTGGCCAAGATGTTAATGAAGTCAGTGTATCTTTTCTCACCTGCTAAGAGATTCTAAGGCAATGGTAGGGCTGCCACGTAGAAAGACCCATGTACCTGAATCTCAGGAAGAAGGAAAATGTACTTGCCAATTAGGAATTCTTACCTTGTCAGTGAAGCTGGCACATCTATTGAACTTCTGGTCTCTATGTATTCACCATGCATTAACAAAGAGTTTCACACCTTTATAATTATTTTAAGCTCATGTAGGGTAGAGATTTTAGTGAAATTAAATATTTTCCTAACATGAGCTGAGAAAATATGTTATACTACTGAAAAACAATGTACACAAACCTAGAGAAAAAAGCACAACGTTTTTAATTTTTCATGGAATTTCATTATCAACCCATTAGCCTTTAAATAAAGTGAAGGAAATATCCCTTCCTCTGGGCCATTTGGAAAGATTTATTTGAAACCACTTTTGGTTTATGGTTAGTTATTTTGAGAAAATATACTATTCCATTTGTTAATGTTGTTAAGAAAGTCAGATACCAACATTTGAGAGGGAAGGGAGAGAGAGAGAGAGAGAGAGAGAGAGAGAGAGAGAGAGAGAGAGAGAGAGAGAGAGAGAGAAAGAGAGAGAGAAGGAAGAAGGAGGAGGAGGAGAAAGAAGAGGAGGAAAGAAGGAAGGAAAAGGAAGGGAGAAAAGAATGAAGAAAGGAAAGAAGGCAAGGAGGGAAGAAGGAAGGAAGGCAGGGAATAAAGAAGTTAAAAAAGAAATTAGTGATTTAAAAAAACCCAATTGAGAATTGCTTGATTTTTTCAGAAATATAGGTATAGATTATTTAACTGAGTATTTAATTCAGTAAAACTGGTCTAAAGAAAAACTAGGATATGTCCTAAGGGCATGTCTTAACCATAACACTCAGCTAATCTGGGCATTAAAGATAGCTTCTTTTATAAAGAACCCATGACTAGTCCTAGATTTCCTTACAAAGGATAAGTTCATCACAGTTTCACCAAATGAAGAAAGTGGAGAACAAGAAAATGAGCTTTGAAAAACAAAGGATGCAAACACTTGAGTGGGTGTCACTCTGGTTGGGACTCTGACCCCCTAACCCTCCCATAGTGTTGGGTGTGTTGAATGTCTATGGTAGGATTGAGATTGTCGGTGGTCACAGGTTGCTAAAAGAGGAAACAGAGAGTTAGACAATCAGAAATGTTCCAATTAAACCTAAGTCCCAGATGGGCTAAAAATGAGCTTGATGACTTCAAAGAAGCTTTAGATTAGGAAATAGGGAAGCAGATGCTTGTAAGAGAAGGGCTTTGAAACGCCAGGTCAGAATTTTACCTTTTAAAAATTCGGCCCTTGGGGATTAGCATAAAATATTCAAAGTAATGAAAAGTAAGGACCTACAATGAAAACTACTCTATCCAGCAAGGCTATCATTTAAAATTGAAGGAGAGATAAAAAGTTTCCAAGACAAGAAAAAGCTAAGGGAATTCATCACCACCAAGCCAGTATTATAAGAAATGTTAAAAGAACTTCTTTAAGAAGCACAAGGGAGGGGAGAAAGGACACAAATATGAATAACAAAATGACAATTACTATGTACTTATCAATAATTACTTTAAATGCAAATGGATTAAATGCTCCAGTCAAAAGATATAGGGTAGCTGAATGGATAAGAAAACAATACCCATACATGTGCTATCTATAAGAGACCCACTTCAGATTGAAAGACACACACAGACTGTAAGTAAATGGATAGAAAAAGATATTTCCTGCAAATGGAAACTAAAAAAAATAGCAGGGGTAGCAGTACTTATATCAGACAAAATAGACTTTAAAACAATGTAATAAGAGACAAAGAAGGACATTTCATAATGATAAGGGATCGATCCAACAAGAGGCTATAACTCTAGTAAAAATCTGTGCACCTAACACAGGAGCACCTAAATATGTAAAACAAATATTGATGGACATAAAGGGAAAGATCAACAGTAATAGTCACAGTAGGGGATTTTAACACCCCATTGACACCAGTGGACAGATCTTCCAAACAGAAACTCAACAAGGAAACAGAGGCTTTAAATGATACACTAGAGCAGTTGGATTTAATTGATATTCTTACAGCATTTCATACCAAATCAGGAGACTATACATTCTTTTCAAGTACACGTGGAACATTTTCCAAGACAGACCACACTTTAGGCCACAAAAGCAGTCTCAATAAATTTAAGAACACAAAAATTATATCAAGTATCTTCTCTGACCACTATGATATGAAACTAGAAATCCATTACAAGAAAAAAGTGGAGAAACACACAAACGCCTGGAGATTAAATAAATACTACTAAACATTGAATGGGCTAACGACAAAATCAAGGAAGGAATCAAAAGATACCTTGAGACAAATGAAAATGAAAACACAAGGACCCAAAATCTATAAGACACACTGAAAGCAGTCCAAGAGTGAAATTTCATAGCAATACAGGCCTACCTTAAGAAACAAGAAAAATCTCAAATATACAATTAAACCTTACACAAAGAATACGAATCAGAGTGGAAATAAATGAAATAGAGTATACAAACACAATACAAAAGATCAGTGAAACAAAGAGATGGTTCTCTGAAAAAATTAACAACTTGAAAAATCTTCAACCAGACTCATCAAGAAAAAGAGAGAGAACCCAGATAAATAAAATCAAGAATGAAAAAGGAGAAGTGACAACTGACATCACAGAAATACAGAGATTATAAGAAAATACTAGGAACAATTATATACCAACAAATTGTACAATCTGGAAGAAATAGATAAATTTCTAGAAACGTACAGTCTTCCAAGACTGAATCAAGAAGAAACAGTCTGAAAAGACTGATTACTACTAACAAAATTGAATTAGTAATCAAAAAACTTCCAACAAACAAAAGTCTGGCCTGGACAGCTTCACAGGCAAATTTTACATTCAAAAAAGAATTAACACCTATTCTTCTCAAACCACTCCAAAAAATTCAAGAGGACAGAAGGCTCACAATCTCATTCTATGAGACCACCATTACTCTGATTCCAAAACCAGAAAAGACATTACAAGAAAAGAAAATTATATCCCTGATGAACAAAGATGCAAAAATCCTCAACAAAACATTAGCAAACCAAATTCAGCAATATATTAAAAAGATAATCAAGTGGGATTTATTTCTGGGATGCAAGGTTGGTTCCAATATTAGCAATTCAATTAACATGATACACCACATAAAATGAAAGATAAAAATCATATGATCATATCAATCAATGCAATGAAAGCATTTGACATATTCCAGCATCTATTTATAATAAAAACTCTTAGCAAAGTGGGAATAGAGGAAACATACCTCAACAACGATAAAGGCCGTATATGACAAACCCACAGCTAACATCATACTCAATGGGGAAAGTCTAAAAGCTTTCTCCTTTAGATCAGGAATAGGACAAAAATACCCACTTTCACCACCTTTATTCAACATAGTATGGAAGTCCTGGTCACAGCAATCAGACAAGAAAAAGAAATAAAAGGCATCCAAATTGGAAAGGAAAAAGTAAAACTGTCATTATTTGCAGCTGACATATTATATATACAGAACCTGAAAGATTCCACCAAAAAACTATTAAAACTGATCAATGAATTCAGTAAAGTAGCAGGAATCAAAATGAATATTCAGAAATCAGTTGCATTTTTATATACCAATAATGAACTGTCAGAGAAATTAAGAAAACATTCTCATTTACAATTGCATTAAAAAAAAAAACAAAAAAACACCTAGGAATAAATTTAACCAAGGAGGTGAAAGACCTGTACTAAGAAAACTGTAAGACACTGAAGAAAGAAATTGAAGGAGATACAAATAAATGGAAGGCTATACTGTGCTCTTGGATAGGAAGAAGTAACATGCTTAAAATGTCCATCCTACCCAAAGCAATCTTATATTCAATGCAATCTCTATCAAAATACATGGCATTTTTCACAGAACTAGAACAAATAACCTTAAAATTTATATGGAGTCACAAAAGATCCAGAGTACCCACAGCAATATTGAAAAGGAAGAACAAAATTGGAGGTATAAGGCTGCCTGATATCAAACTATACTATAAGGCTATAGTAATCAAAACAGCATGGTACTGGCATAAAACCAGACACACAGATCAATGCAGAGTGTCCAGAAATAAACCCACACCTGTATGGTCATTTCATGTATGACAAAGGAGGCAAAAATATAAAGTGGGGTAAATACAGTCTACTCAATAAATGATGTTGGGAAAACTGGACAGAAACATGGAAAAAATGAAACTGGACCACCTTCTAAAACCATATACAACCATAAACTCAGAATAGGTTTGACTTACATGTAAGACCTGAAACCATAAATCTCCTAGAAGAAAACAGGCAGTAAACTCTCTGACGTTCCTCCTAGTAACATTTTTCTGTCACATGCCTTGGTCAAGAGAATAAAAAAGAAACATATGGGACTACATCAAACTAATAAGTTTTTGCACAGCAAAGGAAACCATCAACAAAATGAAAAGACAAGCTACTCAATGGGAGAAGATATTCACCAGTAATACATCTGATATGGGGTTAATATTCAAAGTTTGTAAAGAACTCATACAATTCAACACCAAAAACATCCCTACAAACAAGCCAATTAAAATCTGTACAGAGGACCTGAATAGACATTTCTCCAAAGAGGACATACAGATGGCCAATAGACATATGAAAAGATGCTCAAAATCAGAGAAATGCATATTAAAACCACAATGAGATACCACCTCACACTTGTCAGAATGGCCATCATCAATAAATCTACAAACAACAGGTTTAGTGAGGATGGAGAGAAAAGTGAACCCTTGTGCACTGTTGATGGGATTGCAATTTGGTGTAGCACCTATGGAAAACAGTTTGGAGGTTACTCAAAAAATTAAAAACAGAGCTACCTTATGAACCAGCAATTCCACTTCTGGATATTTATCCAAAGAAATCTGAACACTAATTTGAAAAACATTTGCACCCCTATGTTTACTGCAGGGCTATTTACAATAGACAAGATATGGAATCAACCTAAGTGTCCATTGATAGACAAGTGGAAAAATAAGTGGTACATATATACAATGGAATATTACTCAGCCATCAAAACAATTGAAATCTTACCATTTGTGAAAACATGGATGGACCTAGAGGGTATTATGCTAAATGAAATAAGTCAGAGAAAGACAAATACCATATGATCTCACTTATATGAGGCATCTAAAGAACAACATAAACAAACAAAACAAATAGATGCAGGGAACAAGCTGATGGTTGCCAGATGAGAGGAGAATTGGGGAGTGGGATGAAAAAGGTGAAGGGATTAAGATATAAAAATTGGTAGGTACAAAATACTCATGAGGATGTAAAGTAAAGCATAGGGAATATAGTCAATAATATGATAATAACTATGTATAATGCCAGGTGGTACCAGAGTAATTGGGGGGATCACTTAATAAATTTTATAATTGTGTAATCACTATGCTGTTCACCTGAAACTAATATAATATTGTACATCAATTGTAATTGAAAAATAAAAGTTATTAGAAAAATAAATTTAAAATAAAATTTGGGCCCTTAGGGAACAGTTAATTGAGTGTTAGGCTGGATCCTGATGGATAGAATGAAATTTTACAAGGAAATAAATTCTTTTAATGACAGTCATTAGTTTCAGGATTATAGGTTTATAATAGATAAATATTTTGTATATTTTCAACCCAGATAATTCATTTAATTAACAAGAATATTTCACATGGATTTAATGTGACTCAGTATGATTCTAATATTACTAGGTGTAGCCAAAAATACTTCACTTACTCAGATACAGGAGATGAAATTGGAATTGCTAAGTGATTTTGTCACAAGTTTCTGGGCTTTGAATATAAATAATATTAACAGTATAATGAAATCTTATTCAAGTTGATAGAATTTACATTTACCACTGGGGTAAAATATAAAGCCTTTTGACAAAAACATGCTTACCTCACCTAAGAAAATGTGTCTTGCAACACTATTTCTACGAATAAATCTCCTACTCACTTGCCCAAATCTCCAACTAAAAGATTTCCAAGTGTGCCAGATAATGGTCACCTTATTTTCATCAAGATTTGTATCCTTGACATTTCAATGCAATTGAAAACATGAAACAATTCCTTGAAATTAGAAATGTACCCGAGACTGAAATACAAATTTGGTATAGATTTGAATAGACAGTTGACTGTTCTCTCAGTGTATGTACAAGAATAATAAAGACTTGATAGGCTTTACAGTTTGCAAAATCCATTCTCATGTGGTGTTCTTTTCAAAGTGATTACAGGAATTGTGTTCCTACCCTACTCTATTTTTTCTCAGTCATACCTCAGATTTGAACCGTGGCCCTTTTCAAAATTAATCATTTTAAAGCTGAATACTACCAACGAGATCTGTTTCTTTTCTGACCTTTCTTAACAGTTTTACAAATAATCTACTGCATTTATAATTGTCTCTTAGTATGTCCTTGCAGTGTTTTCAAATTTTCAGTTGAAACATCTGCTTCTGCTGAGCCCACAGTTGTTGTTTGGCACCCTAGCGTCCATCACTCACTGCACACGTCACAATGTGAATGGACAATGCACAGGAAGCCCTGCCTTGAGGAACTTAAACTGGTTGCCCTTCAAGGTAGCAGTTGGTCATAATAATCTCTGGCTTCAGAGTTACCTTTATGTATGGCTGAGGGAGAATGAAATTAGTGTGGCAGTGTAATATGCAACGGGAGGACATCATCTAGTGGGAAACTATTCTGCTCAAAATAGTTTTAAACATTTCAGAACATTGAAATATTCTTTGCTTGGAAGAATCACTGGGGGAGGCAATCTACATTTAAGACAAATGCAGAAAGAAGGCTATAAAATATTTAGTGCCAGTGCTTAGCTGAGAACTGATTCAAGGTATATTGACATAAAAAAATGCTTGAAGGACAAAACTATAAATGAGGTGTCTGCTGAGGCAGTGAGGGAAACATTTTCACTTATTAGGGATTAGATTAACACGGGTTGGACAGAAGCTTCTGAGTTTACTTTCCTTTGTGATCTGGATAGCAGAGGTGAAGGCTGTAAGAACAACTTAAACAAAGTTGTATTTCTTAGCTGTATAACTAGGACTAGAGAGTACAAAGTTAATATATTCTAACTAGTTAGTCTGAATTGGAGCAGGTAGAAGTGATAGAGTGAAAGCTGGCCAGGAAGCTCTGCAGCTTCTAAATCAAAATCTAGAAGCACTGAACATACCAACAGAGTTTGTGAAAATGTGAAGTCCTAGGCTCCACCCCAGACTCTGATGTAGAAGGTTTGGAGTGGAATCCTACAATCTAAAATATTTGATTTGGAGACAGATGTTGGAATCGAAAATATTTGATTTGGAATCCTAGAATCTAAAATATTTGATTTGGAGACGGATGGAACACTTTTTTTTTTTTTTTTTTTAAACACATTGCTAAATAGTATGACAAATGTATCATTTCCTATTAAAACAAGAAAGGATGCTGGTTTGGAGAGTAAAATAAATGAAAATTACCATGAAATGTGAAATGTAAATTTGCCAGAATTGCCAAAGTTCTGAAAGCAAAGCAGCTGTGCTTCAAGTATTTAATAAGCAGATAGTTGCATATGTTGTTCTGTGCATATACTCCATTTCTTCAATCATTAACTTTTGGTGTTAGAACCATTGAGACAATTCTATATGTACATAAACTCATATGACATGTGCATGGCTGTCCTGTTGCGTGTGGCTTCTGATGACAGACAGGGTTCAAATTCTGGTTCCATTATTTACTTAATGGATGTGTGGACTAAATCAAATTCCTTCATCTCATTGTACCTCAGAGTTCTTATCTGGAACATGGGAGTGATGATAATATTTACATCTTGGAGAATACTGAAGAGTGAATTAATTGATATGTAAGCAATTTTATAAATGTATAAATAAATACATAAACACTTACAACATTTCTGGAATATTATAAGCCCTCAATTGTTTTCTTATTATAGTTATTGTCCAATAGATATCTGCTGAAATAAGCTAAATTGATGGACTACGATGGCAGATTTGGATGAATTGAAGACAGTTATTGCTCAGCCTAAAATGTGAACCCATAAGGAGAGTGAAGTAAATAGAATAAAAATTAGAATGAAGCCTGCACTCTGATCTTAAGTGTTATCTACCTCCTAAGTTGCTTATTAGTGTATTTTCCTTAGAGTTAAGTTTTGTGTTTTTTTAATTAGTTGTTTTTAAGGGAAAAAAAGAATTGGCTGGAAATAATTTAGGGATACTAAACAAACTTTTAATTTGCCCCTCCTTTTCTTTTCTTCGGAATGTATTCATTTCCTCTTTTCCATTTTCTTCCCCATTGTTGTTTTTCTTGAGGTTGTAGTGAAACCTGATAATTTCTTTTTAATTTCACCCTCTTCTCTCCTGTATCCCAAATGCTTAGCACAATTTTAAAAGAATTTTATGCATAGTAAAAAATAAAAACATACAGTTTCTAAGATAATGTCTTCTTGCTTAGCCCCAAAAGTTGGCAGTTAGAGGACCAAAGAAATCTATCTGTGTCTGAGAAAATTAGCCTGGCCATCACCATCTCAATTTGGTGGCAGACTGTCCAGTTAATAACCAGCACTGTACGCACAAGTGAGATGTTATTCATTAGGAAATCCACCCATCAGCTGCAAAACTCCAGTTTTGGAGCTGGGGTTTGGAAAAATATTCCACATGATGGAGGGCCTGGGGCAGAACGTGAAGGCAAGACATGAAGCCAAGATGTAGAGTGAGGTAATGGCTTGAAATTCAGGAAGAGGAACCAGGCTTTGTTTTCATAACATAAGGCGGCAGGGAGACCAGTAACAAAGACCTACAGAAGTCATCTTTAGATAATGGGATTCCAGATCTGGCAGAGGAACCTATGTAAACATAAGCCCTGTTGTATGGGGCACTGGTAGCTGTTGATAACTTCCTGTCTGAATTGGCTCAGGAACTAGAACTACATGGAGCCTTCAGTGGACCCAAGAGGTAGGTCCAAAAACTTGCTGAACGGAATAGAATCAAAGAGCATTTCTGATTCGGGTGATAACACATTAGCCATGCAGAGTAGAACAGATCATGGACCCTGGAGAGGATATTGCCAGGGAAAGACAACAGCCATGGAGAAAGTGTCTCACAAACAAAAGGGTTCCATGTACCTTGATGACATGTGTTTTATGCTATGTGACTTCAAATGATTTTAAGAACTGCTCTGTTTGGCTTAATAGAATGTTTAATTGTTTTAATTCACTAGAAAAAAAATTGCTGAGTGAGGTTATAAAAAAGAAAATGCATTGTAAACATTTAAGAGGAAGGCGATTAAAAAAACAACAACATATTGCTGCCCACAAAACTTTTCATTATAAACCTTGTGGTTTAAATAGCAAGTTTCATCTTCATTTTATGTCAGTTAAGCATTGAAGTAAACCCTTTTCCTACACTATAACAGTTTTTCCATACAAAGAAAATATGCACTGTATTAATATTGGAGAATAACTCTAAAATGGCACCTTAGATGGTGAAGAGATCTTGCCTTGCTTTCTTGATTTCTTTCTCAAGTTTAAATATTCTTCTAAAAACTTTTCTTTTGCACTAACTCAGTGCCTAGACAAGAATTTTTGACTATAACAATTCAAGGAGAGCCCTAAATTTTATGATATATTACTGCAGGGCTTGTCTCTTGGCAAGAAGCAGGAATGGTTGGTATTAATGGTAGCATGACGGTTCTGAAAGAAAACCAGTTCATGGCATTATGAATCATAGGGCTCTAAAACATTTATAAATGAATGAAAAGGCTTGGAGCTGACGTGAATTATGAGTCTCATTATGGCACTTTAATATCTCATGCAATGCCTCAGAGGGGCATGACATCTCCCAAGAAAAGTGGTAAGGCTTCCATTACATTATTTCTCTACTGGTAATTGGCTATGGTTAGGGTGGGATATGATCGGTATCCCTCGAATACACATGACATCTCTGTATATAAATATTTCCACTGATCAAGATCCTGCAAGACTCCTTTAAGTGTCAAGCATCACTGTTGACCTTCAAGACATAATAATTGGCCCTAGCATGAGGACAGCATTTCCAATCTTTCCATTTCTTTAAAGAGCATCCAAGTACGCTAGAATTCTCTCATTAGTTTCCGCATGCCAATTCAAACTCAGCGACATTAACAAAGACATTTCCCAGAAAAAAGTATTTAGTTACTTACAAGGGTTGTGAAAAGGAAAAAAAAATAAGGTGAACTGTTTATTAGTACAAATATAAATGATCTTAGAATAAGCACATCTTTGATTTTTATCATCTCAATACAGCCCAGGCTAATATAACCTCATTAATTGTGAACTGGGTCAATTGGGAGAGACCCAATTGGGAGTTTATCTGAAATAACTAGAATACTCCATCATCAATGATTCTCAAGAAAAATGTGTATTCTTTTCAAGTAAATAGGCTTATCAAAGCATGGATTTAAGCAAAGGCAAGGCTCTTTGCTTTCAGTTTTCCATTACATTTTTGTATGCACACAAATATTTCTAAAATACCTGAGAAAATTTGTTAGTTTAAGGACGCAAATATTCTGTTTGGAATTTCACATATGCTGTTCATGTGTTGAGTCCCTATACACACAAACACACACCATGTATGTACATATGTATATATGTATGCATGTATGTGTGTATGTATCTTTCCATCCATCTAGTCTCCAACCTATTGTCATGATGACAAATGAAAATGATTGTTACTCCAATGTGCTCCAGGAATACTGCTATATGGCTGCTAATTGTTTATCTCTTCCTGGGATAGGAAAGAGCTTCTCAGAGTCCAGCCTCCCTCATAGCGACAGTGACATGGGGTCACATTACAGAGTTCGGGCCCATGTGAGGAAGGTAGTATTTGCCACTTCAAGCCTAGCCTATGAGAACATTCTGGGTGATACTTTTTGCTCACTCTCTTGTCTCATGAGCTGAACAGGATCTGGTAGAGGACTCCAAGGCCTTAGGAAGCCACCAGATCAAAAGTCTCCTAGGTGTGGATAATGACATAACTCCTTGTTGACTTATATCTGATATAAGTGACAAGCATTTATTAAGTTAAGTCATTGAGAGTTAGAGGTTATTTGCTACAGCTGTTAGCCTACCCTAGCATTTAATAAATATAATTTTCCAATGTAAAATGTGTGAAAAACTGAAATTAAAATATTCCTGTCTAAGACATACAACAACATTGAAGACGCGGTTTCCTTCCTTAGCCATGTGCTATAGGAAAGTCTTCTCAGAGATTCATTGATTCCATTTATTAGCATGTAGTTCTATCAGAAAGAAAAATTGTTGGACTACGTTAAGAAATACTTAGAAGAAAGCACATTCAGGAACATGGGCTTGGCAGATACCGAGGGCACAAGTCCAGTCACTATTTGGATCCCATCCTCCCTCACTTTATTTATCCCTGAATCCTAGTTTTCTGCTGCTGTCTCAGCCTCTTGGTCTTCTGATCCCATGACTATTTCTACATATCAATATCCAACATCTGCCGGCACACCGCCAGAAAAGCCTGTTCTCAATTTTCCTTTCCCTCTCTATGACAATTACACAAGGAGTTTGGTTAGTTTGCTGAATGGCAGCTACGCTTAGTGAGGGGCTCAGAATGTTCATTTGAATTTGCTATGCTAATCAGACTAATTTATAGTCCGCAGACTGAACGCCTTTCATGTGGTGATTAATACCTATATTTTCTGTTTGTTTTCTGTGTGACATCAGTATAAAATATCTGGATCATTGTAGTAAGTACAAAAGCAGTTAAAGAGAAGGGCAAACCAGTATTTTTACTTTGAAAACTGCTGTAGAATATGAAGCTCATCTGGGGCTATTTAAACCATAAGATATGAATACAGAAAGCACATAACATACATACATACATACATACATACATAATTAATAAGTGCATCTATAACATTTCTAATGGTTTCATAAAACTAAAGTAGGCTTATTTTCTTAAACATGAAACTCACACATTTCTTCAGGAAGAACTCCACTTGCTTCCCAGAAAGCTTTACTCCCTCTAAAATTCATATGTTGATGTCTTAACACCCAGTACTTGAGAACGTGACCTTATTTGTAAGTAGTGTTGGTGCAGATGTAAGTTATTAAGATGAGGTCATAGTGCAGCAGGATGGGCCCCTACTCCAATATAACCATTGTCTTCATAAAAAGGGAAAATTTGGACACAGACAAGCAAACAGAGGGAGGACAGCTGTGTGAATATGAAGGCAGAGATCAGCCAAAAGACATCAACGATTGTCACTAAACCACCAGAAGCTACGAAAGTGGCATTGAACAGATTCCACCTCACAACGCTCAGAAGGAATCAACCTTGGAGTGACATTAGCAAGATGGTAGACTAAGAGGTCCCTGCTCATCTCCTTCAATCAACAACGATAATTTGGCAGCCATCCTTGGACAAAAGTGTCTTTGTGGGAGCTTTGGGATTCAGGTAGGAGACTGAAACCCCAGGGGAGCCTAAGGCTGAGGAGGACTGTTGTGAGAAGTCATTTCCATGCCCAGGTAACAGACTTGCCAACTGCAGTGCCAGCTATAGACCTAGAAACAGCTCCGTCCCTCTGTGGACTTGGCTACAGCACCATTCGGCATTGGACCTGCCGCCAGCACCATTTGCCAAGGAACTCAGCAGGCGTCCCACCTGCCCGTGGCCTGGGTAACAGGCCAGCTGACCTCTGTTCTGGCTATGGACCCTTAAGCCATCTGACCTGGCTCCAGTCCCTTTTAATTGCTAAGCTGCCCCAGCTAGGGACCATTTAAGAGACATGCCATACAGCTATGAATACCTTGTGATGGGCAAAACCAGACAGCATTTAGAAGTTAATACAGGATAATATTTTTATGATGTGGAGAAGAAAATTATTTTTTATCCAAGACAAAGTTAATGATATTCAACTTAAGATTTTTTTTTGTTCATCAAAAGACACCATTAAGAGAGTGGAAATGCAAACTCTAGGGAGGAAGAACTATTTGCTTCACACATAACTTTTATGCAACTAGTGACAAGAATTTTTTTAAAAAATCCTCCAAATCAATAACAAAAAGTCAGTTAACCATAGGAAAAAAAACAGTAAAAACTTGAATAGGTTTTCTACAAATGAGAAAATCTAGATAGTTGGTAAATATGTAATAAACTTTTGTTCATCTACATCAGGATAAACCCAAGAATGTCCATAGTAATGATTTACACAAAAAACAATCTGTAATTAATGGATGTATTAATTGTGGCATATTCATACAATAGGATGTTATACAGCAATAAAAACGAAGAAACTACTGCTGTATATAACAACATGAATGAAGCTCATACACATAATAATGAGCAAAAGAAATCAGTTATGTGATGATACACAGAGAATAATTCCACTTATATGTATTTCAAAATCAGACAAAACTAAGCTATATTGTTTGGAGCTGTATCAATTGGTGGTAAAACTATAAAGAAAAGCAAATGAATACATTTTTAAGTTATCTCCAAAACATTCATGCCAGGTACTATACTAAGTGCTCTACAAATAATAAATCATATTTCATCATCATCATCATTTTTACTTATGGGGGTTGTAGCATTATGTCTGGAGAGAGGGATATGGGAAACTTCTTAGGTGCTAGTAATTTACAGTACTTATTCACTCATGCACAAACTTTATAATTATTCTTAAACTGAACATATGTGTTTTATGCACTCATCAGAATCTGTGATATGTCTCACAATAAACTGTATATAAAAGAATCTATGAGTGGACTAATATTTCAAAAAATATAAAGGAAGAAAGAGAATGAGGAAAGCTGGAAGATGAGATAGAAAAACAAAGACAAGAGCAGAGAGAGTGAACAGAGAGAGAAATTGGAGACAAAATATATAATTGAAAGAAAGCAATAAATTAAATTCATAATGCAAAAGTTGATAGAAACAATTTGCAAGGAGGTCAAGAAAAAGGTAGAAAACTAGTAGTGAATTTAAGGAAGTGTTGGCTAGAGCACCATGAACAAAACAAGAGAGTGGGTTATTTGAAAATGAAAATAAAGGAGGAAATAGGCAGTCAAGAAGAGGATGACCCACTTATTGACTCTGAGATTTTAGATATGTGAGACTTAGACAGCTAGTAGGCAGACAATTTTAGTGAACACGTTGTCAGCCCACCATGGTCTAGAAACTAGCACTTTCAATAATTTTGTAAATCAGCACCAATGCCCCAAATTAACTGAATTCAACGATGACAAGAAAGGCTCTGCACTTAGCTTCCAAGGCTGAAAGTCAAGAACTGGCTTCCCCATGGATGGGAAGTGTTTTCTACCAGGAGATGATATTTTAGAAGTGAAACTAATTTTAAATAGAAAATAAACTCTAATTTTAGAAAAAGAAAAAAAAAATATATATATATATATATATATATATATATATATATTATAAAAAACTGTCTGAGCTCTAGCTAAGAGTTAAATTATTAGTAAGTAAAACTCCAGTACACAAGAAAGGGGATTTCAATTTCCTTTGAAATTTTGCTAGTGGACTGGTATGGAGAGTCTGAGATTATCAGCAGTTCAATCTTTCTCCCACTCCCACACTTGCTAATAAATGCTCGCCTCTCAGCCTCTCCTGTGCTCAGCAATGGTGTGGTCTGCAGGGTACACAGGGCAGGTCCACTACAGGACTTTCTCACTTGGTGCCATAATAAGGGCTTGGACCAGGAGGAGAGTGTGGAGTGAGGGTCTGCACACTGAAGAATCTGGCCCTCAGAAATCTCTGGACCAGCAGGAAGAAGATGAAAATCAGCCCAAGTAGTATGTCCCTGTTTCCCTGAGTCCATAAAGAGCTAAAAGGAGCCTGACCGGGGCATTTAGTCCTTATCAGGTCTGGCAGGGTATGATGAACACAGGGGGAAGAAGGTCCCTCCCAGTCTCCCTCCCTCCCCCCAACACCGGTGCCTCAACAGGGAATTGACCTACGGGGCAAAGATGAGACAGCTGATCCTTCCTTCAGTCTTGGGAGGAACCCTATCAGCTGAATCTGAGCCAGTGGTAAAACCAACAAAACTAACAACTTCGAAGGCTGTCCAGCAGCTCACAGAAGGAAAAACACATAACGAAAGCACATGCCCCTGGTGAAACTGAGTTGCTAGAGGAGTTTCAAATATAAGCCTCTTCCTGTACATTTAACAAAAATGGATTTGATAATTAAGAATTTTAATCTCATAGATGAATTTTAAAAGATGATCACTATTGGGACTCACAATAATAAACTGCAGAATCAAATGGGAGAACTATTTCAAACGATCAAAAATACAAAAAGATAAAAATCATGAGAAAAGAGTCAATATAGTCATTCAAGAAAGCCAAATTATGACCAATATACATTCTAGAATATGAAAAAGACAACAGCTGGAAAAGAGACAAGAGACAACCATTCAACAAACAACAGATAATTTTTCTGAACGGAACAAAGAGCTGCACACTAAAATGTCTCCGTGAGTAACTAGGTGAGATTGAAGAAAACAAGACAAAGTCTGAAGAGAAAAATCTCAGGTGCTTCCAAAGAGAAACAACAAGATACACATACAGGAAAAACAATCAGACTGTGAGGCTTCTGATGTGTGTCACTGGAAGCTGGAAGATGGAAGACTGACTTCTACTGACCACAAGGAGAAATAAGCTGCCACCCAAGAGCCTGTTGTTCAGCTAAGATTGCATTGACTTATGGGGGAAAAGGAGATCTGAGGATTGCAACGATTTGGAGAATTTGTACACTGAGAAAAGATGGATCGAATAGTAAATTAATTAGTAAATTTACAAACTAATAGTAAATGGATTAGTTTCCTAGAGTTGTTCAATGAAACACATATCTGGCAACTTAAAACAACAGAAATGTATTGTCTCACAGCTTTGGAGGCCAAGGTCAAAAATCAAGGTGTTGGCAGTGTTGTGCTGCCGGAGAGGCTCTCCTGCAGAATCCCTTCCTGCCTATTCCAACTTCTGGTAGCTGCTCATGTTTCTTGGCTTGTGGCAGCGTAACTCCAATCTCTACTTTTGTCTTCATATGACTTTACCCCTGTGTCTCAAATCCCCCTCTCCTTCTCTTTAAGGACACTAGTCATTAAATTCAGGGCTCAGCTTAACTCCTGAATAATCTTGTCTCAAGATTCATAACTAATGTCATCTACAAAGACCTTATTTCCAAATAAGGTCATAGTCACAGGTACTGGGGAGTAGGACTTGGACACACCTTTTTGGGGGACAATATTCAAACCACTACAACATCTTAAAATAGGAGATAAGTGGTGAGCAATAAACCTTGGGTACTTATATTATAGAGTGCTGAAAATATGCAATGTAACTACTAAATAAGGACTTTTGAGATGGAAGCGAATTTTTGGAATGCTGTAAAGGAAATTCTAATAATAGTCTAGAACTAAAAATACTAGTCCATCTGAGCAAAACTCCGAAATAGAGAGGGGTGAGGGAGAGTTAAGGGAAATGAAAGTGTTTCAAACAGCTCAGTTGTTGGAAGGAGCGTGAAAGCAGTGGGGAAACAGAACATTGTGATGGAAGAATAGTTGGAGGCTTGTTTTCATTTATCAGAGAACTAAGTCCCAGATTATGAGATCCAGGAACGGAAAGAAGGAGTGAGTGACAACTTGCTCAACCTTCCAAAAAATGAAAAATGAAAGCAACACTGCAAAAAATGTAATAACATAATAAAAACAAGAGAAAGTGTATCAAGAAAATCATTAAAAAGGTAGTTGTATCAAAATTATTACATAAATCTAATACAATTATAATTAGATTTCAAAACGGATTTTTAAAAAAGCCATTGGATTTCAATGATACTAGAGGTTGTATGAAGAATAAATGTCCAAGAAAATCTAAACAAATGCAGAAATTGAGGCACGGAAGGAGGGTGGGAAGAAGGGAGGGAAGGAAGGAAGTCACTTAACTACTCAACTGAATTAAATTGACAGGAAGGAGTGAATACCTTACACTGAAATAAAATAAATGTAAAACTGCTTTGGAAAAATAAAATCAGAGAAATAACATAAAAAATCCAGGCGTAAATCCCAGAATATATGAGAAGTTAATATGCATGCAACAAAGTTGGTACTTCATTTAGTTGGGAAAGGTGGTTTATTAATTAAATAATGATGCACAATGGCCCATCTATCTAAAAGAAAATAAGATTGAACTCCTGCCACATAAAATGTGCAAATATAAATTCTAGATTTAAAAATGTAGGGGTGGAAGAGATTTTTGTTAACCAAGACTATAAAACTCAATTATGATGAATAGACATATTTGATTATATAAATTGTTAATTATATGGCAGCACTGTAAACAAAGGCAGTGGACAAATGATAGGGGGAAATTATTTCTAGGATGGAGGAACTATAAATAAAGCCGTACATGATATAAATAGAACTTCTGCACATTGAACAGAAAAGCAAACAACTTAATAGAAAAATAGGAAAAGCATATAAATAACGTATCCCAGTGCTAGTAGAGATGAAATGAAAAGAGTCTTCTCATTTCTTCTCATGTAGAGGTGGCATAAATGTGAATTTTTGCATCTGTGGCAATCAATGCAGTACTATTTACTAGATAGTTCCACATGACAATGCACTCAGAAATCTACACCGTTAAATAGAAGCCATGATGTGAATTATTTGGACTGAATTGTTTCTTTCCCCCCCAAATTCACACACTGAAGTCCCAATCACTAATGTGATGGAGTTTTTAGATGGGGCCTTCGGGAAGTAAGGGGTCTGACGAGATCATGAGGGTGGGGCTCTCACGGTGGGTTTCGTGCCCTTGTAAAAGGGACAGAGACCAGCATGTGTGCCCGAGTTTTCCTTGCCCTTGATCACCCCATCACTGAAGTTTAGTATGTTCCTATAATCAACTCCCACCTAACCATGCTTTCCATCATGCAGGTATACATCACAATCACCTGAAGGCCTTGTTAAAACAGATTGCTGGCCCCGACCCTCCAATTTTTGACCCAGCAGATCTTAGAGACCTAAAGTTGCATTTTTAACAGATTTCTAGGATAATGCTGATGGGTTTCAAAGGTTGACACTTCGAGTATCACTGCTATAAAGTCATAAAAGTGGAGATCTGCAGCTACATACAATAGTGAATCCCACAAACCAATGAATAGAAGATATAAGACATACCCTTAAACTACATCTATTATGAAGTCATTCACATAATCAAAAATGCTTAACTGTGCTTTATTTAGGAATGTAATCATAGGTGCTAAAACTTTTTTCAAAAAGCAAGGAAATGATTATCACAAAAGTTAGGATAATGGCTATTTCTGGGGGGGATAGAGAAAGGCCCTGGGTATATAGAATTCTGAAAGTGTGCTTTGCCTTCATATAGGTAATTTTTATATTGGTACTGACTTTATTCCTTCTATTCTAACTATTCTTTATTCTATATATTTTACGCAGTCTTCTGTTCTTACATCTTACAATATAAAAGAAACAAACCAAGAATATCTTTCCATATGTCTACTGGCCTGCACGTGGTTATATGAACAATGACCCAAGGCATAGACTATTTCCTAGAAAGTAAAACCCAAGTTCTTTGGGTTGATATTCAAGGTCTTTAGATGCTTAGACCCCAACCTACCCATGTAAGTTCAGCCCTTTGTTGTTGTTGTTTTAATATCGAGTGTTGTCTTCTCAAACAGATCACAAATGTCATTCATTCATTCCACAAGCCTATTTAGAACAGTTACCATGTGCCAAGTTTTATACTAGATTTTAAATATAACAGTATATCTAAAGCATAGTCCTCGGCTCTTAGAAAATTTCAATCTGAAGGTGGAAAGATTCAGATCCATAACTATTACACAATACTATGATGCTGGATGTCTTTCAATTGTTTTACCATCACAGGTCATATCTCTTTGACAAGGGTATATCATTCCACTCATGAGGTAACCTACTGATAGGGACACAGTACTTCTTGATAGATAACATCGAGTTAATTCATAAATAATTCTTAAATTGTTACTATTTTAAAAGGCTTAATTTTCATTATATTAATAATCTTCGTTATTATTATAGGTATAGTATAACGGCAGAACCAGCTCAAAATGGTTCTATCCTCTTTAATAAGATACTGAATTGCTTTTCAGGGACAATAGACAAAAACCACAAATCATGCAGCGAAAGCAAGCGCAGAAGAACTTTGACCTCCAGCTGCACCCAGAAGCAAAGTCTCTCCTCCCTCACCCATGGAACCAAAGGACTGGGACATAACCAGAACTTGAATACCAGAATCCTTTCAGAAGGGAAGGGTCCATTGTCCAGGAAGAACCTATATGACGTCCGGATCATAAATGGCCAAGTTCCAAGGTCCTCCAATTAAAACTTGTTCCACCAGCACTTCCACATACCTGTTCTCCCTGAACCCTTAAAAACCCTCCCCGAACCCTGGATCAGGGAGTTCAGGCCTTTTGAGCATTAGCTTCCTGTTCTCCTGGGTGATGCCTTTCTTGGTGTTTGGTGTTCGGCTCTGCTAGCGCCGGGTGGATGAACTCTTTCTAGTCTATAACAGTAACCTATTAACTAAAGGCAACCACATTTCAGTTGATTTACATGATGGCATAACAATCACTGAATTGTGAAAGCAAAGGCAACGTTAACGACAAATGGAGTAACAAAAGTTATGTGAGTACCTTTGAAAACATAATCTTGAATAAGACTCTTACGGGATTAGTATCTATTGTAAGGTCTTAACTGTCCCGATTGACTAAACTTTCCGCTGAATTATTGACATTTTCACAATAGAATAATAGTACTATGAAGTAGGCAAATAACCTGTTGAATTTTTTTGTTTTACTGTATACATAGTGGGTGTATTTATTGGTCAATATTTATTAGTCAGTGATAACAGTGGATATTTGGCTTACAAAGTGCTAGCAGTGATTGGGAATAGATTTGGAATTTTAAGATTCTAAGGTAACACCTTTCAATTTTAAGAATTGCATTGGGCCCCTGAATGATACACAGTCCTAAAACTATTTATTATATTAGGAAGATATTTACTGTCAGTCCTATATTCTGTGAGAGGCTTTCTTGTTCATTTCAGAGCAACTAAGTCATGGGTTGAATTTCACTGAAGTCACTGCAAATATTCTGAGCATGAAGTGATATAGACATATCATTCCTTGATTCATAAAAGGAATTAGGTCTCACTTCTTCCTTTTGTGAAGGCATATGTGCATACACTCCCCTCTGCCAGATAGCGTCTATAGAGACACAATTCCATCACTGCTTATGACAAGTGCTAAGACTATGGGAAAAAAATCAGAATAAGTAAACTTCTAACAAACGCGATTTTACTCATTGTAATCTCCAGTCCACTGAACATGGGCTTCAGAGTGTGGAAAAAAATGGTGGAGAAGTCAACATGACAAGATGTGTTTGGAACTATGAGTTTCAGTTTACATCATATACATATTCTAAGATATTATAACAAATATAAATTTAATAATTAAGTATACTCATACTCTCATTTATAATTTTTTTTCTCAGGGAAATATTTTTTCAAATGAATTAACTTAGAAACCCACAACTCGTCTATAAATTGAAAATGCTATATTCTTGAACTACGAAGCTAAGGTTGCATAACTTTGGCCACCGTGACCCTCCTTGTGCCCAGCTAAAATACTAAGGGATCACCAACCACTCCTACAATATCAGTCTTTACACTAAGTGAAAAAGAAAGGGAAACATGAAATAATTTTTATTTACCTCTAGCAATAGCGTCCTTATATTTATTGCTATTATTTTGTTTGTTTTGGAACTCAGGTGCAGACTTGGAGAGATCATGCACTTTATTTCATACTACATGATCCACCATTGGTGTTTGCAGAGCCCATCAAAACTAGTCTCTCAGTTTAACCTCCCACCTTCAGTGCAAGCGAGTTCCCTTTTACCCACACCCTCACCATCGCTTGCTGTTATGCACCTCCCTACATCTGTGAAATGAGCAATTTTTACCTAAAATTAAGATGATGGACCTTGACCGTGAACAATTTATGGTACGTGGAATTTGAGGGTAAGCAATTAATGTGAGGAAGTTTTCTTCATATTCCATTAAAAAGATTTACATGTAATATTCTCCCATTACATGTACAGAAGGTACATAGCGAAAATGGAATTGGAATATTTTCTAGAACACATATATCTTTCATTATATGGTCAAAGCTCTTAATTTGGAATCTATCTGAATACTCACTGCCATATGAATAAGTTTTTTTCTTCCCTTTTAATATATTGCAAGTAGTTTAAAGTAGAGATAAATTCAATTAATGGACATGAAACTATTATAATGATACTTTAAAAAACTCTAGTGACCATCTGAAAATAAAAGAAAATAAATAGAAAAATAATTATGCAACAGAAAAGAAAACCACGTTCATGCAATAAAGGTCTTACTTTCCCAAAACAATTTTCTGTAAGGACTGGTATTGAAGGCAAAGGAAAAAGAGGAAATGTGCTATATTTTAAAAATTAAGCAGGAGTAGCAGGTGGTTTTAATACATTAAGACTGCCAACCAGAAAAAGGTTACTAGATGACAAGACGGCTACTGTATGGAAAGTAATTAGGAAAAATATTTTGCAAAGAGTTATAAATTAAAGACAATTCTTTAGTAATGAATAGAAACAACACTCTAAAATGACTCATTTAATTGGCCTGACATTTAAAACCAAAACTCTAAAGAAGGAGAACTTTAAATCACTTTGTGATTGAAATAGAATTTAAGCTTCTGAACGAATTAATCTGGAAATTATTAATAGTGTCTAATGGTTATAGTACATAACTAAGTTGGGCTTTGTATTTTCATGAATGGAGAGAGAATAAATAACAGGTCTGGTGCTAAGAATGATTTACTGTATAACTGTAATCAGCTTTTCAAAGAGAGTCAATATTGAAATCTTATATTATTTGACCCATGACACTAAGCAGTAAGTTTTTCTGAACCACTTTCATGGTACAAAACAAAACAAAGCTGAAAAACAAAAAAGCACTCAAAGTCCTTCTCTCAGATTTCGATAGATTGATGATGATCTGAAGATTTTTAAGCAGGTGTGAGTAACATATAAAACTGAAGTTTCTGATATTCTACTAATGCTGCAGAAAAAAATGCTAGAGTGAGAAAGGGAATAGGCCGGGCTTTGTTATGCTAATGTAGCTGTAGGCAAATTTGGTTTCACACTGTGGCCAAAATGTCAGATCTAAGTGGAGAAATCCTCCAGCTGGGCATCATCACTTTCTACTTTCTTTTATATAAAATCAATACCTGTGAGCTGAGGGCTGTCCTTACTCAGCAACCATTATGGAGTAGGGCAAAGGGGGAATTACCCCTCACTAGTCATGAGATGTCACCCCTTCTTTCTGCTGTTGCTACCTCAGGTCTTTGCTCTTCCTTCTCTAACCTCAAATAAGGGGGGAGGAACTAGAGTCTCATCAGGACTCATCCCCTTCCTTCTTCTTATATTAAGTAAGAGGGTAGAGAAACTAGCTGTCTGATCACACTTCCCAATTTGGGCCTTAGCCTGAATTCCAACAAGAGCAAAAGTCCTATTTTATATCTTTTTGTGAAAGCGAGATCAGATGGACTGGGGAATGAAGATGGCTTGGGCCAGCAAGAACAATCAATGATGCCAAGAATAAAAACTGGTGCAGTTTATAATAAGAAGGGTAAAGGAAAAATGAAAAGTTAGAGAGATCATTAGCATTCTAAACCTCTACCACACTAATGAGAAACAGATGATATCATACTTGTTTCTTTCCTAGTAGGAATGCAGTTTAAATCCAGAGTTCCTTCTATGTTAATAAGAATGGTTTTGATATTTGAAATGGTGGACTGTGACACTTAGGGGTAGGGTTAACCAGAGAAGAGAAGAGGGGATCATCCACTTGTCGTGCGGGAGACCCTGCTCGCTGCGCCATTTGTCGTGCGGGAGACCCTGCTCGCTGCGCCATTTGTAATGCAGGGCAACCTGCGGGGTCTCAGCTCCCGCTCCCCACATAAGAACGCAGGACATGGTGAGGCCAAGAAGGAACACCCACGGAGCCATAGATGGGGGAGTCATACCACTATATTCTCTCTGGCGGCACTATACTCTCACTGGAGGCTGGATCCACACTGTCCGCAAACCGCCATCCACGCTTGCCAGCCCAGCCGCTATCTTCTTGCTAGCCCCCATTCTTTCTCTTCTGCTAGCGTAGCCACAGCAGTTATATTAGTGGCCAATGGCTCACTGGTTACAGCTGACGGCCAACTAGCCACAGCTGATGGCCATCCAATCACATTGATGGCCATTTACTACCTGAGCCAGCACCTGTCTATGTGAGGCCGAGAGCCTGGAAACTACTTTCTGGGGCTCTGCCCCCACACCACTGAATCGTAAATATGAGGTATTTGGAGTAGAAGCTGTTAAAGAGAAAGCCACAGGCTCCAAATAGCATCACCTGTGCCAAAGTCCATGCTACCCAAACCTAGCTTTAACACCTGACATAATTTCTGCTTCAGCTTCTCCCAGAAACATAATTGTAATCAACAAGCCTAGAATTTTCTGTTCAATATCAGTGTGGTAATCTGTCACCTGGGCAACCCTGTCATGCGGGGTCTCTGGTCCTGCTCCCTGCATGAGAACGCAGGATATGGAGAGGCCAAAAAGGAACACCCACGGAGCCATAGGTAGGGGAGTCATACCACTGTGGTCTCACTGGAGGCTGGGTTGGAGACACAGGAAACAGGAGCCACACAATATGCAATCCGCCATCCGCTTCTCTGCCAACCAACCCACCCCACTTACTAGCTGTAGTCCGCCCTTGCTAGTTTAGCCACGGCAGTTATATCAATGGCTAATGGCTAACTGGTTACAGCTGATGGTCCACTAGTCACAGCTGATGGCCATCTACTACCCAAGCCAACACCTTTCCACGTGAGGTTGAGAGCCTGGAAACTGCTCTCTGGGACTCTGTCCCCACAACCCCATATAAAGGAGAGGCAATTTACGTGATAAAAATTCTTGTCATTTCCTTCCCCACCAAGGATGTTCAGGTCTAAAAATAATCCTTTCTTTTGTTAACAGCTCCCTAGCCCCACCCTCTTTCTATAAAAACCTCTTATTTTGTCCAACCACTCTGAGTGCTAGATGGGATGCTGACCAGTCAACGAATCGCTTAATAGAGTCAATTAGATCTTCAAACTGACTCGGCTGAATTTTGTCCTTTAACAACACTACTGTGTTTCTCCGAAAATAAGACCTAGCTGGACCATCAGCTCAATGTGTCTTTTGGAGCAAAAATTAATATAGGACCCGGTCTTATTTTTTTTTTAAGACCGGGTCTTATATTAATTTTTGCTCCAAAAGACACATTAGAGCTGATGGTCCAGCTAGGTCTTATTTTCAGGCAAACAGAGTACCTGTATTATCACAGTAAAATGAGCTGGAGAAGCAGCAATACAAGCCCCATAGGCTAGAGTGTGGTTACCGCAGCCACTGAGGTACACCATTCCTACCTCTCATCCAGAGAGAACACACTGTGAGGGGTGTAGGTAGCTGACAGCACCCACTGCTGCAGCATCAGGCTCTGCTGCCGCAGAAATGCTGAGGCCACGCTCTCCCCAATGTCCCAGACAACGACTGAGTATGGCGACCGCCCTGCCTAATGCAGCACTTCTCCGACTCCCCTACCCCTGAGGGCCTGGCCAAGTTCTCAGGACACAAAATGAGACAAATAAGAAGGCACTAGCTGTCCCTGGGAGACAAAGCATCAATGACCAATGTTTTTTCCTGTCAATATGAATTTAGAAAGGAAGAGACAGTGTGAAATTTTACCTTCTTCTCTGAACCAAGCACTACAGACCGAGATCTGGGAGGGCTTCCCTTTCGCGAGCTTCTGCCGATGTTCCCAGGATGCCATCTGCACGCTCCAGAGTCAGGGGTGTGTCCCGGCAGGTCTCATCTTAGTCACCAGAAACTGTAGAAGAGAAAAAAATCATTTTCCCTCTGCCCTTTAGAGTGAGTACCTAGCAGACCTCTTTTTTTCGAGGGCACCTCATAAATGCATAAGATTTTACCTAAGATGGTTAGAAAGTTCTCCACTCTGGCCATTAATTTAAGGTTATCTTAGGTAAGGTTAACCTACTTGTTCAGTCTTAAAATACAATTTTATTCACCTGAGACCTCACACTGGATTCAGTCCAGTGTAAGTCCAACCCAGTCCGTCCCTGGACCCAGTACCATTTCTAGGTTGCACCCAGTTCGTCCACAGAGCCAGTCTGGTCTCTAAGGTGGACACAATCCGTCCCCCAACCCAGTGTGCATTTTAAATTGGACCCAATCTGGAAAAAGAAATGTTGCAATACAGTCTGCAATCTCATAACACAAGAACTGCTGAGCTACGACCCAAAATCAGAGAGGGGCTTCCTACCAACTCCAGGTACAGTGAGAAGACTGAGCTCAGGGGCTCGGCAGGCACCTCCTTGTACCCGTGGTCGGCTCATTCTCCTGGGCTCTTCTTTGGTTCCTTCTTCTGACTTCAGAACTGTTGAAAGATAAAATGAGGCATATTAAAAACTTTAAGAGGTTATTTGAGCAAAAATCTATTTGAATCAGGTGGTGCCAAAACAGAATTGATTAGGAAAGCTACCAAAGACGAGTTTTCCACTAAACTCTGGCAAGAGTGTTAGCCTTCTGGGTGTTAGCCTTCATATGGGGGTTCTTGTTTTCTATCGGCTTACGTGTGAACTAAAATAATACCCAGCAACAAATAGTATTGTGGGGACAGAGCCCCAGAGAGCAGTTTCCAGGCTCTCGGCCTCACAGGGAAAGGTGCTGGCTCAGGTAGTAAATGGCCATCAACTGTGATTGGATGGCCATCAGCTGTGGCTAGTTGGCCGTCAGCTGTAACGAGTGAGCCATTGGCCACTAATATAACTGCTGTGGCTACGCTAGCAGAAAATGGGGGCTAGCAAGAAGATGGTGCTGAGCTAGCAAGCGCGGATTGCAGTTAGCACGGCAGATTGCAGCTAGCAAGTGAGGTTGGTTGGCAGAGAAGTGGACGGCAGGTTGCGGATAGTGTGGAACCTGCTTCCTGTGTCTCCAACCCAGCCACCAGTGAGACTATAGTGGTATGACTCCCCTATCTATGGCTCTGTGGGTATTCCTTTTTGGTCTCACCATATCCTGTGTTCTTAGGTGGGGAGCGGGGCCAGAGACCCCCGCGTGACACCCCACATGACAAGTATCCACCAAAACACTTTGAGAACTGAAGTAACATCCATAAAATGCTTGGAATCACTAGAAACAAATTTGTTCCCTGAATAAAAAATACTGTGTGTTGTTTTTTTTTAATACAGAACCTCAGTTTCTTCATCCCATTTAATACTACTTAAAGGTTTTTTTTTTTCCTTTAATGGATGCTATAAGGACATATACATACATGTTTGTTGTTATTTATAAGCTAAATACGTTATATCATTTATAGGAAAAAAGTTCCAAAGCAGTGAATATTGTTCTCATAAAAGTTATTAATAAACGGTATTTTGTGAAGCAGCTTAATGTGCAGGAAAGAATATAAGTAAGAAAATCAACACGGAAAATGTTAACATTGGGGAATTAAATTTTATTTATTCTGCATTTCTTAAGGTACATATTTAAAAGCCTATGCAATCTCACTTAAGCATAAGAAACACTATATTTTGTATCCCTCCCCAAATGCATAGACCTCTTTATATATTTCTTTCCAGGTTAACAGCTCTGAATTGGGTTAAGCAAGCAAACAAATACAAAAACACAACACAACAAAGCAAAAAATGTCCTCCCTTACTAAAACCTGACCCTGCTGACTTTATAAAACAACCAAACAAATTAAAGTCCAGATGCCGCCAAACCAACTTTTGATTGAATCTTTTCTCTACTTTCAAGAATTTAACTTGGAGTTCTAAGTATTATTTAAAACTGTGCTGGTGGTGTAATTCATTTTGAATTTCCCTAAAATGATATCATGTTTATCAATATACAAACTTCTACATACAATCTGAAATTATCATTATTCCTATATATTAACTATTTGACTAATTACAAAGGAACTAATTAATTCTTTAAATTCTAAGACGTCAAGTAGTTAACATGGACCTTATATTATGAAACATGTTTTGAAAAGGAATTTAATACCTTGCATATTCTTATCATCTAATTTTTCTTCTAATTCAAATCCTTTTAAATCTTTTAAATCCTTAGAAACATGGCTTCAATGATTTAGGTATATATAGCCATATGGATTCCCTTCTCATATTACTCTGAGTTTTATAATTTAATTACAAAAGTTGTGATTGGTGGAAAAAACATAGTAATTTAGTCTTTGGCTCTTGGTCACCTTTTCATCTCATTTCTTAGAGCCACAACCCAGTGATTTTTAAATCTTGACTAACAAAATACATTCTGCATGATTCATTATCTTCTGAAGGCTAAGGCATGATATCATAAGGAAAACAAATTACTACATGTACTTCAAGGAAATCAACCATCAGAAAGAGCAAATGGTTTTTTGACATATTTGGATACTCACAAACTGAGGTATTTTAACTGTTACACTCTGTCCTTCTGTTTCCTACATCTAGTTTAGATTAGATATGCTTCCTGGCAGGAGCATATAAAATTCTCTCTTATTTGGTTTGTAGGAATATATTGGTTACCGCTATTTAAATGCAAATCTGTTTTGGGGATAATAATAGTCACATAATCATTTTAACAGTCATAGTTGTATAAAGTCAAAAGTGAATTCCTCAACATAGTTTACATTTAATAAAAATAATCCAACTAAAAAAAGTTATAATATTCTTAATAAAAGTTTTGTATTCAATATATATGGACAACTTTGGGGAAAGTAAATAAATGCTATTAAGTGCCTATGCTATTAGGTTGGTCAAAAGTAATTGAGGTTTAAAAGGTTAAAATTAAATGCAAACACTACAATTACTTTTGCACCAATCTAATAGTAGTTTAAAAGGAGACTCACAATCTATTAGTTTTTGTAATAATGTTTTGAATTGTCATTCTAATGTTATGTAATATATAATATAAACTATATCTGTATATACTACATAAGATTTGAGGTAATCCAGGGATGAGGACTGTAGTTCAGATTACCATTTGACTCAAAGGTTTGAACTCAAATCTTCTGTTTTTCCTCTTCTTACATTTCCTGCCAAACCAAATGCATTATCATGGTACAGCGGCATCAGTGCTTCTACTAAAGGGAAGTAATTGAACCAAGGCTCCAAATGAGCAGGGCAATTTCACATTTTACAAAGATGAGCATGCCTAGCTCCTATTATGTTTTGAGAGGCCAAGTGAATAACAGATGTTTTATTCTAGAACCTGAGGATTCCTTTTAGGAACCCGTGGCATGAACATACCCAGGGCCTAGTTCTTAGCAATGCCATGCTGATCAGGGTGTCTGTTCTGTGAGATTTCGTGTCCTATTTAGATATGCCTAAGTGGTTTGCTATATGGACTCATGAGAAATGAAACAGTCCATGTGGGCAAGAGTTGAATTCATGTCAGCATTCCATCTCACATGAGGATAACAGAAAGTTTATAGATATTATGGCAATTCCCCTTCATGAATTCAACTTTCAGAGATGAGAGGTGTTTTTGGAAATCGTTCATTTCCCTTTAATGACCATTTACGAGATGTGATCACAAAATACCATTAATGTTTAAATAAAAAAAAGTTTATTACAGTAAAAGACACATTGCCATTAATTTCCCTCAGAATACTCCCCCTCACTTTGAACACACTTGTCCTGTCATTCTTGCCACTTTCTGAAGCAGTTCTGGAAGTTCTCTTTTGTGAGTGTCTTTAGTTGCACTGTCGTGGCTGCCTCGATGTCCCAAATTGATTCAAAACGTTTTCCTTTCATGGTCATTTTGACTTTGGGGAAGAGCCAGAAGTTGCACGGCGGCAGATCCAGTGAATAAAGGGGATGAGGACACACCATAATGTTTTTATTTGACAGAAATTGCCGTACCAGAAACAATGTGTGACATGGAGCATTGTCATGATGGAGGATGAAGACAGTCATGAAACAGGATTTCCAGAACTGCTTCAGAAAGTGGCAAGAATGACAGGACAAGTGTGTTCGAAGTGAGGGGAAGTATTTTGAGGGGAAATAATGGCAACATGTCTTTTACTGTAATAAGTTTTTTTTTAATTTAAACATTCACCATATATTTTGATCATACCTCGTACATACACACTTATACACGCAGTCGTGAACATATACATGGTAAAATAGCTAAGACATTTTTAATGAAAACAATTTAAAAATATTTTACTGTGATCCCATTTATATTATTGAAAGATATGCATATATAGATACATATGAATTTCAATGCATAGAATGGGCCCTAGAAGAATACACACCCTCTGTTGGTAGTGATTACCTCTGAGAGGTTATATATTGGTTGGTGCAAAAGTAATTGTGGGTTTTGCAATTGTTTTTGACCTTTTAAACCGCAATTACTTTTTTTTTTTTTTACAAATTTTATTGGGGAATATTGGGGAACAGGGTGTTTCTCCAGGGCCCATCAGCTCCAAGTCGTCCTTCCATGTAGTTGTGGAGGGTGCAGCTCAGCTCCAAGTCCAGTTTCCGTTTTCCACCTTAGTTGCAGGAGCGCAGCCCACCATCCCATGCAGGAACCAGCAACCTTGTTGTTGAGAGCTCGTGCTCTAACCAACTGAGCTATCTGTCCGCCCACCGGTGGAGGGTGCAGCTCAATGGCCCTTGTAGGAATAGAACTGGCAACCCTGTTGTTCAGAGCTCACACTCTAACCAGCTGAGCCATCCAGCCACCCAACTGCAATTATTTTTGCACCAGCCTAATAAAAAGGATGAAGGCTTAGAGAAGCTATAGGGGGTAGCGCTTCAAGGGTACACATGGATTGTGGTGCCAGACCTCCTGCTACTTACTACATGTCCTCTCTACAGCCTTCAGTCTCCTCACCTATTAAGTGTATGTATGCACTGTATGTATGCATGAGCATTGCTTAGAACAGATTTGGTACATAATTCACATTATGTAAATTAGCAAGCGCGAAGCAAATATCTGTTAGTATTAATAAGGGAAAATTTCCATTTTTACTCTGTAACTGCTGTTTTATTTAACACTTGTACAATATACTAGGGCATTATTTTATAATCTAAAGTGAAGAAGACCAAATCCAGAAATGTTGATGGTATTGCTCTAATAATGATGAAATTGTGTAAAGATGTCAGGTTATTGAATTCCAAGACATCCTACTCATTCGCTGTTAGATGAACTAGAGTACTCAGAGTAAATAATTACCGCTGTACTATTTCAAGGGCAGAAAATGACTGCCCTTTCTCCTTAATTAATCCTACCATGCCGTGTACACAGTGGATGTGCACTAAATGTTTGCTGATAATGATAATGGCGAGGATGCTGACAGCTGTAACACACTATAAAGCTTAATTTAAAACCCATCAAGAAAATGTAACACAAAATATGGTCCTTCTGAATTTTGTCTGAATGGGAAACATAATCTAACATCTCAATTCTGTTAGATTATTGAAGTAATTAATAAGTAAGTAATTCAGTGCACATTGTATTATTGATTGCTTTGGCACCATCTGAGTTTTTGCTCATTAGCATGACCTAATTATTATTTCAGATGATTCAGAGGTCAAGCAAGGTCCAGTTCTATTATTTTGGTATTAAAAGTTTGTCTCCTGTAAGTACTTTCTAAATTAAATGCACAAAATTGATGTTATCAACTAAATTATATTTAATCCCTGAAGCAAGATTTGCAGTAGTGTGACTGTTTTCTATTTCCTCAAAGGGCAATGTTACTTTGCTTCTACAATGACACACTCCTTTTCTATGTGTTTAAGTAGTTCTTGAAAGGAGAGAATGACTTTATTGGAGGGGTGATGATGCCCCGCCAGCCTAGCTCCATCACAGGTTTGGGGGGTGGGGTACCAACTATTTATTTATAGGTTAAACTGTCTCTCTTCTGCAACCATTGAAGCATCCACCAGGTAATATATTGATGACAATTACCCCTCCTACCAGAAAAATCTGAAATTAGTCCTTAATGTTGGATCTCTGTGTTCTTGAGGCTGGTATGATGGTAATGGCAGTGATTCCACATGGAAAATACACTGTAGGGCGCAAGAGCCAGGGTTATAGGTGACCTTCTTCAATAAGAGATTCTTCCTCCACAGCTATATCCATCGGCATTGTGGGGACAGAGCCAAGAGAGCAGTTTCCAGGCTCTCGACCTCATGTGGAAAGGTGCTGGCTTGGGTAGTAGATGGCCATCAGCTGTAACCGGTTAGCCATTAGCCACTGATATAACTGCCGTGGCTACGCTAGGGGTGGTTTGGTTGGCAAAGAAGTGGCGGTGGGCTGCTGCTAGCAAGTGGGGTTGGTTGGTGGGTTGATTGTCAAAGAAGCAGATGTCAGATTGCGGATCATGTGGCTCCCGCTTCCTGTGTCTCCAACCCAGCCGCCAGTAAGAATATAGTGGTATGACACCCCTACCTATGGCTCCGTGGGTGTTCCTTTTTGGCCTCACGATATCCTGCGTTCTTATGTGGGGAGCGGGAGCTGAGACCCTGCATGACAGGCATCCAGTCAAGAAAGAGGAGCTGGACTAGTTATCTGAACAGGGAAATTTTAATATAAAGACGTGTAAACTAGTAATGGGATATTAACTTCTTAGAGGGCTGAGGAGGATTTTAAAGATTATAGGAATAGCAGATATAGGGAGTAGCTACCACTCTAGGGTGAAGGCAGAACGCCCAGGAAGGAATGAACTGGGGAGATGGTCCACCCACACCTGAGATTCAAACCTTGTTAAAGAGGGTATAGATGTGGCCCAGTAGACGGCAGAGAAATCTGCTGAAGTCTCCCAGGATTGGCCTGGCAGCTGGCTAAGAGTCTCACTAAGCAGCTGTCACTGGAATATTAATAAGATTCACTGGACAGCAAAGACTGAAAACTCACTGAAAAGCCACTTACCAGGGTGATGGCAAGACTTGCAAAGAAGCCACCCTGTGGGGTGCCCATGAAGCTCACTAGAAAGGCAAGCAATGGGGTGCCTTCCTGACTCCGGATGGCCACTGGCTAGAGTGGTGGCAAGATGTCCTGGGGGAGGGACTAGTGCCACTTGCAGCTGAATATTGAATTATCCAAAAGGAAAGAAACCACACAATTTCCTGGACAAGAAGCTCCCTTCTTCCTTCGTTGTCCCTCCAGAGCTCTCTATTTGCAATACTGATCCTGTGCTTGCTGGTAAATGAAATGCTTACAAGATTCAGTTTCAATGTCACAAAGCAGGGCAAAGAAGGGAGGATTTAGAGCTCAGAGGCAATAAACTGATAACTGGTAAAATAACCAAGCCTGGAATATTGAAATTTAGTTCTATTAAAGGACCGCCTAGAAATGATTTTCCTAATTTCTTGACCACTTATTCATTAATTGATTAATTCAATCCAGAAATACTTATTGATCACCTGCCATATGACAGGTACTATATTATAAACTAAGGATACAATGACAAATAATAAACATGGTTCCCTGGAGTTCTTAAATTCCGCCCCTAATTTGTTCAGTATTCTATTACCCTTTTGATCAGTACATCCACCCTCCCCCACCCCCAGCTTTGTCCCCTAGGTTCCAAGCATGCTCCTGAGCCATGGTTGCCTAAATACTTTAACCCTTGATGGCCAGCCCAAACAAAACAAATCACAGTCTTAAAAACTAAAATCATTTTGTTATTTGGTCAAATATGTTTACATAAAAAGCTAGAAAGATGGTGCTGTCCTCAACTAGCACATTGGTACCTTGGTAGCTGGAGACTAGAAATCAAGAAAAGTAAAGGGGCCTTAGGAGCTAAAATAGGCAATTCCTAGTGAACACTTGAATGGAGGGGTTAAGCAGAAAGAATGACAGCCATTTTTTCTTTTTTGGTTAGAAAACTTTCACCAAGAAAGGATCTACAGAAGGAGAGGTGTCTTTGGGTGGGAAATGATTAGGTCAGTTTACACATCCGAAGTCTCAAGTGCATAAGGGGAAATGTTCAGCAGGAGGTTGATGTTTGCCTAATGCAGGGGAGAAAGTCTACGAGTCATTGGTTGTACATATGTTTTCCCAGTTGTTGAATGAATGACTGAATGAGGAAAGTAGAGAACAGTAAATGCAGTATGTTCTGGGACAGAGTGAAAGGAAACTTTCCACATATAATCCATACACCTTCTCCACTACAGTCTACTTTTGGCCTTCATTTTAGGCTAATGAAAGAGAGCAAATTATCTTCATTTCCTTGCCCATAACCAGAAAAAGATGGGAAACAGCATTATCGAGTCTTTTCCCTTCCTACATTCACGGTCTTAATAAAAATCATCTAAAGGTGATCTGACAGTGACAGATCTGTCATTTTTCATTTCAGCAGAGTTGATTTCATTGATCTGCCCTTTCTTCCATCTTGCATCTCTCTCAAGGTTCTTGCTCAGTTGAAGAGAATCACCCTGACAGCTACAAAAAAAAAAAAAAAAAGAATTATTCTGCAAGAAGTAAAGGGGTAGCTATTTCTTCCACCAGAATCTCTACACAAGCTCCCTGAGAAGAGAAAATAGGCTTGGAATTAAGAGAAAAATGAGAGGTTAGATACAAATAACTCTGTTAGTAAGAGATCCCTGCTTTTTCACCACTTGTTTCTGAAGCTGCCTCTGCAATCTTGTCATTACACTTCCAAAGCTATTTCCAATTTTAGGACCATACCCCTCATGCCATATTTGTTTAATTTCTTAATAATAAACAATGTAACATACAGGTCAGATTTATAAGGCACTCAAACCACTTAAGTGTAAAGATTTATTGAGAAAGTCTATACTAATTGGTAATGATCATATCAGATTATAATTGCCTGTACTAATTTATCTGGTCTAGGAAATATTACAGATTTTCCTCAGTTCTTTATTTCTGTCTCCACTCGTGAATTTATATCTTTCTGGCCAAGGTCCTCTCAGAACAGCTCTCAGGAGAGTTTAATTTTCTCTCACCTTTAATTTACCGATCTCTCTGCCCCTGACTTGAGTAGATTGAGCTCTCTCCTTTTTACTCTTTATCAGTTCAGATGCTCTGGCTGTGTATATTAGAAAACTCTATTTAAATGGCTTGAGTAATGCTGAAAATATATTATCTCACATAACAAGAAGTTTTTAAGTAGGACAGCTCCAGGACTGACTAATCCCACAACTCATCAATCCATGTTCTGTCTGTCTTAAGACTCCGACTGTCTCAAAGTCTTGGCTTTGCTCCTCAGACAAATTTCCCTTTGGAAGCAAGATGTCTGCCACAGTTCCAATTATTGTGTATGGATATGACCACATCCATTTTGTGGGCAAGACACTCCTTAAAGAGGTGAATGCCATAGGCCAGCCTAACACACCTACCGCACTGGAGAGAATAAAGAACACTAAAAACAATCCAAAAGGAAAGAAATGACTCAAATAAGACCCAAGAAGGTGGAGGTGCTAGACAAAGAGCCTTCCCGCTCCCCGATTTCATTCTACAACTGAATACTGGAGGGCTTATTCTCCTTGCCGAGAGTCAGTTGTCAGAATGGCAAAGGAAGGAAGAAGAAAGAAGAAAGTACAAGGAAAGAAAAAGGGAGATAGCTTACTATTCCCCTAGGAAGGCTGCAAGATTCATTAATCTCATTAAACATACATATTTGTAGGACTTACCGCCATAATTTCTCATACTTTCGCTAGTGGCTAAAGGACCACAAGTTAAAAAACAGTGTTCTAGTGATTACAATTCACTACTGACATTTGTAGATGTGCAGTAAGAGTTTAGGATTGTGTGAAGTATGTTGATTTGCGTTTAAGGAAGAAGCGGAACTTGAGCTTGGGCTTAAGAGAGTGGGAGAGAGCAAGGCAGACTCTTTCCATTAACATAGGAAGTAGTATGGAGTGCTTATGCTGCAGAGCACTGTAACTGTGAGGCCCTGCTCCCAGCCCAGCAGCCTTCCTTTGGTGAGAGCAGGAACTAAGGTGGGTGCAGTAGGCATGAAAAGAATGGGATGATATTTTTAAAGTAGCAACTTAAGGTCTTATTGAAAAATTACATTTATGGGAAGAAGAGATGCTATTACTGACAAAAATAGGGACAGGAAGATTAAATTAGAGAGAAGAGGCAAAAAAAAGTAGGCAGAAATTTGGTTATACATGACCTTACAGGCCATGTTAACCATTCTGGGCTTTAATTGAAAAGTAAAAGGAAACCCTGCAGAGTTCCAAACAAGAGAGTAATGTGGTTAAATTTGTTACAGGTAATTCTCTTGCTATACAAAGAATGGATTAGAGACCAACAGACCAAAAGCTGGAAAATTTTGAGGAGATGTTTGTAGTGATCCACCCAAAACACTTTGGTCCTCTGAATACAGAGTGAGTGCAAGTGGGGCTGGAGCTATGCGAACAGATTGGAGAGATATTAAGGAGGTAAATTAAAATGAGTTCTGATGATAGGACAGAGTAGGCGAAGAGGAAGAGTAAAGGGTCAACGATCATGACCAGACTTTTGGTTTGGCCTTTTGTTAAGTAGAGGAGTTGAGAGAAAGGGAGATTACATGAGTAATGGCAGTGGTGAGTTTGTTTTTGGATGTGTTACATTTGACATGACAACGGAGCATCCAAGTGGGAATGGATGGGTGTGTCTGAAATCCAGGCTGAGGTGGAAGCTCTGTAGACCCCAGGATTTAGGGAAGCCAGGTCTGCCTGGAGGCCTGGTGGGATGGCCTTGTAATAATAGATGAGGACTTCTGAAAAGCCAGTCTAAAGTAAAGAGAGATATACAACTTTGGTTCAAGAACTGATCCAAAAAGGAGAGATACATTTTGAGCACTACATGATTTATAAGTCAGCTTATCCTCTGGTTCATCTCAGGAACCCACCCTGTGTTTTGTGGTAATAGGGCTTCAAAAAACAGAATGATAAAACTAAATGTGCTTCCCCTCTGTAACGGCAGCAGACACAGAAAGTAGAAGCCATTGGTAAGCAGCTGGACACCAGAGGCTGAATGATATTCTTTGTGATGAAAGTCCATCAGCCACAGTGGTGATGCTTTTAGGAACCCCTGCACTAGAGAGCAGTGCCCTAGACCTGAGTCACCAGGAAAACTGGGGATGTCGTCAATGAGCGTTGGGGGATAGCAGCCATTTCGGAGATTATCACACAAAGGGCCTTAGAAACATCCCAGGAAGGCCAATTTGTGAAAATATAAGAGGGCCTTCTTGGGGGGAAACTTGCAAACAGCAAAGTAGAAGAGTACATGTGATCCACTCGGCCATCAAGGTCCCATACAGAGCTGTACTTAGGCCAGGCATCATTGAATGAACACCATGAAAAAGGCTCCCTGAGGGAGTGCACCCCAGTAATGCACTACATAGTTATAGGAGCAGTCATATCTAGACCAATATGTTATAACAGACATTTTCTGATCCCTCCACAACAAAGGCTTCTGAGAAAAAGAAAGTCTCTGGATTTCAGGAGCTGCTATCAGCGTATTTATCAGTTGAGCTAACTCAGACCTGCTGAACCTGCTCTTTTCTGGGCTATTAGAGCAGGAGAGGAAATGAGGGGCCTTCCAGATTCATCTCTCCTTAATGATAGTCTATGAATGACACTCTTGCCATGGCAAAGCTTAGCTTACAGGGAAGAAAATAACTGGTGTCTCGTGTAGACTAGTGGTAGGAGGGCAGAAATGATACCTTAGGAGAGTGCAGACTTCAAACCTTTCCATTAAAGAAGGCCTTAGATGCATTGTTAATGCTTTAGAAATTCCTGGAACTCCCTGGAAAGAAAATATAAGGTAGATTGGTTATTAGAAAAAGAAAAAAGAAAGAAAAGCATGTAGGAGAGAGGGGCCAGAGAAATATTCTTTTGTGTCTCAGAAACATGTAGCCTGGGAAAATGGATTATCTGTAAACATACATAGATTGTACAGACAGATACTTAGTTGGTGGATTACACACACACACACACACACACACACACACACACACGAAGGGAAGACTTAATCACGTGGTTCCTCTACCAACATGTCAGTAAATACAAATCTGACACTGCTTTGCTTCAAGTAGGTGATAGCTTGACAAGGAAAGGGGTCAGTAGTTTCGTAGTTTAGTTTTATGCTAAAAGCAAAAACTCAGATACCATGGAAACATGTTTACTGTCCTAGTTTTGTTTCTGCATTGAGCTGGAGATGAGTAAAATGAGAAAAACAGAAATCAGTGAGAAGAGAGGAGAGACTAACTCATTTCTGTTTCTTTCCATTTTTGTTTTGTTTTGTTTATATGTTTATAATTTCCCAGAAGAAAATGTGTTTTTGTTTTATACCACCTCAAGTTCTATATCTACATGTTCTCTCCTTCCTTAGAGAGTGGAATTATCTGAAAGGATTAGTAACATACATCCTTTCACTTATAATTGGTAGAACAAGCCCCAATGTATGTGTATGTGCATGTGTACACTTGTGTGTACTCTTAAATCCCAAATTATTTACTAATATTGTAACAGACACCATCAACCGGGTCCCCATACCATTCTCCTCTGTTCCTCTTTATTAATAAATCACATATGGCCCATATACACACGTGAGCAGGCACAGGGCCACCCAGCTGGTCTACATTTCCCAGGCCTCCCCTGCATTTCCCAAATCCTTCCAAGGGAATGTGAGAAGCAGGAATCTGTGCTCCTCCAGGATACTTCCAGGACCTCCACTTTCTGTCTTTCCTTCTTGTCCTGCCTACTGGCCTGTGGGGACAGCTGGAGTAGCCACCTTCTAGAGATGGGCGGCACCTGTTGAGAAAGGCAAAGAGGAACATCTTGTCTGTCCCACTGAACAGAGATGTTACAGCAAAAATTATCAAATAGCTATTTTATTTAGGCTCCTTCAGTTTTAGGCCTCTGTTATAGCAACTTGTACCCTAACTACAAACGCGAGACTACAGAGAATTGCCAACCTATTGTGTAGCACTCTATCGGGAGAGGTATGAGGTCTGACAATTAAGTTTGCGAACTTGATATCAGAGGGATTATTCATTTGAATTTGAATTTGTACCAACTGGACAAAGAGTTAACCAAGTTTACTATTTGGAAGTGCCGAAAAGGTTGCATGAAAAAGAGAGATGACCTGAACTTTTTGTCAACGATTCATGGCTTTTGCATCACGACAATGCACCGGCTCACATGGCACTGTCTGTGAGGCAGATTTTAGCCAGTAAACAAATAACTGTATTGGAACAGCCTCCCTACTCACCTGATCTGGCCCCAAATGACTTCTTTCTTTACCCAAAGATAAAGAGAATATTGAAAGGGAGACATTTTGATGACATTCAGGACATCAAGGGTAATACGACGACAGTTCTGATGGCCATTCCAGAAAAAGAGTTCCAAAATTGCTTTGAAGGGTGGATTAGGTGCTGGCATCCATGCATAGCTTTCGAAGGTGACTGCAGTGATATTCAACAATGAGGTATGTAGTACTTTTTCTAGGATGAGTTCGTGAACTTAATTGACCAACCTCATACATAGCTCTGAAGTCTTTGGCATGTATTTTCATCTAACTCACTCTACTTCTATGTCTATTTATGTCCACTTTGCTGTGCAAAATTTCAGGCATTTCCTGGCTATCTATATTTTGTGTTAATACTTAAATCTGGCTGACATATTTTTTTAGATCACCAGGTATTAATACATGTTTCTGATTATTTTCTAACATGATATTTTTCAAGCCAATTCACTTAGAGAAATAATCTGTGAAGATACCAAATATGACTCATTACATTAAATCTTTATCTTCTAGAGGTCAGAATGATTGCATGAAATTAAATTTCTGCCTTTCTGGTTGATACCCAGTGATTCTCATTATGACAAGGCTGATAACTATCATCAAAAGAAATGTCTAAATACACAGACTTCCAGTTATTGGCTAGTTTGGTTGAGATAAAACTAACATAATTTTTGCAATGAAATTGTTGAAGACTCTAAGGAATGTTATATAACAATTTTCCTGTACAAAGTTATGATTAATTAGTGTGCTCTATTTACCATTGCTCTTTTCATCTTACTAAGGATTTTTTTTCTCCCCTGGAATATGGTTAGAAAAGCATTATATTTCCTGAAGAGTTAGAGAGTATTTGCCATCTTTAAATTTTAAACAGTTACACACTATTCTTTTGCACTGGAAAAAAATCATCAAGAAGTAAGATTGAAGAGCACAATACCTTTCACTGCTTTAAAATTTCTTCTTCTTGTCATAGCTATCCACACTTTCATTGTAAATGTCCCACATTTTGTTAGAGTATCACCTTTAGAAATCCCTATTCAAAATATGGTCATGCCATCTTCAATGGATAATATGTAACACGTTAATGTGTTGACCAAGATGGATTTTAAAGATGATGTACACATCATGTAGTCAGAAGGCATTAGGTTTTGGATCGATACCTTTTTATATTAGGGAATAACAGCCACATCGCTAAATGATCCTACAAGAGGACAGGGAGTCATTTAGGAAGCCCGGGGACATACTGGATTGTGAGGACATCTTATTGGCAGAATTCGGATGGGGACTGGGGCATACAATAGTAATGTATTTCCGCATACAACCATTTTTCTTATTTTTATGGCTGTATGGTGTATATTTAGAAGAATGAGGTAGATACTAAACTATTCAGGGACGGTAGGGCATCAGGTGTCAACTCAAATGGTTCAGGGGGAAAAAATATAAGCTCTCTGTACTAGACTTGCAATCATTCTGTAAGTTTGTGATTGGTTAAAAATATTTTTTTAATATTCAAAAAATCAATACTGATAAAAATATGTTAAACTAAATCTCAATCTTATCAGTGTTATTTCAACTCATTTGTACTTCTCAAATAATAACTTACCACTTCCTTCACGTAATATAGTCTGTGTATGTTGAACTTTGACTCAGTATGATAACAGAAGTTAAGAATACAGAATCTATAAGTAGATTATTTGCCACTTACTATCTGTGTGATATGGGCAAATTATCTCACCTCTCTCTGCTTCAGTGTCCTCATTTATAAACAGTAAGAAAAAAATGAGTGAACATATATAAAGCATTCAATTATTGGCTGCTACATATTTATTGATAAATAAATATTAGCTATATAGAGTCAACTTTTTTACACCTAGGATTTTGAGTTGTTCTAAATATACTCACAATATACTACTAATAATACAATAACACTAATGTATTCTAAATCCATGACTAATAATATCTTTGTCACAATAAGTCACAATTTTCATTTTCCTGACATTAAATATCTGGCTATTTCTTGTAGGATTGGTAACACTATTTTCTCTTTCAGAGTTTTAGAGATCATCTGCAAAGATAGAGAAAACAGCAACATTTTTTCTAGGGAATAATTTAAAAACTGCTTGGAACTGCCAGTTAAGGGCTGTGTGCTTTAGCTCATAACACACTTGGGACAATCCTTCCTAGAGGTTATATGAGCCAGCTTAGACTATGAAAGCAATACTAGCAGTTGCCTGGCATCACGCTCTTTTCTGGGAAAGCTGTGTTAATGAAATGCAGTCTCAATTTCTTGGGCTAGTTATTTTTGGTTCATTACCAAAGAAATACAGGTTTCCTGCCCAGAAGCCTTATGCCGAGAATTAGATGACCTCTACAAAACAGGCTCAGCGAATTCCCATGATGTCAGTCCACTGGGCAGTTTTCCGAGGCAGCAGTTCATGGCTGTGCCTTCTTAGCAATATTCCCACAAAATGGGGGAATGGTGGGAGGTGGGAGAGCAACTCTGCCCACTCCGTCCACAACATAAATAAATGAATCACAGCGAGTCTGTCCAGCACTGCCACGAACAGTTTTCTAATATCCCTAGATAATATATTTTTTGAGTAGAAACAGAGTTCTCATGATATGTGGGCTATAAAACTGAAAGTGACAAAGGAATAAGACAAATAAATAAGGAAACAAAAACTCATAGACACAAACCAGAGGAGAAGGGGGTGGTAGAAGAAGGTAAAGGGGGTCAAATATATGGTGATGGAAGAACTGACTCTGGGTGGTGAGCTCACAATGTGATATATAGATGATGTATTACAGAATTGTACACCTGAAACCTATGTAACTTTATTAACTATTGTCACCCCAATATAAAAAAAACCCACAAAACAAAAAAAACAAGCAAAAAAACCCAAACAGTTCTCTGTTTTCTTTCTAGATCAAGCTTTTTCTGACTCAGTAATGTCGATCTCAAAGCAGGAGTTTCATGAGTCAGGGCAAGCAGCCCACAGCGTCATTTCTTGTGAGGCTGTGCCTCGTTAGAATGTGGATTAAGCTCCAAAAGAAGCAGAGGGTGAGAGGAAAATCGCTAGTGTTACAAGACCTCATTCTTCACTGAGACCCTGGTTTATTATACACACAGCTAATTGGCTTATCCAGTGCTGTCTGTTCTCTTTCCTAGATTGTTAAACTTGAAAATTAGCAAAAGATAAACGCACAAGACTGCATAGGAATCCAAATTTGGTTTTATGTGGAGAGAGGAGAGAACTTGGACCTTACTGGATGGTAAGGATATTCCACTTACAGAAGAGTAGTGCTATTTTACTATCTCTCTGTGCTATGTCTATTAAGCTCTTTGCAAAATAATGTCTCCCACTTAGATGGTAGGCGTTGAGGTTAATGTTTATTTTGAATACGCTATGTCTAGAGCATGTTACACACTGTAGATGTTCAATTGCATACTTGGTACAATTTTTTTATTTCATTCATTAATTCTAGGAAGTTAGGAAATTAGTCGTCAGTCATATTTCTTTTTCTTTCCTAATCTCCGGGATTACGGGCCGTCTTCTGATCTACCTCAACAACTACCATTTGTTCATCAAAGATCTGCTCCAAGTCGTAACTGCCACCGACGCCTTCTCTCCAAGCAGAATAACCAGAGTCACAGAGGCACTGACTCACATATTGGCAGTGCCCATTTATAACTGTTGCCCAGCAGAGGAGGTCAGAGCCAAAGGACCCCAGGCGCTTTGGTGTCATTCCCAAGGTCACCTCTACTGTGGAGCTCCATGCACTAGACTGGCTGCCCCGGACTCTGTGGAATACGCAGTTCACCTAGCGAGCTTCCTTTGCTTTGATTCTCTATTCACTAAATAATCGTTAAGTTATTATTTTGCTTCGCATGTGATTCTTCCTACGTGGAAAAAATGTGTTCGCCATACAATGCAGTTTTTAATTCCTATATTAGTTATTTACCCCCCCAATGAACAAAATCATATTCAGATTTTATACATTGGTTTTGAAGTTGAATATGGATGTGTCCCTGAATTGTGGGCAGTTTCTGAGGCTGCAAGGCTGAGAAACAGATCTAGGCTTCCAAAATGAAGAGTAGCCACCAAGTGAGGTCTTCTTACACAGGCTGGTGGCCTTTCCCGGTGAGCACTTACTCCTCAGCCCACGGCTTTTCATACACTTCACACATGTCATGGTATTTCTCTACATCAATGATGTTGCACCCTCTACCACTGGGCTTCTTGGTCCCAGACATGATTTGATTATCGGCTTGTCAAAAGTAATCTAGCCGCTATCCAGAGGCCATTACGCTACAAATGGCACTTCAGGGGTCATTTCTACAGTCGCCAAACAAGACCACTGCACAGATCATCCACCATTTCAGCTCTACGCACTGTTCACACACAGTGCTGTGTAATCAGCCTGAGTTATGACGAGCACATGACTCCATACGGTTCTAACAGTGCTCAGTCTGACTGCCTGCAAGGGAAAGACGAGCAGGACACTCCATGGCTGACTCTTTTGTTTTACTCATTTTAACTATCGATGAGCTAGACTGCTCGGCAGAAAATCGCATGAGTGTTTTCAGATGATCAGGAAGGCCTCCTGGGGATAAGATTGGCTCAGTTCCTCGTTATCATTCTGCTTTGTCTTAGTCTTAGTTTCAACAACAATTAAACGTATTCATATTTATGTTTTCCCAAATTTATTTGTCCTCCTGGAAAGTAGGTGAGGCAGGTAAGGTAGATAATATTTTTCTCATTTGATTGTTGAGAAAAGAAGCTTAGAAAGGTTAAATGGTTAAACCAAGCTCAACACAAGCAATAAATGATAAGAGCTGAAATTTGAAACCAGATCCAATGATCTATGAAGACATGAGCCATGTATTAGTTTAAACTTTAGAATAGTGGTTCTTGCATTTTACTGTACTTAAAAATCAGGGGAGACCCTGCCTAGATCTCAGACTAGTCCAAGCTGCTAGTCCCTTCCTCCCAAAGCAACTGTGGTAAAACAACAGACAGAAACAAAGCAGGAAGTAAAGAGGGGGTGTGGATCTGAATGTCCAACTGAAATATGTGACAAACTTTTGGGGAAACTAACGTGCTGGGGTTTGGGGGTATAGACAGAGCAATGGTAAGACTGGTTGACAAGAGCTTTAAAATCACCCAAATACAGCAGGAAAGAATTTTTAAAAAGAAAACAGAAAAAGAAAGCTAGGAAATATAGAACAAAGAAGTAGGAGTACTGAAATTGGGGTAATAGGCATTACAGAAAAAAAGAAAAAGTCAAGAAGGAAATATTTGAAAAATCAGTGAACGTAAATTTTTCTGAATTAAAGAAAGATAGAAGACTTAAGATTGAAAGACTTTAAAGAGAAACAGGAAAAAAAAAGGAAAATCCCACACCCAAATGTATTACTATGAAATTTCAAAACATGAAAGAAAATCTAAGTTTCTGAGAGAAAGGACAAAAAAATTCTTAGAAGGTGATTTGCTGGGTCAAAAAACATAAGCATTTGTAATATTACTTGATATTGGCATATTGTTCTCCATAGAAATTGCACCAATTTATACTCCCACTAACAAAGTATGAGAGATGCGTGTTTCCCGGCAGCCTAGCCAACACAGTGTGTTATCTCACTTGGAATTTTTGACATTTTGATAAATGGCATTTCAGTATATTTTTAATTTACAATGATATCATTATGAGTGAAGTTTTACACATGTCCACATGTTAAAAAGCCATTTGTATATGCTTTAATATAAACTGTCCATTCATATCTTTTACTCACTTTGCCATTGGGTTTTTGCTCTTCACATTTTTTCTCATTTTGTCATTTGTCTTTTGACTTAGCTTATGGGCAGAAAAGTCTGATCTTCACCTAAATAAAAATTTGAATAAATGTATCTATCTTTTATAATTTCTGAATTTTTGATATTGTAAAGAGGGTCTTCCAACCCCAAGGTTAGAATTCCTGGGGAGTAAACAACAAACAAACAGACAAACAAACACAAATTCCTAAGCACCAACCTTGGAATTTCTGGTTCTGTAATTCTGGCATAAGGTCAAAACTCTGCTTCGGAAATCAATGCTCCAACTTAATACATCCTTATGTTAGATACTCAGCAGGTGATTAATGGTGACAGTAACCCAAATGTCACTAGACATTAAATCATCACTGAAGGTATAACTCTGATTCTCAAAAACTATTAATACCCAAAAAGTAAAGTTGTGATCACTTTGAATACTTAAAGCATTCACAAAAACATACCGTCAAAGGCTGTGGAAAAAAGAAATGGAAGTATGTGAATAAGGTCCCCTTCTACGCTCCCATGAAAGGATACCTCTCACCTCCATTGTAGACACTGCACTTTCTAGATCTTAGGCCACTGAGCAGAGATGGGTTGATAGTGCAATTCTGGCCATACAGAGGGAGAACAGAGGCCGGCAGTTCTAGAAAGAAGGAGTTTCTTCTTTTGTTATTCTCTACACTCAAAATTATCTCCCCTACATTTATTCCATCAATTAGAGATTCACCAATTACTCACCAATTTAGCATAGCAAGCTCCTTCCCCTTCTCTTTATCTCTGTCTTTCTGTTTCCCTCTTTCTCATTCTATTGGGTCTTTAGACATCATTTAGTTCAGTGGTTCTCAATCCTGGCTGCACAATAAAGTCACCCAGGGGACTTTATAGAATTCCCAATGCCTGATCCTCAAGTCAAGCCAATTAAATTAGAATCCCTGGAGACAGGGTCCAACATGCTACAAAATCTCCTGGAGTGATTCTAAGAGGCAGCCAGCATGAAGAGCAACTGAAAGTTCAGTTCACCTCATCTAGTTAATCAATTAACAAGTAGTGAACAGTAAAGAGCAAGCTTAAGGATGCAACAAGAAGTTTGAAAAACCTTGAGAGGTACGTTTAGAGAATGGCACATTTCCAAGGATACCATTTCTGAATTGGGTGCTACAGTAAACAATTTGTTTTCCTAGAGAGCGGCATGAAAAACTTGGGAAAATGTGACATTGTGCTCTGTTATTCACAGTGCCCTGAAAGTTGGTTTCTTTTCATTTCCTATCACTCTAAAAGAGTGAAAATTACAATCTTCCTTTCTTCCTATCTCTTATTTACTCTCTACACTCCCCCCTCGCCACCAAAATATACACATCTTGTTGTTTCTCATGTAGCTTACTTTCCAGACATGAAATAGCAGATACCCAGCAGCTCAGAAATTGAGTAGAATTGATTTTTCAATCAAATTCATTTGTCTAATATTTAAAGACTTTCGTCATGCTGAAGCAATTTCCCTCTTACTTCCTGCATGTTTAAATGTGAATGAATGGGCTAATGTGTGACTTGTATTTCATCTCAGCATACTGGCTGCTGGTATTTATAGCTAACCTTCTAGACAATAACGGCTATTCCCAAACCTAACAATCCCATTCTGTTTACTGCACTCTTTCCCATATCAGATGCATATGTCTTGAAAATAGAATTTCTTTAATTCTAGTCATTTTCCCCATGTATTTTCTACTTTGATATTAAGTCTTTCTTTTCTCCCTTCTCCCACAAAGTAATTTTGCACATATTTCTACTGAGCAATTCCAAATAATTAAAGCACAGCTTTTAAAAATAAATTTTATCTACACAGATTGAAAATATGACAGCACTACTTTGGTTATTGCAGAGAAAGGAAATATACTTGTATATCCCCTATATTTTTGGCCAAGTGTACATTGTACCCATTCTCCTTTAATTTTATATTTTCATTTTGTATCACAATAATCACAGATTCCTATTTAATGTGCATATAACACATTTTTGTATTGGGAACTCTAAATCAGGGGTGTCCAAACTGCGGCCCGCGGGCCAACTGTGGCCCACAATCCATTTTTAATTGGCCCACAACAAATTTCAAAAATATATTTAGTTTACTTAAATAAACCAGGTGAGGCAATACGTACTTCACCTCAAGTGAGTGGCCCAGCTGTTTGTGTATTTTACCATATATGGCCCTTGGTCAAAAATGTTGAAAAAAGTTTGGACACCCCTGCTCTAAGTATAATAATTTAAGATAAACTTACCTAAAAATCAAGCTCTATTGAAACCAAACCAACAAACAAACAAAACATACATTTAAATAGTTGTGGCTTCAAAGTAACAATTGTTTATATCATAAAATGTTCATACTTTTTAAAAATATAGACTACTATATTAGAAAATAATATCAAAATAGAGCTTATCAAATTAACTGCTTTCTAAAGTTTCATTTTACTGATATAAAATGTGATTATAAACTCACCCTGATTAAAAGCTTAACAAAGGTGAACTGGTAATAATAAAACAACACAATGCTTTATTACATTAAAGATAATTTGAGAATTTGCGGGAGTTTTTATTTTCTGGTAACTATCAAAATAATATAATTTCTTTACTAAAAATCAAGCAAAGTTATACAAATTTAGATGATTAAGAGTTTTAAAAGTATCCTCAATACAGGAATAATTTGCTAATATGTTCTCAAACTTATCAGATGTTCTACATTTATGTCCAACATTTAATATATTTCAACATAAAGAGTTCCTATTTACCACATCCTTTTGCTTATAACAGCAATATGTAGCAAAAAATGCAAATGATTATGAATCATTTTTCTTTAGTTCTTTTTCAGCCCATTTGAATGTCTTGCACCATGTTTTATATTCTATTTTCCATGTCACTTTCCGGATAAGAAACGTCTGCTCTGTTTTAGCTTTAACAGTGTGTGGCTCTTAGATAGCATTTAGGGTTAATTGGAATTTTCTGTCTGGTTACACTCTACAGATGACAGAGTCAGTTTCTCAATAAACCAGTGTGATCATTTCTATTTCTGCTCTTCCTCAAGTTTAGTCAGGGAGTCTGACTTTCATCTTTCATGAAAGTGATTGTCAAGTATCAAATTCCTAAGTATAGTAGTTTTCTGGGACATAATTTTTTTTAATGAGAAAAGTATGGCATCTTTAAATGTTTTATAGCACTTTAAAAAATAAATGTGGCTACAAAAATTAAATGGAAAAGTTTTCATAATTAAATAATTAAATTACTGTGCGAGGAATGTGTTTCTTTGGTTTGATGTTTATGTCTATGGCTGAGCTAAATACTCAGCTGAATTAAATAGCATAGAATTTAACAGGAACGTGTGTGACATTCTCTGCTTAGATGTTTACAAATATTTAACAAGAACCTCGCTGGACAATTTCTGAGGAAAAAAGACTTAGAAGTGGTGTTAGACAGGAAGCTTAATGCAAGTAAATAGCAGCCTTGAAAAAAGTGTACGTTATTTTACTACATTAATGGAAGTGTCTTAAGAAACCTACCCTTCTCTTTACTGCTGAGGTTATACCTGGTGTATTCTGTTTAGTCATCACAATTTATGTATTTTTTAAAAAGATGGAAGCCAGGGTTCTTACACGGTGTTCCATTGAACATATTTTATTAACAGCTATTGTATTGGGGAAAAAGAGGTTCTATGGTCAACCAATATTAAATAGATTTCTTCTCTACAGGAATTCCTAATGCTTTTAATATGCTAAGGACATTTTGCCTCTGTGAGAGGATACTGTGTGTATATTTCTTTCAAAAATAATTAATGATACAATTATTTTTTTGTAAAGTGTCTATTAACCTCTGGAAAAATAACTTGACGAACAACTGAATTCTGTAGAACACAGTTGAGAAAATGCTGGTATGGTCCATTGAAACATGATTAAAGGAGAATAACAAGGAAAGCATTCCTTTACTTGTCACATAACCTCCTCATCACACAGGTCCCTTTCTTCTGACCTCTCTGTGACCTACACATTGTATTGGAATTTGACTTATATTCAGATTAAAAAAAAATTATATTTATTGCCTTTTCAAATATCTAAAGCAGACACAAGAACATATTTGCTTACTACAAATTTTAAAGATTTATGATTAAAGGTTAAAATGAGGATATTAGAATGTATATAAACGGTTGAAGGTGACATATTTATGTTTCCATGTTTTCCATCAATGTGGAAAACTTCTATTGGAATAATCATACGGAGATGGAGTTTGCTGTTGAGTATCTCATGGTTTCAGAGCTATATGAATCTAAAGGTTTCAGTCCCATTTTCTTTGGGAGTATGAGTATGTAGCACAACAGAAAACCATCATTAGCAATGTAGCACAGAGGTCCAACAGATGCCAGATAACCTTTCAATTAGTGAAGTACCTCTAGGAAATATGAAAGATACAAAAGTATCCAGGGCTATAGAGCACCCCAACAGCCAGCCAGTCTAATCATTTATCCGATGAGTGAATTCCCTCTCCCCACTCACTGGTTTGGAGACTGGGGAGGGGACGATTTTCCCCACAGTGACAGTGTCCAAGCAGATGCAGAAGGGCAAGAAAGCATTGTGTAGGACACTGAATTAAGTCATCTTCATGGTCCCTCTTCTAAAATGTTATAACTCTAATGTGAAGAATTAAAATTAATGCAAAATATTAAATAAAACATATGTAATACGATTTTACATATTGCATTTAAATAATCTTACAATGATCTGTGGAAGACAATTGCTAGTATTATTGCTTTTTTTTTTAATGAAGCGACTTATAAGACTCTCATTCCATTCACACTACACACCCAGACGGGAAATGCTTCAGAGGAAAAATGGAGAAGAATTCATGCTTGACAAATGTCCTAAATTATCAATGGGGGTGGGGGGGGGGGGTTATGTTTAACCTTTTTTTGTTTCCTAATGTCAGATCAATATCTGGTCTGCAGCAATAATGTTGGAAGGTTCCTGCCTGAAGTTCATGCCACCTTCAGCTTAGCCAGTTGGCAGAGCCTATGTTATTCTTCCCCACCCCACCTTTCATTTCTCAGGTATTGTCAATAATTTTGGAGAGCACTTGAGATTTCCACTTATATTGGAAAAGTGTGAACAGGAGAATCTCCAATGAGTTAGAGGGATCTAGAACAGAGAGAATGTGTGCCTTATCCAACAGGATACTAAAATAGTTTTGGTGTCAGCTGAGATACTAATTCAATAAATACCATATTTCAGAATGAAGGCAAGGCTATGATAGGGGAATTGCAAAGGAGGAGTTCTAAAAGTGGGTAAGTGACTTCTAACCCCTCACCCTTATCCAGGTGGTATAAAAAATTAGAAGGATCTGGATATTGAGAGAGATGCTAGTGTGTTTTGAATCCTTTCTGCTCCCCAGTAGGGAGAGGGGACGGTGCTTCCCTTTCAACCTCAAGTCAATGAATAGGGGCTTTAGGAAATTTCTCAAAGATCTTGATATGTGTTCTTTGTTCAAAGATACCTGGACTGATGACTAACACCTTCCTAAGAAATACAAAGGGACAAAACTATGATTGGTTTGTTGCCCTCGTGTCAAAGCAAAATGTAGTTGTGTTACGTACAAGCAGCTTCCCAGAGTTTGTTGCCAGAAAAGAAAAAGAAAAAAGCTATGTATTTTTCCCACTCACACACTAAGTACCAGAGGAAGCTGGCTTTGGATAGCCTTAGACTCGTGTCCCAGGGGCCTTTCAGAGGGATGGACTTTCAATCAGAGAAACTCAAGGTATCAGAGGATGCCTCGGGCTAGAGAAGACAAAGGAACCGAGCCAAAATAAAGATGGACTGCCCCTCTTCAAGGACACTGCAGCGAGGAGGCTCCCTAGGGATGGGCTAGGGCAAGGTCACTGAAGAAGCATGAGAGTCCACTCCACCCCGACCCTGTGCCTGAAAACAGATTTCAATCCCACAGAAAGCCCTGCAGCTTGCAATAGTATCCATCACATAAACACTTATCTGCTCTTTTTTTCCTCTTCCACTTTCATTTGTTCTAACTCTGACTGGGTCATATATCATGGTGTGGTAGGGAGAGGAGGGAAAGAAGCATAGGCCTGAGCTTAGAAAGTTAGAAGTCAACTTTGAATGGAGATTAAAATTGTCAGAATTACACCGGCTTGGAAACATTACTGACTAATTAGAGAAGCTTTTATTACCTAAAAGTAAATAAGAAAAGGATATTTCTGCATGATTCTGCACCTTCATTTGTCCATGTTCAATTTAATGGCTACATCTGTTTCCCCAGACGAGGCGCAAGCAGCAGCAAGACCCCAGAAACCTCCACACAAGGTATGGTGTCGCAGCAGAAGGATATACATGGTGTGAGCAGATGGAAGGACATCTGATAGTGTCCTGTACTCATCCAGAGGGAAGACCAGGAAGAACACACCAGCAGCAGACTCTAGGATGAATAATTGATAACCGAGACCCAGTTATCTCTATCTGTACCTCTCCTGGGGCAGGAACTTAGGTTTAATCCAGGAAGGCAGGGAGGAAGTGTAACTCAACATAGACTGAGAAAACCATGAATTGACAGTGAGCAGAGTCTACAGTTAGTGGACCAAAAATTAATCTTTTGCCAATCAGCTTGATCTAGAAATTGTTGAGTAATAGGAAAATTAAGTTACATTTCTGGATCCCAACCTGAGAAATTTCTACCCATTACATTCAAAATATCTAAACCAAATCCACCCTCTTTTTCCATATTCAAATACTCTTTTCAATTCTTTATTTTTGTTAGCCTCATTGTTTTAGAATTGCAGTTCTTTTTTAATTCAACCAGTCTAAAGTCTGCATTCAGTCAAACCCCATATCATGTCTTGCTCATGTCTTTGTAGCTCCCATAAAAATGATTTCTTTTTTATTCCTATTGGCACCTCCAGACTATAGTCTATTTTCAGATCAAATCTGTATTAATACAGTAACTTTTGAAGTGATCTCTGACTCTATCACAATCCATAATGCACACCTCAGATGACTTTTCTTCAAGACACGCAAATTTAGAGTTTGAAAGCCCCTTCGGGATTCTTAAGCATCTGGTTGCAAAGTGACATGTTCATACTCAGAGTCTCTCTGACTCCCGTTACCAGTATTGTGCTCAATGCCCCTTCCCACCTTAGGTCTCACTAATCCTCTACTCTCCAATCTATTTTGTGGCCACCATACCTCAGAACTAACTTTTTAATTCTTTCCTCTACTTTGCTTCTTACATTTTCTTCCCAATGTATTCTCCCAGAATTGTTTAATTGAAATTTTTATTGAGAAAATGGGAGATTCGCACTTAGTCATGAGAAACAATACACAGGAATCCCATGGTTACATTTTGAAAAATTATAGTACAATATCACAACCAAGATACTGACATTTGATACAATCCACCAATCTTATTTGGGTTTCCTGAATTTCACTTGGTGTGTGTGTGTGGTGTGTGTGCGTGAAGTTCTATACAATTTTATCATCCATGTAAGTTTGCATAACTACTGACACAGTCTAGATACTGATTTAATTTTTTCACTCAACATCGTTCCCTGGAGATTCATCCAAGTTAAGGTTTTTGTATATCAATCATACCTTAATAAAGTGATTTATAAATAATTGCCATTTAGTTCATGTTTGTTGACTGTATAAATATGTGCATAATATCCTAATGCATTTTTTCCAAAACTATTTGCTTTAGATATCTTTTGACATTCGTTTTCTTGAATAGTTCATGTTTCCTGATTTCATGTGAATTGAAAATACTTATAAAATACTCTTTCTTTTATCACCATGACACCTCAATACTTAAACATATCAGGATAAAAACAAACATTTCTGTGGGAAGAATTATTTTGCAGCTCCCACACAAAATCTTGGATGTAACCCAGCTGGCTGATATGTAGCAGAAATAGCACAAGCAGGGGACAGGGAAGATCTCAGATAAGGAATCACAGAAGTACATTCTCATACACCAGGCTTCTCAACCCTAGCCCCACAGGAGAACCGTCTGGTGCACTGTTCAAAAGCATTGATGGTGGGGCCCCACAAAAGATCAATCAAATCGTAATCTTTGGCGTGGATTCATTAAATCCAGAACTGATATTCAGCCAAAATGACGGTTTCCACTTGGCATCCAGCATTCATTTTGATTGGACAGTGCCCAGGTCTTATCAATTTTATAATATTTGGAACATCACCTCTAATTATATCACACATTACATGACATCCTGGAGTTAGATAGACTATTTAGCCCTGCTTCTGAAATTTGTATCAGAAAATTAAAATAGAATTCTGATGTCTTTGTGAAATAGCAGAACAGACAACATGAAGTGTAAAATCCCTTCTACATAAACCACCCACTCCAAAAGTCTCCTTCCAGATTACCAGTAATAGTTGAAATCATAGACAAAGCCCCAGTATTTCTTTGTAGTCTTTTTTCATGTATTTATTGTAAGCAAACGTTTATGTAGACGTGTTAAGTACTCTTCAGTACATTCTTCAGTCTAGTCTAATGAAATTCCTCTAAGAAGTTTTGACAAGCATTGCTGACTACCTTCCAATATCCTTCTGCAACTCTTTCTTCCTAAAGGAATTTCAATTTATTTTGAGGTGGCAGTGTGTCTAACTAAAATCTCAATTTCCTAGCCTAGGTTTCCTTGCAGCTAAGGATAGCCATGTAACAGAGTTTTATGGTTAATGATGTGAAAATAGGATACCAGGTGGGCAGTCCAGAAAAACAATTGTCTTCTAATAAAATAGTGATCAAACTAATCTTGTGTGCACCTTTTTGTCCATCACTTTATCCCATTATGCTTGCCTTCAGTACAGACGACATGAATGAAGGTGAGGCAGTCACCTTGTGACTATGGTCTATACACTATGGATGATGGAACAGGAAGCTAGAAAAGTCTGATTTCTTAAGTGCCTTCACTGGACTTAATCTCAATGCCCCTGTCACTTGGTTATTGAGTAAAATAAACCACTTATGTGTCTGGGATTCTGTTATATGGAACCAAATGTAATTATGACTTATAGAGTAGTTAAAGTCACCTACAAAAAGTAGTTTCTGCATAAAAGTATATGAGCTACTTGCCCAGATTCCATAAATTTAGTTCCTTAACCGTCTAATTTAGAGGTCTGGTCAAGACGGTGGAGTAGGTAAATACATAGTGTGCTTACCTCCTTCCATGACTACATAAAAATTACAACTAATTATAGAACAACCATCTCAGAGAACACTTGAAGACTAGCTGAACAGAACTGCTATAACTAAGGATATAAAGAAGAAGCCACGTTGAGACTGGTAGGAGAGACAGAGATGTGGAAAAGGATGGTCCCACGTCCACGTGGGCAGTTACGAATTGGGAGGAATAGCTGGTTTGTTGAGGTTCCCCTGAGGAGCAAGGGGTCCCAGTCCCACACTGCGCTCCCCAGCCCAGAGCGCCAGTGCCAGGAAGAGTGGTCTCCACAACAGCTGGCTGTGAAAATCAGCAGGTATTCACCTGGGTGAGACTGAGGGCTTCCATAGACCCAGGTGCCTTCTTAAAGGGTCCGAGCACAGACTCACTCACAAGCACTGTCCCTAAACTCCAGGGAAGGGACAGCAGCTCAAAAAGTACCAGGTTGGTACAGAGAGAAACTGAATTGTCTGGCTGCAGGAGAAAGGCTATAGGAGTAGCTCTCTCCTAAAAAGAAGTGCTGGCAGGTGCCGTCGTTCCTTTGTTGAGCCCTCCCCACACACAGCCTGCAGGCACTGGCAGGTGCCAAATCTGAGTTTCCATAAACTTAGTTAATAAAGCTAAGTCCAACTTGGTGATTTACTAAGACCCCAGTCGAATACACTAGAGCACCAGTAGAAACTCTTTCAGTGGCTGTTCCTCACAAGCTGCCAGCCTCCACCTGCACTGAGGACTTTCCTAAAATTTCTCAAATGTCCACAAACTCCAAACAAGTGGAGCTGGACTCGTATTCCCTGTACCTCTTGCTAAGTGGCCCCAAGCCCGGCACTAGTAGCATCTGGTCCTGGTTCACAGCATAGCCCCTCCCAGACTCCTCCAAGCCTAGCACAGGAAGCTACCAACTGCAGATCACTTTGTGGCTCCTCCCAGGTGGCCCCAGGCTGGACACAGCCAGCCGCTGGCCTTGGCTTGCATTGGAGCCCCTCTCAAGAGGACTCAGAGCCAACACACATGGTGACCGGCTTCAGACCACTCCATAGCATCACGCAATTAGTGCCACCAAAGGAGTATTGCAAGGAATGTTAGAGGGATTTTTTCAAGATGAAAAAAAAAATCAAAATATGAACAATAAAATGGCAATAACTATGTATCTATCAACAATTACATTCAATGTAATGGATTAAATGCTCCAATCAAAAGGGTGGTTGAATGAATAAGAAAACAAAATCTTACATATACTGCCTATAAGAGACTCACTTCAGATTGAAAGACACACACAGACTGAAAGTAAAGGGATGGAAAAAGATATTGCATGAAAATGGAAACAAACAAACAAAAAAGCTGGAGTAGCAATACTTATACCAGACAAAATAGACTTTAAAACAAAGGCTCTAACAAGAGACAATGAAGGACCAAGTAATCCTACGTGTGGGTATTTATCCTAAGGAACCCAAAACGTTACTTTGAGGGAACATGTGCATCCATATGTTCACTGCAGCATTGTTTACAATGGCCAAGATGTGGAGGCAGCCTGGGTGTCAGTCGATGGAAAAATAGATAAAGAAGAGGTGATATATATATACAATGGAATATTACTTGGGCATAAAAAAGAATGAAATCTTGCCATCTGCAACAACCTGGATGGATCTAGAGGGTATTGTGCTGATTGGAGTAAGCCAGACGGAGAAAGACAAGTGCTATATGATTTCGTCTACATGTGGAATTTAAATAACAAAACCAACCAACAAACAAAACAGAAACTAACTCATTGATACTGAAAAGATTTTGATGGTTGCCAGATGAGAGAGGTTTTGGGATAAAGGAAAAAAGGGAAGGGATTAAGAAGTACAAATCAGTAGTTACATACATGCTACAGATAACCTCCCTACTATATATATGGATTACCCAGGTGGGCTCGATGTAATCACAAAGGTGGAAGAAGGAGACAGAAGAAGGAGAACTAAAGAGATGGCAGTATGAGATGGGCTTGGTCTGACATTGTTGGCTTTGAAGATGGAGGAAGAAGTCAGGAGCCCAGGAATGCGGTGGCCTCCAGAAGCTGGGAAAGGCAAGGAAACAGATTCCTCCCACCCTCCCACCCCAGAGTCTCCAGAAAGGATCGCAGGACACCTTGATTTTAGTCTAGTGAGACCCAGTTGGACTTCTAATCTACAGAACTGCAAGGTACTGTATGTGCTGTTGCAAGCCACTGTATCTGTGGTAATTTGTTACAACAGCCATAGCAAACAAATACACTCGGCTGCCTGGAGGAGCCATGTGTAGGTGAGATTCCGGCTTACTGCCAGTGTCAACCTGCAGACATGGCAGTGGGGACACAAGACATGTGAGATGATGCTAGTTGCTCTGGTCTCTGCGTTTCCCAGGCCTCAGGCAGGAGCTGCACCCACAGTGCCTTTCCCAAATTCCTGACTCACAAAATTGATGAGTATAATAAAGTGATTATTTTTCTAACCGTAAAAAAAGTACAAATTGGTAGTTACAAAACAGTCATAGAGATGTAAGGTACAGCATAGGGAATATAGGCAATAATATTGTAACAACTATTATAGGTATGGTGTCAGATGGGCACTAGTCTTATCAGGGAGATCACTGTGTAACTTATATAAATGTCTAATCACTAGGTTGTACACCTGAAACTAATGCAATATTGTACGTCAACTGTTATTAAAAAAATTTTAAAAATAACTCTACTTTCTCAATGGTTATCTTCTTTTATCTCAATCTTTTATCTCATCACTGCCCACCTGTTCATTTCTCTACCCTATCCCTATAGCTTGATATATGATCTGATTTTCTCCAGTTATCCTTTCACCTTTCCTCTTTGGTTGTAGCCTTTTGCTCACAGGTCTTAGGATAATATTCCGCATCACCAAATACTTACATGCTTCCCCAGTAGATTGCGCCCTACCCGTCTGTAACCAGGATTGAGCTATCACCCTCTGGTTTTAATAGTTTACTGTTCCACAAACATCACATTCTACCATGCCCACCTCTCCCTGACACGTTATTCCTTTGTTGTAGACTGAATGCTCACCCCTCTCTTATCTAGCTGATTCCTAGTCTTACTGTAAGTCCTCAAATAATCTGTCTCCCCATCAAAATAAAATGTTTTTTCTTTGCGCTCTCATGGAGTTTCATATATCCTTAATTTGAATTTCAATTACTTTTTTTATGCAGCTATCCACTTACTATATTATGAACACCTTGAAGAAAAGAACAGTGTCTTATTAATATTGGTGCTCTACCTTCCATACATACTATGTACTCAGTAAATATTTGTTAAATTAATATTCACTGTCAGTATCCATACCTAAAGGAAACCAAAATGCATAAAGTAATATCATTCCAACCTTTCATAAAGTAATATCATTCCAAACCTCAAGATTCAAGAGTAATTATATTTGTCTACATGGAATTTTCAGGAGAGTTCCAAACCTCCTAAGTCATAGCTAACATTAAACTTTTCCTTAGGCAGGTATTTATCCATCTTTGATATTTTATGCATATAGTTTATCCAGAATGCATACACAACTGCGAATATATACAAACACACAACACAAAATCCCTTCTGGTTACAGGAGAGAAAAGGACTTTCCTGCTTAATAACTCCATTCCCTAACTTTTGTGGCACTACCCTAGGTATTTTAGTTTGGGTTCCCCCAGAAGCAGGCTCTAAAACAAGGATTTAAGTGCATATAATTTAAATTGGAGGTGATCCAGCAAACACTGGAGGGGAGTGGGCCGTGAGTCAGGGAAGGGAAGGAGGCCGAAACAAGGTTCATTATCCAGCAAGTGACCACCTAGGCATCTGTGGCTCAGTCCTCCTGGGCAGCTTTGGAAGACAGTGTGACACCCGACCCACAACTACACCTGCAGTTGGGGGAAGCCGGAGTATTTGATCTCCAGCTCACAACGTTATTACCTGAGGGCCGTTCCCAGAGATAGCAATGTTTTGGCATTTCTGGCCTGCTCACACCTGGGTTGAGAGAAAGCCCTCAGGTAAAAGTTGCAGATGTTTGCAGAAGGAAGCCTTTGGCATGAACTGTAAAAGTGAATGCCAAGAGATACGGGTGGGTCAGTGACAACATCTGCCTCCTTAGAAAAACTCGAATGTACGTAAAATAGTATGTTCTCTAATCACATTCCAAAAGTTCCAATTTACCAAAAGGCATTTTTCACATGTTGTGATTTGGATTCTAGGACAATATTTAAGTGAGAATGTTAAGTATTGAAATAAGAATATTTAAGTAAAGTATTGACAGAAGAAAGGCTACATGGAGAAGACTACTTGACTGGAAAGAATGTCTGAAGAAAGAGGTGAGAAAGTCTAGAATGACTAGGAGAAAGTGTAGCGCTCTCACCGAGTTCTAGAATGTTGTACAAGTCCATGTTCGTAGGCTCAAAATGTAGAACAAGGACGTAACGTAAGTGTAACCACAGTTTGGACACCCGCAGTTCGAGTGTACAGTATTTCCTCCCTCTCTTCCCCCCAATGCCAGATACATTCCATAATGTACTTAAACCCCTTAATACTTGGATGGGGGAAAGTCCCTCCCTCTTGATTCTAATGTTCCTCAGAAACATGTTCTGGAACGAACACCCAGACCCAGAATAAACATGTCCAGCTCCCACTGACCTAACTACATGCAGAGGCTGGCTCTTTCCATTCTGCTGGGTTTTTTTTTGTTTGTTTTTTTTTCCCCCAGGAGAATTTTGCCATGTTCTGGCCCTAGGTCTTGATCTGAAACAGTTGAAGTCACATTTTTAAAATCTTCCTAAATTTGAACATCGAGAAGAAGCTGTTGGATACCTTAGATACCCCCTTCCTTCCAGAATGTCCCTAAACCTGCCCTACACAAAGCTCTCCTCAGAACACTGCATCATGCAAAGAGGAGCTTCTACTAAATCACGAAATGGGGATGAGGATGGACGTCCCGCTACTCTCTTTCTCCTGGATCATTTTTTGAAATGGTTACTGCCATCATGATTGCTTGCTTTTCCAAATGTGCCTCTGATAAAAAGGAATGGCTGCAGTGCTTCTATCCCTTGAGGGGTTCAAACTAGATCACACTTGTCAGGAATGTTCTAGAAGTGATTTATACATCAGAATCAAATGACCAACAATCTTACCTTCCAATTTGGAGACTGTGTCTTGATCTATGAGAATTTTCTAGCTTGTTAAAATTGTATTTTCTTTGGGGGAATTGTCTCTGCATTAAATTGTATAAGCAATGCTTCCATTAGGCCAAAGTAGTACTTTCTCATCACATCGTTTTTTTGTAAAACTAAGCTATCCAAGGGGAAATGGTGCCTCATTATCTGAGCTCATTATCTTAGTCCCAAACTCAGCATTAGCCTCAGAAATACTTGTGTGATTGTGCTGGGGGTTGACAGATGGCTGATAGGCAAATGCCCAGCTTGTTGCAATTCTGATAAAGGAAGCCTGGCCCACATATTCACACAGCCAGACTCCTGACAGAAGGGTCCACAAAGCAGTGGACGTGGCATCTCCCTTTCAAACTGCCACATGCTGCAAACAAGATGGTGGGATGGAATGTTACATAAAACATTACCCAAATGCCCAGGTGAAAGATATCGAATGCATTAAATTCATTATAGCACACATCTCTTAAAATTAAAAAGAGAGAGAGATGGGAAAAGAGACAGAAAGAGGGAGAAAGAAAGAGAGAGCATGAGAGAGCGAGAGACCGAAAGTCAGTTGTTTTGGAAATAATGAGAGTTCTACTGAATTGAATCCATTTTGTTTCTAGTGTAAGTGTTCATAGATTCAGCTTTCATGTTGCAAGGCCAAGCCTATTCCTGGATCTTATGAGATAAATTCAAGCCATTCGGAGTTTAGGCATGTTGTCCAGAGTTAGTTAGAAAAGCTGTGATTTGTGTCTAAATAATACCAAGGACTCCTGATACAAGCTTCTATTCATGGTCTCCAAAGAACATGTATTTAAGTCGCTGTTGTAAATGTTGCTTTGTCCAGACTGGTTTTAGCAGTCTGCAATGATTGTTCCCTTGTGCATATCGCATTTAAAATTTACTCAGCATCCATTCCTCTTACCATTAAATAATTCCGTGTTCCAGCATTGAACATGGGGGTGCATGTTCCATTTCATTAATTAACACGCTTTATATTTAAAAGTTAGAAATATTTAACAAAACATTTACATAAGAATACTTTTGAAAATCCCAATATTCCAAAAAGTTGTGCTATAAATTGATCTGCAATTCAGTTCTTTTGTGGAAAGATATTGCCTCGCTTCAGGGATCGCTAAGAAAACTGTCTTCATGTAAAAATATGAGATTTATTTTGAAACTTTTTTTTTTTAACTTTAAAATGAGCTCATGGACATTAAATGAATTCCCAGGAAATACAATTAAAGTAGTGGCTACCCAGCAGAATGACAAAATTAGAAAAGCAAAACCATGCAGACAAATTTAACCCCTATGTTTTTGTTGCTTAAAACAGGAGAGCAAAAGCCCTCTCAACAGAAGAAAGGTCTGCTCTGGAAACTTTCTTCTTCAGGGGCTTTCTACTTGTTCAGTTTGTGGACTCCAGTAAACAAGACGGCATCACCATTGAGGCTGGATTTAACGTTAAGTGCTCCAGAAATACCTGATATGGTGCATAGCTGAAGTTTCCTTTACTGAGCCCCTCTCCCTCTTATGTTGAGGTCACCTACTTAGTTTTCCCCTTCACCCCTCCACACTACTCTAATATATTTCTGCCAGGACTGGTACTACCACCGTATTATCTTGTTGCCCTAGCCACATGGCCCAAAACTCAGACTACATCAGTTTGTTTTACAAATTGTAACAAGGAAAAGATATTTTCTTCTCCCCTGGTAGGAAATCTAGGATGATGTGAGTTCTGAATCTGTGGGAAGCTGTGCCTTTGTGTGTGAAGAAAGCTGCTGAGGAAATGAAAACAAAACACAGAGGAGAGAAAGACAGACAGATAGATGATAGATAGATAGATAGATAGATAGATAGATAGATAGATAGATAGATAGATAGATAGATAGATAGATGATAGATAGATAGATAGATAGATATTATGTGATGTTCAGTCCTGGATTCCTATTTCCCCCAAAGTTCTGCCTTCAATGCCGGTTGGCTTCCTGATAAAAATTCCCCCTTTTGGGTCAAGCCAGTTTAAGTTAGTGTGCAATAAATAAGTTACTTGCAATAAAGAAGCTCTGAAAAGTCCTGAGCAGTATTCTTTGTGTGTGGTGATTGATTGATTGATTGGAACATGTCACAGCTTGGTCAGAGAAAGTAAATATACATCCAAAAATACATGCTATATTCACCTTTTACTTATCATTTGTGACCCACAGAGTTGCTCCACCTACTACTGCAATAATGACATGTGTCATTTATATCACAGGAAGCACCCCCCCCCCCCCCCCCGCATCTCTATCCACATTTAGTTCGAAGAATAGCTCAAACCAGACTCACACAGTGATTTCTTTGTCCTGGCTTCTGTATATGGTAAACAACAATAGAATGTACAGAACTACAAAAAACAAACAAACAAAATAGAACAATTCTGTTTTACAACTTTTATAAGTCAGATCATTCTGCTAATCAGCTCTTAAGCATGTCTGAAATAACATGATTCTAATGTTTTGAAAAAGGTTGTCCAATGCAATACTCAGGACTGTCTGAAAATGACCCTGAGACTCTCTTGGGTTTCCCCGGGCAATGAACTCTCTGAGACTTTGGGCTGTTGGCAGTAGTGAATGAGCCCAAATTCGGCTTTCTCTATAACTGGTGGGACTTCCTCCTCCTGGCAGGAATTACCCCTCTCCATAAGCCCCACACTCGCCTCACACTGTGGGACAGCTGCATTTCCCAGAGAACGGTTAGAGACAACCCATCCCTAAACTCTGCTTGCCCAGCACCCCAGTGAACTAGCGGTCGCTCCCACTGGAAAGGTTGCTCTCACACTCACCCTTTAAGGAGAGCAAGACAGAGAGGCGGCATCCCTTCCCTGTAATATATCCTCGTGGCCGGTCCAGCAGAGCGCCTGGACCTCACCATACTCACCATACTCTTGCTGGGGAAAAGAAATGATAGATTGTTGCAAGTCCTCTCTTTTTGCTGAGCATGCTTTGCGAGTTTTGAAAATCTGCTCCTTCACAGTGTGTGACACTGTGGGATGCATCTTAAGCCTTGTTACATTGCAAATGGAAACCAACACCTACCTGCTCTACGTATCATATGGTGAACTGGTACCCACGACACACATCAGTGTTGGTTCTTCTTAACCACTTATCTCTGAATTGCATGTAAAGAATGAGTATTAGCCTAGCTGATTTTTATGCCTGAACTTGAACAGAAAAAACTCCAGGACCATGTCATAGCTGAACTATGTAAACAAGATTTGAACTAAAGAGATCTGCTCATATCTGCCACCTCTTGGAAAAACTGAGTATCTGCTCTGATGAATTCAATTCAGCAGATAGACTGTATTTCTGCAGTACAGTGTCCTGGGCACTTAAATAGACCTTTGTATGTTCATTGATATTACATCCTGCAACAGCTAGCTTGTTTTATGGCTTGATATTTTTTCACATCAAGAAAACTAATGCTGGATCTTTTCAAAACAGATAAATAGTTCTATACTAGGGGTAGAAATACAAACCTACCAGCTCAGCAGTTGCCTCACAGTTTCAGAGTGGAACCAAGTGGGACCTGCTTGAACACTAATGGTCAGTTTGGATCTTGGAGACACATAACCAAATGGACACACTACAATGCTCGGAGCTACCAAACCTGAGAGGAACCTGAAGTTGAAGAGGAGCCAGGCCTGCAGGGAGCACCCAAAGTCTAGATTCCCTAAAGTCAGTCAGTTGTCAAAACCAAAGGTGAAGCATAGAACTGGAAACAGATGACAAAGCAAAAGGTCAGCAGGACTGACATTCAGGGAGGTATAAGTGAAGATAGGATACAGAGGGAGTAGGAACAGAGAGCGGACGTCCAAGACAACCACTGCCGACAGAGCTGCTTTTGTTTTCCAGAGGACCCGGGATACATGAGTCAGACTGGTTGGAAAGTTCAAAGCCAGGGCAGACAGCAGTAAATGAAAAAAAAATGATTCTTCTTGCATGTATATAGCACCTAAATTATTAACTTTTCTTGAGGCTATTTCCCAAATTGTTGAAAATACAAAGAGGTGCTCTTTGTTTTATCCTCTTGAAGGGTGCAGAATCTATAGCACAAACCATGTTTTTAAAAAACTGTGTCAGGCAACATACATGAAAGGTATAAAGCAAATATGTGGTGAATGGCAAGATGAAATCGTTGTCTCTGAAGTGGAATGTGGAAGCTAAGGCATAGGATCTCAAATTTTGAAATGATAAAGCAATTTTCTGATAAAAGTTTTATAAAGCATTTTCAAGTAAAGTGAGCTTCTGTGTCTCTGGTCAAAGACCATTTACTCATTTTTCTCACCCATTTCATGAAATGGTTTGAACTAATGTCAACTCATTAGCTCCCACTGAGAGCTAATTTTTCAACCTCTGTTTTTGAAATATGTTTCACATATTTTATTTATCAAACACTCACTCTGTCCCTATGTGTCAATCTTCTAATCTTCTAGTAACATTAAGACTAAAGTTTGTAAGTTAAAAAAATAATTGAAATAGCTAAAGTGAATGCAAATAATAGTTCAAGAAAAAAAATCATGAAAGAAAAGAACTACAGTGACATTCATTGTAACAAGTTGTTATTTGCATATGTATTCAAAAAATATGTACTGGACACTCACTCTGTGCCAAGCACAGTTAAAATCCCAGGGGAGTCATCAGGGGACAAAAATGGAGGCAGATAGAGTACAGGAGGTAGGGAATTAATAAAACATATATAATAATAGTAAATTGTATATAATAATATATAATAATGTAAAGTATATGTCTAATAATGTAAGACATACAGTAATGGTAAATGTAGTGAAGGAAAAATAAGTAGGCTAAGGGCACGGCAGGTGATAGAAATGCCACTTTAGATGTGGGTTCGTTGGAAAGCAAACCTAGAAGCAGTATGTCATACAGGTTAAGGGCTGGAGATCGAGCAGCAAACAGACCTGGATTTTTACTCCCACCTTGATAATGTGTTAGCAGGCTATTGTGTCTCCCTCAAGTTCAGTACCCTAATCTGTCAAGGGCAGATAATCAGGGAACATTCTCCATTGGGCTGGTGTGAGTGCTGAAGCCAATGCCTGACATGGCAATGCCCCATAAATGTTCATTCTTATTATGTGAGATTAGAAAATGTGATTTGTTTGAAAACAATAAAGCATCCATACTGTGCCTCTTTACTGAAATAAGGAAGCTCCTTCAGCAATCACGGCACCGTGATCACATGTAAGACTCTAACAAACAAATTAGAAGCCAACTGCCCGGAGCGCATCTTATCTCTCTGTTTCTCCAGTGGTCAGTGGACCCACTTGTTTCCTATTAACGTCTTTTCCTTGGGGTGCTCCTCAGCCATTTTTACTGACTGTCTCTACCCTAGCAAAATGAAGTATATAGTTGTTTAACTGCCAGAGGTTACCATTGCCATTTTATTTGCCTGTCTCACTTCCAGTACATGAACATGTTTTTCTACTGATTTTCTAATCTGTCTTCCGACCAGATAATGCTACATCCTACACCCAGTGGGGATAATTAAAATAAGACATGGGAAGCAATAAACTGGCTTGCATATAAAAAAAAAATCTGCACATATAAACAGAATTCCCAGATTGGATTCTTAGCAGCATTGCCATGGATAATAGATGTGACCTTTCTGAACTGATGGAGCTTCTGCTTTTGCAGACAAGAACATCTGATAATGATGGGAGATGACAGCAAACACAGCCCCTGCCTGTGGCTCATGCCTGACTTCACCGGTACCTGGGCACCACATCAACCAGGAGTATTACTCACCTCAATTGCCTACTCCCCACATTCCTTCCCACATGACCTGGTTATTCAGGTTACCTGGGGGATCATCCAGAAAACTACTTTATTACATAAATGAGAGAGATGAAGTGACGTGGGACAAGTCTTCATTGGTGAGAGGATTAGAACTAAAAATCAAGTTGCCTGATTCCACATCCATTTATTTTACATTCTGCTTCCCTGATCTGAATGAGGATGACAAACTCATCCTACAAGATAAGCAGGAATATGTTAACAGAGAAGGGACTGATTTTTGCAGAACACGGCTCCTTCTACAAACCAGCCACAAATGCCATCAACACAGACCATATGTCGTTGTAATATTATTTAAATTTATCCTACTTTTATAAAAAATGTATAGTAATACAAAAATACCAGTCTTAACATTTTGATCAATTTAACAGATAATGGGATCATATGTAATGGGTAACAGCACCAAAGACTACAACAAATCCTGGAAAAACCAAAGCTCTAGTGAAGAAATTAGAATGTGTCAGTATGTTTTTTGTAATTGTATCATTCCAAAATAAATCATGTATGGGATGGGGTTTTATATAGAATACATCTGGTGCTTGAATCCACAGCAGCCTTTCTTTCATGTTTACTTACATGTGTGCAGAAATTGCTATGCATTGCATCTCCCAAAAGAACACAATATGAATTCCTGATGACCATTTCAATAGGGTAACCCTATACAGGAGGCACCCATCGTCACAAACAAAAGCAAACCAAGAATTAGAACTCCGTGTGCATCCACACACATGCAGTTATTGACGAAATTCATTCAGTTCAATATTGCTTGAAAAATATAGGTTAAAATGTTATTTTTCTTCATTTTGACATAACAAGTGGCCTTGATTCAAAAGCAAACCTCTTATACTCATGCAAGAGGAGCCTCTGCCCTGGGTCCTGGACATAGATGGTCCTGCGTAACATAAACACAAGCAAAAACGTAAATGGATCTAAGACCTCCTGAGTGCTACTGCCACTCAGACTCACTCAGTGCTGCTACAGAACTGCCTGGAACTCTATTTAGAGTGTTCTAATGATGAATGTTAACGTTATTCAGGCCTCAGACATGGTTATCACACCGCTTGCCTTGTATTCCAGAAACAAAAGACAACCACGTATGAGGCCCGTGAGATTGGTGGCCTTTTCCACTGCAGGAACTGGCGGTGAACATTACTCCAGAGACGAGAGTGAGTGGCGTGAGCCTTGATGTAATAGAAAGGACAAATCAATTTGCTACTTAGATCCTTCCTCTTAAGCAGCAGGCATGCAATAGAGTCCTACTCAACAAAATACAGAGCATCCACTTCTAGGAATACATTATAAAGCAAGAATTCAGACCATGATTTAACAAAAAAAAAATAGATTCAAGAATTTTCTTACCAGAGTACTTATATTTTTAAAAAGGAACAACCTAGATTTCCAACAATAAATGTGTGGTTAAACATAAGTATACACCAATACGATAGAATATTGTGATCAAATATTTTTAAATTGTGTTTTTAAGAAGTATTTGTTGACTTAAGTTAATATTCAGAGGGAAAAAAAGAAGACTATAAAAGATGGGTGTTTCAAGTGATCCCAAATTTTTAAAAGTATTTGTATATTGTCAAAAGAAATTCAGAGAACTGTACTTAATATGAGTATTTTACTGAACAAGAAACAAACGGCCAACAGGGCAACTTGAAACCTGAATGTGGTATGAAGTTCAAATGCATGACAGTATATGATGGTCTATACTCATAAAGTAAAAATGAGGAAGTTGTTTGTTCAACTTTTGCAATTACTGGTTATTACAATGAAGGTTACCAAATGGCAGGGGATGGTTAAAAGTGATTATCTTATATTATTTTAGGAAGATGACTTTAGTTTCATTTATGATTATTAAAGTCATTGATAAGAAATAACCTAAGGTTTTTTTATGCTTATTAAATAAGTTGGACTAAGTTTAGCCTATGTAGCTTAAATGGTTTTGTCTGCTTGGGGAATCTTCAAGCCTGGTCTCCATTTTATTTTATTTTTCACAATATGAAAAGAAATGCATCAAAAAATGTTCATAGTAAGTGTATCAGTTTTAATGAGTTAGGTCAATCAATAGTACTCAGTTAACAGACACTTAACACAGAAGAATAGTTTCTGTTAATTCAATAAAACTTCTGGAGGTAGGCTATAATAACATTGGTTCAACAGCTCAACTCTATCATCAATGAACAAAGCTTTTTCTAGTTTTCTATTATGTTGCTCTTAGCCTGTTTTGGCCTTCAGCTTGTTGCTTCATGGTTGCAAAATGGCGGCTGCAGCTCCACGCCTAACATACTCACAGGACTACATTTAAACAAGGAAGTAAGATGTGTGCTAGCAAGAAAAGATTTCCCCTAAATGCAATCTTCTTTTCAGGAAGCAAAATTTTACCAGAACCCTCAGAAGACTTCCCCAGAACTGAGTCACATGCTTAAACATGGAAGAACAATGGTGTTGCTCATGCTTGCTTTAGACTAATTATGAATCACTCCCCTGAGGCTGGGCATATTGTCACTTAAAATCTGGTTTATTTTAGAAGAGATAAAATGGAAATAACCATTGGGTAGGAAATCAACAGTATCTCCCAATAAGAATTATCACTAAATAGAAGAATTATAGCTGATTTTTACTCTCTCTCTCTCTCTCTCTCTCTCTCTCTCTCTCTCTCTCTCCCTCTCTCTCTCTCTCTCTCCATATATATATAAAACCATATATGTTTGGAGATATACATTATATCCATATATGTTTGGAGGTAGATATATCCAAATTTTCTACAAAGAACATGCATTACTTTATAATAAAAACATGTGTCTTTTCTTCAAAAAATACCACCTAAAGAATTCCTTCAACCTGATGACAAATGCGTAAATTAACTGGCCCAAGAGCCCTCAGGGGTCACAAAAACATAATCCAATAAACTTGCAAAAGCCTACTATGGCTGCACTGCTATTTATGACCACAAATCAAATTGATCTGCTCCATATGATTTAGGATATAACCAGGGGAAATGTGTGTCTTACTAAATTTAAGGAACGACAAAATGATGAGGTAAATCCAAATCTAAGGCAAGATCACGATTTATACCAACAGAGGCCTCAGGTCCATGCAAATTACTTCTCACCCAGCTGGTTATTCCCTCCTTTGATGGCTGATATCTCTAGGTTTCAGATTTCCTAGGCAATGTAGCCAATGTTTAAATCTAATGAATATTTTTAAATAGACCCTGCAGGAAAAATGAAAAGAGAAAAATCCCAGGGAAGAGTTTCACAGCAGTTTGAAAGCAGCAGTCCAATTTGAGCTCCATGATCTTTGCTGCCTTTGGAATAATGGATTTGTTATTATCAAGAGCAAGGGAAGGCTACAAAAGCAATTAAGAACTCGTTTTGAAAAAATCCATTTAAATTTCTTGCTACATGGTCAAATAAAACAAGAAATATGGTAATATTTATATTTTTAAATATACCACAGAATACATAGAAATTAGCATCCATGTCCTGCCAAGGTTAATATTTACTTACTCCTTATATCCACTTTCCTGTTATTATTCCTGACTGTGAATTTTCTATCATAAATGTGATTGAAAAACAAAGTAAATTAAGGCAGTCTAGATTTCAGAAAGACACTATATTACAGTAGCCTATTCTTTCAGAAATATGTAAAAAATGTAAAAGCTTTATATTGCAAGTAGATAGTACTGAATTTACTATTTACATAAGAAAGTAAATGATATATATGCACATAATTAAATTAAAAATATATGAAGTAATACTCACCAAATTGTTTACAGTGTTTTTCTCTGGAGAAAGGGAGAAAAGGAAAGAACAGGTAACCTGAGTTTTCACAGTAAGTATATATTTATGTATTACTTATGTAATTGAAAGTGAATTGAAAGAGACTACGTGTTACGTATAGTTTTATTTTGTTTTCTACAGTTACATAGCATATATCTCCTATCATACTTTTTGTAGGTGGTAGTGTGCCAGAGCATTCTCTAAGACACAAAATAAATGGTGGATTTACTCTATAGTGAATAATTTAAGGCTTTGTTTTTATGTTAAAGCAAGACTTAAAATAGTATAAGGTAAATAGGATGTAAAATTTGTTCAAATCATGAATGTAAAACATGAGGCCTCAATCCATGTCATATTTGCTGTGAGCCATTTAGGGCTAAAGCACTAAGTCTAGTATTTTTGTTTTAAGGGCTGAAAGTGAAGCTTGGAGAAGATTAATGAGTTGCCTAAGTCATAAGCTACTCGTCTTTATTGTTAAAGAAAAATTATTCTGACACTTGTTAAAAATGGTGAGAAAGACTTTATGCAAGAATATTGCAGTAAGGAGAGAGTTTGGGTTCAATTAGACAGCTAGGGAATTACAGCCAGAGTGAAACTGTCAGTAGATGGAAAACAGTTAAGAGGAGATATCAAGTGTAGGGAGATTCTTGCTAAAACGACTTAGCAGGATTTTGGCTAAAGGTAGGCCGGTGGGGAGGCTAAGTGAAGCGGGTTCAGAGGAGCCTGGCTAAAGTTTGGTCAATGAGGGAATCTTTACCACTCTGGGCTCTATTTTCTATTTTGTTATCCTCTTTTCTTCCAACTAGGAAATAGCATCTTCCCCCAAGAGTTTGTTCTGGCTAATTTACAAAACCAGTGTTGAATGAGGAGAGTAAAAATGATAAGTATGGCAGAGTTTAAAATAGTATTGTGGCCTTTGGAAGATGTTTCTAACAGTTGAAATAAAGAAATAAACTATGTTCTCTCTCTTCTAAAACATTTATAGGAAAACAAAAGAATGCTTCCCATGAAATGGTTAAAAAGACATTTTGAAATGATTGTCCTTGCACATCTGTCAGGAAATTATACGTTTTGACTTCAATCCATCCACTTCCTACCCAAACAGAAAAGCATGAAATGATGTTTCTGCTAAAAATGGTGGAGCTCTGCTTTAATCCCTCCTGTCTCAATTTTAAAAACAAATTCCAAGAGGCCAAAGAAAACACATTATTTTGAAAGTGTAGTTTATTTCTTAAAGATGTTATTATTTTCCTCATCGCACAGTATGAGGTTTCATGTGGTAGCCCGTGTAATTTTTACAGTTAAACATATGGTCTGAGGACAACACAGTTATGGCCCATAGAAAGCCTAGAGACGGCATTATGGCAGCCACTGCTTCAGTTAAGTGGGCTGATACTGATTCTTTTTTATGTATCTGGGAAATTGTATGAGGCCCCATGATTTAAGTATGTTGGGGCACCATTTTTCACAGGAACTAAGTAACAAGAAGTTCATGTAAGGTTTATTATCTTTAAAAAGATTTAGTGTTAAAATTCTGATTGCCAATTTGTACCATATTTATATTTAGTTATGGAAGGGCTCAATTCTGTCTTTATGCACCTTGGCTTCTGGTCATAAGGCGGATACCCTTTTTTTTTTTCCCTTGGAAGAGATGTTGGGATTTGAGACTGGGCCAAGAAAAGCGAAAGAAGCTAGGAAGCACTTACAGATGGAGATAATTAGCATATTAAAAATAGGCCAGCCAGGTTTTTTCTCTTTTTTTTTTTTAATCAGGAAGTAGAGGGGTAAATGCTCTCTCTCTGGCAAGACTATAGAAGCTGTGTGGATAGAGGAAATGTGATTCAAACTCTGGTATGAGAATGGTATTTTACTTGAACCAGGTTTCAAAAGACTGGAGCAGGAGTTCTTTTACTGGAAACCATGGAGTTGGCGGGCTTTGTAGGGGCCTCCCTTGAAACTCTGCTCCAAGGCCACTGTTTTGAATTTTGTTTGTAAGTCTTAGAATGGGAGACGCTTGGTTTCAGAAGATGCAGGATAAACATCATGAATGCTATTGCTTTCTAATGCATGGTAGCGGAAGTGGCAGTTTGGATACCACTTCCCATTGAAAGGGGATTATAGAAGAAGGCCATAGGTGGAAACCACAGCCCGGAACAAATCTGCTGGGACTCCAGTCACTATCTTGTCAACCCTAAAGCAAGGGCCTGAGGCTGATTTGGATTCAAGCTCTATCAGTGGGGGCTGCTTAATTGCCAGATAATTCACTGGGGTTTCCTGAAGCTGTGATCCAGTCAGCCCTTTGGATCACCCGTACTCTGAAGTCAGCTGTTATTCAAAACAGACTTAAGGGGTGTCTATCCTGGAACAGGACTTCTCAATAAACGGTATGGTCACTGATGGTCCAATACAGAATTATCCTTGTGGGCCAGGGGACTCATAGCAATGATGAAAAATTAACAATTACTCAATTCTCATGGGCACCTGGCAGTGTAGTTAGCCATCTTCTGCCAACTCTACTTGCCGTGGATTTTACAGATACTTGCTAATTATGATCCTGTAAAGTTTTGAAGCCTCTCCTACCCATGAGTAGGGTCAGCTTCTTGTCTCTTCTTACCCAGTGCTTCTATTCTTCCTCCCCTCTCACCTGTCCAAGGGTGGAAGGGATGTTGCTGGAAAGAAGGGGAGAGCTAAGAGAATAAGAGTTCCTTGTCTCGTCATGTTATAGAAGCTTGGCTGCTGCTTAAGGCTGATTCTGTTGAGAAACACAGTGGGTTACTTTGAGAACCCACTCAATTGCTTGGAAACAGCCACCAGAAGTTCTCTGGACCTGGGTGCCTCTATGCCACTTGGTAACTTCTGCTTCCCTTAGCCGCTGGCAATCTGGCAATACCTCCCTTTAACTTCCCTCTACCGCCCTTTTGGCAAGGACCTAGGATGCCTCCAGGTCCATGCATCCTCATTCAGGGCCCACATCACTCCCACAGGAAACACTCACAAGTTGTTAGCCCCAGTGGACGCTAGTTGTGCTGTTGGGTCCTCACACCACTTCTCCTTTGGCTTATCTGCCATAGTGACCCAGCCAATCTATCACCCTGGAGATCTCTCAGGGGAGAGTCAGATACCAGTCAACTGTGTCCTCAACTTTGGGCAACACATACCAGACTCTCCGGGAGGTCTGGTTAAAGGTCTGGCTTAAGGTGAGGGGCAGACATCCCTCAGCACTGGTCGTTGTAGAGGGCATGGGCTCTAGTACAGCTCTCCAAAGAAATCCTCCAGTGAAGTTATACTTTAATCTCTTTCTCTACCCTTTTATACTCCTGATAAGGGTGAGGAGTCTAAGAATTATCTACTAGTTCTCAGTCTCTTACTTTTTAATCCTGACCCGGCACTTCAACTTGGAATAACTCTCTATTGGTTTTCAATCAACCCTTCCATTTCTCCATCCTGTTACAAAGTACTGCATACGTTGTATATTTAGGATTTCCCGTTTTTACATATAAACCAAGTTTTGCAGGCCTCACCAGATTGGGAGTACAAAATAACGTTACAGTCTATTTATGTGCCCAAACTATGATGGTAAGAATTTCAACTGGTTTGACAACTAGTAATTAGCACATCTCCAAGTATCCCCAAGTTATTTTGGGGAGTTCCCCAAAAGGATGCCACACACATGCCACAAACCAGTCTGTAACTGCATAGTGTCTGCTTTTTCTTCCTTTCCTGCTCTGGCTTATAATTTTCCACATGCTCTGCCTACAGATTTGAGGAGTGTCAGATCACTGCTGGTTTCCAAGAGGAAGTGGGGGAAATGGACTCTTCTCCAATTGTGTGCCACATTTGGTCCCCAGGACTCTAAAATGGCCCTTCTTTCCCAGAAATTAACTTTTGGCCATCTCCTCCTTTTCATAAATCCTCCAAATCGCTCCTAAAATAAGAGTGCCATTGTTTTTTTCTTCCTGCCACTTTTCTGACTTTGGGAGTATAACCCAAGGTTAAAAAATAATAACTCCCATCCTTAGCTCCTCACCAGTCACAGACACCACTCCCCCCTCCCCAATTCCTTTCTTCTCTTCCATCATGCCCCAGCCCAAAACAGAAGCCTCCGTACACATGAATTCATGCAAGGGAAGGAGAGGTGGAAGTCTCACTAGTGACTTTTGGGCCAATGCTCTGCTGGCTAATACTGTTTTCCAACATTGTCCAATACTACTTTTCTTATACGTCCTAAATGCAAGAACCATTCAGAAGGAAGAAAAAAAAAAAACACAGGCAAGGTAGATGACAGTGTACTTAGTCTTTTACTAACGGAGAGGAAAATGTAAACATGTACAAGTATCAATACAAAGAACGTCACCAGAGGATCCACAAGAGACTAAGAACAGAGGAAGTTTCCTCTAGCGTGGGAACCTGGTGACTGGGCATCAGAAGAGAAGACTTACGTTTCACTCGATTTAATTCTGTAGCTTTTGAATATTTTACTTGGGTCTGTCTTGCCTATTCAAAATGAAGTTTTAAAGAATACTCAGTAAAAAATATTTTCTTTGAATTTCAAATAATTTTTTAAATTATGGCCTGGATGTTTTTGATATTTCCGTTGAAAAGGGATTTGCAATGAAAAAAAACAAAACATCCTTTTTGGTGCATGATCACATTTTTCAAAGCAAAAACATTCCTTTCTAAAAAGCACTGCCCTCGAGTTTTCCCTCTTTTCCAGTGTTCTAAGAAAATATACATTCTTTCAGTGAGACCCCTTGTCACAGAGGAATTTAGACAGTGACAAATGGCAAACAGTGACTGACACATTTATTTGTTCTTGGTATCTTGTAATACGGATTCAGCATCCCCTGCTGAATCCTGCCCATGTCCTTTTGAATAAACAAATGTCAGAAGTTTCAAAACCAGAAACTTCAGCCGTATTATCCCATGTATTTTTAATTTGGGAATTCTAAATTTATGTGTAGTGTATCTTGAGTGTACGTATACTTTCAATGAATAAATGTATAATTTGCTATTTTTCTCTCAGGTTCTGTCTATACAATCGCACGAAACGTGTTTTATCTGTAAAAATGGAGACCATGATTTGTTGCATTTATGACACTCAAATATTTTCACTGACAATGACATGTAACCTAGTTTTCCCAGATTCGTATCAACTGAAAGGGGACATGGAGGAAAGATAAGAACAGTAATTAGGGAAATGATATACACAGTCAAAGCGTGCGCATGATAATAAAACACAGTAACAAAGTAATCTTAATGCCAGTCCTCACAGGCAAAAATCACAGACACCTCACCTGCTCCCATCTCTAATGAGATCCTAAGAGTTAAGAGCTTTTCTTGTGGCTTCTCCCTTCCCATTGACTCTTTCTCCTCAACTTGGGAATATGTTCAAGTTGCTTCCACTTCAAACCCTCTCTCCTCACACACGTACACACATGCACACCACTCCCAGACAGGCAAACAGACCCAGATACACACATGACAAATACAAATACAGCCACACATACAGAAGGACACAGGTACACATACATTGTCACACAGACCCACAGAGGCACACACACACACACAGACACACACACACACATGCACACCACTCCCAGAGAGAAACACAGACCCAGATATACACACAGATACAGAAAGACACAGCCACACATACAGACACAACTACACACACATTGTGTGTCACACACACATGCACACATACACATTGTCATACACACACATGCACACACACGTACACACACACATTGTCACACACACATCGTCACACACACACATTGTCTCACTCACACACACACACCACACACACATTGTCACACACACGCGCCATTTCTAGGTGCTGTGTTACCCTGGCTGCTGCCTCTTACTCTCTTTCGTTTAACAGCCAAGCTCTTTCAAAAAGGATCTGTATTTGCTACCGCAGTTTCTCCTCTTCCTTTCCTTCCTCCTCCCCCGCATTCTGTTCCTTGTTCTACCACATCGTTAAATTCTTCTCTCCTAGGTCACCAGTAATTTCCTGATGGTCAAACTCCATAAATACATTTCAGTTCTTAGCTTCCCTGACCTCTCTCCTAGCATTTGACACTATTTAATAATCCCTTATTGAAACACATTTGTCAGTTGAATTTCATAGAATTATTCTATCCTGGTTTGTCTCTTATCTTTCTGATTACACCCCATTTATTCACCAATTTTATTATTATTATTTTGTTGCTGTTTAATGTATATTATATACCAGGAACTACAGCTTCTTCTTTCACAGAGCTTACTGACAAGTGGGGAGGAAAGACTATAAAATCAGCAATTACCGGGGTGGCCGGATGGCTCAGTTGGTTAGAGTTTGAGCTCTCAACAACAAGGTTGCCGGTTCAATTTCCGCGTGGGATGGTGGGCTGCACTCCCTGCAACTAAAGATTGAAAAAACTGCGACTGGACTTGGAGCTGAGCTGCACCCTCCACAACCAGATTGAAGGACAATGACTTGAGCTGATGGGCCCTGGAGAAACACACTGTTCTCCAGTATTCCCCAATAAAACTAAAAAAAAAAAAAAAAAAAAAGTCTATTAAACAGAAAAGATCGATTTGTCAAAAAAAATCAGCAATTACCATAAGAGTAATAAATGCCATCCATGCCTGGAAAAGTACAAAGTGCTAGAACTGGGTGGAGAGACATGGCAGAAGCATCTGGCTGTTGACAAAGATGGCTTCCCAGAGAAATGATGTGCAAGCGTTAATCTCAAGAGTGAGTAGGAGTTACCTACAAGGGAAGAGTGTTCCAGACAAGGGAACAGAAAATGTGGAGGTCTGGAGGTGAGAGAGAGAGAGAGCATCACTCATTTGAGGGGCTAAGACAATTTCACTACAGCTGGGACACAGATATTAATAAATATCATCACAGAGGGCTACTTGGTGTCAAGCTCTAGAGTAAGTACTTTTAGATATAATATCTCATTTTATCCAATTGGTACCACATGATAGTTATTATTCCCAGTTTTACAAAAAATAAGAAAACTTATAGCTAAAATATAAGCTCTTACAATCTATCAGCTATTGTTACAAGTGTTTGATATCTTAATTCACTGAATCTTCATAGTAACCCTATACTACACAGTATAGGTTAATCTTTATATACAATATTATTTATATATAATATTTTTACATTATATATATTTGTATAATATATTATTAGTACTATTACTATCCCCATTTTACCAGATCACACAGATTGTCAAAGGCAGAGTCAAAGGCTAACCCAGGCAATCTGTACTTTTGAGGCAGTTAGGGGACCTTATAAGTGATGAAGATGAGACTGGAAGAGTGTGTTAGAGGTGGAGCTCCAGGGTGAGGAGTCAGAGAACAGCAGGAGCTGGGTGAGGAAGAGGAACAACAAAGAAAACTGGCATGAGAGCCCTGGAGAGGATCGATGTACAGACCGACTCTCGACTTGGGCAAAGATCAACAAGAAATGCCAGGGACACTGACTCATTTGCTTCACGAAATTCATATTTCCCCCTCAATACTAAGTTTTTATACTTATTATTTCATATTTTATTGGTGGCTAAATCCGATGGAAAAATATCAACCCCTCCAATTTCTTGAACATTTTTTTATAAGGTAATAATAATCACACGAACAAGTTGACTTCAGTCATAAGAAGTAGAATCTCTGACAGACCCAATACCATGACTCATTTTTTTGTTGGGAAAACAGACAGTCTTTCCCTCTATTACCTAACTTTCAAAAAAGAATAGTTCAATTAAATGAACACCTAATACATGTCAGAACAAAACCTCATGCTTTCCATACATGATCTCATTTAATCTTTAGTATGTCTAATTATCTTCATTCTACAGGTGAGAAAACTGAGGTCTAACGGTATTAAAGAACTTGTCTCAGTAGCATATCAATTAAGTTCAGGAAGCAGCATTAAACCCTGAATCTCTGAGTCCAATGTCCATGCTTGTTCTCCTCTACCATACTTCCTCTAGGATGGATAAGTGAATCTCCGGTATCCTAGGTGGTCCTGCTGAACTACCTAATTCACTGTCATAGAGAGAGATGGGCTCACTGACAACTGGCTTATACTACACAGCAACTTACCATGTCCTACTCCGCTGTAGCCTGGCATACAAGACGCTTGCTACTTTATAAACCTGGCCCAAGGAGCCTTTCCAAGTCATCTCTCAGCACCTCTGTGTTTTTTCTCTTTGTCCTCTCCATTCATGTCTCATCCCCACAACCATATTCCCAAAGAATATTTAATGTCCGGGAAGTTTTTCACGATATTGTCTTAATTAATTTTGTAAATGTCAAATAACAAGCATATTATCCCAATTTGGGAGACCATGTATATGCACATTAAAAAGCCTGAAAGGATATACATAAAATGTTATCAGTAGCTATTTCAGAAAGGTTTTAGTATAAAGGGTTTTCTTTTTTGTCCATGCTTCCTGTGTTTCCCCCATTATCATAAAAAAATGTTTTTAAAAACAAAAATTGAGCAAAATATTTACAATAGCTGTTACACCAATGTAGCTTTTTTCATAGCATAGTTATAACATTTTCTTCAATTTGTTATAAAATAAAAAATCAAGGAGGTAGTTGAATTCATAGCTGCATTGCTGAGGTTGGATGCAGTACATGTATTATGTATATTACTATTTAAGATGGAAAATAAAAACTGGATCATTTCATTTAGGCAGCAACACCTCCTCTGGCAGGGAACATACACAGTCGTGGAATGAGCTGAATGAAATAGGTCATTCCTTCTACTTTCTAAGTTCTACTGGTGTAAAAACACAGTGTGTATCTTAATGCTTTGCCTCTCAATGGGGGCTCTGGTAAGTGTCTCAGCTGGAAGTAGCTCTTTGCACATGTCCCAGGACTATAATAAAATAATCTCTCCTGGAAAATAAAAAGCATCTAATGTAGAGGTCATAAGTACAAAAGGAAAAAAAAAATGGTGTCATTAACCATCTTGACCCCAACCAATTGAATCCCTTTTATTCTCATAAAATCTTTTCTTTCTTCTTTCAACCTAATGCTATTTGGTTCAAAGATTTGGGCTACTAACACCATGAGAAGTAATCTTAGGAACACGTAATTTACGCACATCAAGGGTTTTAATGTCAATAAGCTCCATCAAACATCCTCTGAGAACCCGAATTTCCAAAATAAATTAAAAGAGCAATATTTTTGCTTCTCTTTTTGAATTAATTTTAATTATAAGATTTATTTTTCTCTCTGTCTTGAAGATTGCCCTGGACGTATACCTTAAAGAGCTGTTTCCTACTTATCATAATCTCAGCTGCTTTCGCTACCATCCCCTAGTCTCCCAGGAGCTCTTCAAAAAAGAACCTCAGAATCACAGAATTTTAGAAAAGACCTTAGGATGCTCTGTTCCAACTGCCTTATTTTATTATAGATGAGGACACTGTAGCCCACAGAATTTAAGTGATCAGCTCACGTTTACAGAGACGATTAGCCGCAGAGGACGGTGAAGATTCGTGGCTCCTGATTCCACATTGGGCACCCCTTTCATTACCACACGGTTGCAAATGAATCAGAAAATTACTTGTAAGGCAAAGACTTCAAACAGTGTGACAGCATCAGAGCAAACTTTCCTTTCAAGAAAGCCAAACCCCTTCTACCAAGACTCCACGGTTCTCCTTAAAACTCAAAGTCTCTGTGACTTTAATAGCAGCCTCTTGCTAAAGGGCTACTGACGGCCAAGTTATTACATGCACATCCCCAACCTGCCAAACAGCCTTCAAAGTAGCTGTCAAAATTCCCATTTTGCTGATGATGAGAATGAATCATTGAGAAACTTAAGCAATTTGCCTCAGTTCCTATAGCTGAAAATAGCAGAGCCAGGATTCAAACCCAAGTCTTAAATGCTGTTTGCAACATGCTAGCTTGCTTCTCCTCCCATGATACCAGTTCTCAACTCCAAATAAAAGGTGATTTATCTATGCTGCTTTCTAAAAGGCAGAAAAATATTTACGGTTTGTAATAAAACAAGCTCTTGCTTTTGGGCATTCATTCATTCATTCAGCAGGTTACCATTGGAAACACAGGCATTGATGCAACACTCCAGAAAGAAGCCTAAAGTAAACTTAGCAGGGCATTAAACAGGGCCATCAGATACTCACAGGCTTTGATCACTTATTTAATGTATGAAATGAACTTACTTAATATGTTGTTCTGGGCTGTACGTTAGAAAGGAATCTGAAGGTAGCAAAATGATTAAACAATTGGAAAACGAAGAACAATATACAGAAGGGCATTATTTTGGCAACTCAAAAGAAAACATGATAAGTTTCCTGGTGTAGAAAAGATAGTTATCCTGACAATGATGAGAGATCGTTCTCTATTTCCAAACAAAATGAGACATAAAGAAATATAACAAAGCATGTAGAGTTTGGCTAAATGTATTCAGTAGTTTGTTGGGCATGAGAGATTTAAGTTTGGCTTGATTTATGAGGCAAAAAAAGATCATGGAATTTCAAGAGCAGTGGAATTTCTAATCATGCAAGACTATAAATTAGTGGTTTACACATGATGAAGTTATGATTTTCTTTAAGTAAAGTATGTGTGGGGAGAAGAATGGGATAAAACTGACATTAAAGTTGCTGACATCGCTACAATTCTCTAAAATGGGGTATTATCATTATTGTACAAAATGTCTAATTTTACCACTTCCCATCTAAAAGTATTATATTTATTCCTGCAGAGCGCGAGCCAACATTTCCATGACTGGTAATACCTTGGTGGCCACACTTTCAGCCCTCCTCTCTCTCATCTGCATGTAATTTGGAGCAGGCGGTATGTGAAGAGTCCCCTTCCCCAATCTTCCCTGAGGTGGGAACCCTAACGTTATTTAGGCATATGGACCTCCTGGGTAACCATGATGCTTTCTCACAACTATGGGGCCCAGACAGGACTGAGGGGAGGAAGTGGGGAAGGAAAAAGAGAGGCCCAGTCATAAATTTCAAAGGGGATTCCAGCGACTACACTCGAGTAGACCTTGTATCTCTTAAACTCTTGTGCATATTGATTGTTGTGCTGATGACGACCTATTCCTAGTGTTGTGAGGATAAACCATACATACGTACCTTACAATGGTGTCTGGCAAAGAGTAAGCCAAGTATTCACTATCATTACTATTGTAATTGTGACAGTCATGATGCTTGTTTCAGGTTGGATTTCTTAGGAGCAGACCTGAGATACGGGTTCCTGAGCAAATGATTCATTAGAGATGTGTGCTCCCCAGGGAAACCAGTTAAGGAGAGAGGGAAGCAGGGGAAAACAGTCAGGGGAGCCAAGCTCCAACGGACTTTGGGCAAAGTTCCAGGGGCAGCCTGATCCTGAGAGAAGCTCGGGAGCATAAATTATACCTGAGCATTCGTCCTGCATCGAGAGGTCAGTGAGTTGGGCTTTCATGCTCCCAGACCTCAGTTATCAGCTGCTGGCTGCCTTGGACACATCTTGCTGTCTGCAGACCAGCAAAGCAGCTCCAGGAGCCTAAGAGCAGTCTCTGAAGAAGGTCGTAGGGCCAAGCAGTTAGAAGCAAAGCACATAGAAGCTAGGGAAGGACATACAGAACAGGTAAAAGGGGCCCAGAGAAATCTGAATGGACCAATAGCAGTGATATTGGGACTCCAGTGATACTATACAGTCTCACCATCTCCCAGTAAGCCACCTTTACTATCTGACCTATATTCAGTCAGGTGGTGGCCATGCAATAAATGGGTGCTCACTCAGGCAACACTTGCTTCCCTAGCTCTGTTCCCTGACACTGGGAAACTGACTTGACTTTTTCTACCAAAAGCATTATTATTGTCATGATACAGGTAGCTTTAAATAACAGTTGATACTCTTGCAACTCAAGAGCAAAAAAATACATAACCTGAATGAAAAATGGGCAAAGGACCCGAAGAGACATTTCTCCACAGAAGACATACAGATGGCCAACAGGCATATGAACAAGTACTCAACATCAATAATCATCAGGGAAACACAAATCAAAACCATAATAAGATATTACTTCACACTAGTCAGGATGGAGGATGTGGAGGAAAGGGAATCCTTTTGCACGTTGGTGGGAATATAAATTGGTGCAACCACTATAGAAAACAGTATGGAGGTTCCTCAAAAAAATTAACAATAGAACTACCTTATGATCCAGCAGTTCATTTCTGGGTCTTTATACAAAAAAGCTGAAATCAGGGTCTGGAAGAGACATCTGCACTTTTGTGCTCATTGCAGCATTCCTCACAATAGCCAAGACATGGAAGCAACCTAAATGTGTATCAACAGATGAATGGATAAAGAAAATGTGGTATATACATACAATGGAATATTATTCAGCCTTTAAAAAGAAGGACATCCTGCCACATGGATGAACCTAGAGAGTATTATGCTAAGTGAAATAAGCCAGACAGAGAAAGACAAATACTGTATGAGTCCACTTACATGAGGATCTAAAATGGCCAAACACATCAAAGCAGAGAGTAGAATGTGGGTGTCACGGACTGGGTGGAGGAGGAAAGGGGGAGGCATTAGTCAAGTCTGCAGAGTTTTAGTCATGCAAGATGAGTAAGTCTTAGAGATCCATAGAGCCTATCGTTAATAATATTTTGTTGTATACTTAGAAATCTGCTAAAAGGGTAGATCTTATGTTAAGTGTTCTTATTACCAAAAAATGATGATGATGATGATAAAAAATGTGGAAGGAAATATTTGGAGGCAAGGGATATGTTTATAGCATAGATTGTGTTGTATACTTATCTTCAAACTCATCAAGTTGCGTACATTATATATGTACATCAGGTCAATCATACCTCGATAAAGTGGTTTAAAACATAAGTTATTTGTTTGGATAATCTCAGTTGTTGGAATCTCAGGTAATAAAATAATTAATGAAGGAGAGGCAAGGCAATTAACTGAGGTACAGCTGTGACATGGGGCAGTGACAAATCTCCTCATGGATGACACTGTCATGACTTTGGACATTCTGAGAGATACAGAAGGGGAGTGGGGAAGGGATTACTGAGCCTTGAGGAACATTCTTACCTTCTCTCTACTCTATATCACCATCCTTTCTGACACAAGAGTTTACACAAAGGAATTGGAGCCCAAGTGTCCAAGATACTGCAAATTTAGAAATGTACTAATTAGAAGTCAGATTGATACAGGAGAGTTAGCATGTCCCTAGGTAGACAGGGAAGTCCCTGGTGGAATAAACAAAGACAGTCATATCCTAAAACTTCAAGTTTTGAAATCACTCCTTTGTTCCAGGACATAATGTAACAAAGCCTTGAGGTTAATCATAAAATTCATTTTGGCCTGACAAATGGAGCAGATCTAATAGATAAAGAGTGGGTTACTTTGCTGATTCCTTTAGGATGGGGCAAGCAGAACAAACCTGGTAGATGAATTTCATTAGAAGGCGCCAGTTCCCTTCTTCAAACAAGTTCCCTTCTTCAAACAAGTTCCCTTCTTCAAACAGCTCCCCTTCCCCAAGCAGGTAAGGGAAGGTATAAAAGTAAGAGCTTTTGCCTCAGTCATGGGGCACCCCTCATTCGGGACCCCAGCCTGCTCGGGAGCTGCAACCTCTTCTCCTGCCTCTAATAAACTATCCTTTTTAAAAAACTTTTTGCCTCTCCCTGGTCCGTGTTTCCATTCTTCGGCTTCACGAGATATGATCCTGGCCCACACTCAGAAACTGCCAGCAGATCCAACATCAAGATAACTGTGCAGCCAAAGACCCACCTACTGACAATCCTTTCCTACACACAAAAGAAGATAACTGATTGATTAAACTAGTTATAATAAAGTTATTTTTTCAGGTTCCAGATTCTATACACCTTCCAACTCTCAATCTACTGCTCATTTATGTCACTGGTCTTCTAACTCATGAATAATTACATTATGAAGAATATTTGATTTTTCAAAATCAATTCTTAAGTTGACTATCACCAAAGCAACTGAAAAGCTGCTTATCTGACAAAAAAAATATTTTTATGCTCCAATAACTCAAAATTGGCCACATTGAAATTTTATGAAACATTTCAGGAAAAGGAACAAATCAGTTCTGGATTGAAAGTAAGAACAAAAAACTTAGCGCCCGTGGGGGCAAGAGACTTAGAATGAAAGTGCTTTCTCAACCAGAGCTTTCCTGTGGAGGAGACATAATAAGAAATGTTTGCAGTGCTGGAGACAATAGTCCTACATGGTGCAATCTGAACAATAGGAAAGAAAACTTCCTATTTCTGGAAGCGTTTCTATTAGTCCAGGCCCTTAGGTCTTACTTTAGACAAACACTTTTTATTGACCACCAAATGCTGAATTGATTGGATTGAATCATTTAGTTTGATGTTGTTTTACAAAAATGAGGCCATTTTCCTACAGTTGAATAAGCCCATGGATGGATGGCATGTATAATTTGATATTATTCTTGTTTTACAATGGAGCTGAGCTAACTGGCATGAAGTATCTAATCCATTTCCCCATTATGTTTGAATTAAAAAAAAACAAAAACAAACAAAACTGAAAAGAATTAAAGCCATCTAAAAACCTAATTAGCATGAACTCTAAGGAATGGCCTCAATTCTATTGTCATACCAGAGTGCTATTATATTAAGTATTGTTTGAAATAAGTGGGCCATAGCTAGGTCTGAAGAACCATTTTTTGGTATTTGGAAGTTTTTCTTTCTCTAGTGGAATTTGATTTACAATAAGAATATGATTTAGTGTAAAGTTTGCTGCTGTTCATTAGCCAGAAGACCATTCATTAAACAGCTAAAAACATTAAATTTACAATGGCAGGGTAAAGAAGGGACACACAAAAAATACCATAATTAAAGAATGAGTAATTTTTTAAGGAATAATATCATTTGTTGGACAATTTTCCTTTATTTAAAGAATCTTTCCAAATGTGGAAGAGAAGCTTAGGTTTCAGTTGAAAAGCTAAAACAGAGAATACATGATGTTGTTGAAAATACAGTATATATGTGACAATATTCATGGCTGTATGTGATAAACACCAACTAGATGGCCAGAAAATAAAACAGAAGTTCAGAAGAAGTTATCCTTTCACATCAGGTACGAATAATGGAATCTTCCCCCTAGGAAATGCTTACCCCAAGAGATAGAATTGATTGGGACTTGAAAATAAATGACCAGAATGGTAGAGCAAATCAGACTCCACATTAATTTAGACAATTTAACTCCAGATAAATTTAGGCAGAAAGAAACTGTTTTGTCCTAATGCAAGGAGCATGAAAGCATGGTGTTAGAATCAGTCTCTATGGATGATGGGTGTGGTGCCCAAGGAAAGGCTCTCAGAGTTTCCATAACCTACAGGTGAGCAGGGGAAACAGTCAAAGATTTCTTGGCTCCGAAAAAGGCACAAAAGATGCAGAAAGCCGATCCCAGACTCACAGGAGTCTCCTTAGGGGTATGGAGAATGCAGAGTAATTGCAGGGCCTTAGGAGTGAGGCCAGGGACTGCTTCCTCTCAGCAGATCAGGTTTAAAGGTCAATGCCAAAGCCCACAGGATCATTTACAACTCAGTGGGGGCCCACAGATGCCGTGTGTGGCTGAAGATCTGAGGTTTTCTCACGGGGATGACACCTACACATCCCATTCCTCAGATCATTCATTAGAAGGGTTAACGGGAGGCAGAGAAGCAGAAATCAAGTTATTTATTTGCACAGTAAGTTTTGTGGCTATAAAATCTATCTCTACTGGTGAGACATAATTACACAAGGGTCTTTTCATTCATTCAACAGCATTATTGAGCTAAACTTGGAAACACTGATGTTATCTATCTGATGACAGCTAACTATGGTAAGTTCTAGGAAGCATATACATTAATAAGAAAATGACCAACTCTGTTCTCAAACTGGCTACAGACTAACAGAAAAGTATGTGAACAAATAATTTCACTATAGCATAATATGGGCTTTAATGGTAATGGGGTGCAAACAGTACAGCGAGTAACAGAAGGTATAAACTTCTCAGTGTGGTAGGAAAGCCTCATAGTGGAAGAGACATTGAGTTGTTTTTTGTTTGTTTGTTGGGGGGAGTTGAACAAGAGATGAAACATTTTACTAGACAAAGGGAACAACCAAGAGTAAAAGCATGCGGTGAAAAGCAATGTAAATGATTTAGACGGGAGGGGGAAATAATACTGGAGAGGTGGGTACAGACTAAGATTATGGAATTCTTACATATCTAAGGAGTTTATCCTTTGGTTTTGGTTTATTTTGTTTTGTTTTTTTAATTAAGGAAATACTAAAGAATTTTTAAGCCATTGCCAAATTATCAAGTTTATGTTATATTATCTATTCTTTTTCATTACTCATGGCCTGTTTTAATCACCTCCTAATTACTCTCTTGGTGAGGAAGGGACTCCCACCCAGGGGTAGGGGCTGGCTAAGTACGTGACACCCAGCACAGGACAGATGAGACCAACAGCCGTTTAGTCATCAGTACACTCATAGCCTGGGGGAGCAGCCCATCAAACACCACGCAGGGCCAGGGCTGCATTCAGGTAGAGAGTGAATGAGCAGGGGCCGGTGGGAGGCAGTATTATGTATTAGTATTAGTATTATGTCGTAATACTAATACTGTCGTAGTAGTATTACGACAATGGGGTGCCATCTGGTTCTGGTGAGAGGATGTGTTTGGCTTGTCTGAGCATTTCCATCGCCTGGCAGGAAACTGAAATCCCTCCTGAAAGACAAGCAGGAGGTGCACCTGTCCTCTTGATAGAAGGGTTGTTTGATACGGGGCCTTATCACCGGAGCAGAGTGGAGAGAGGAGCTTGCTGCAACTCTCCTCATCCCACCGGATGTTCTGACGGCACAGAATATTGGGTCTTAATCTTAGGTCTCACACCACACGGCCTTATTTAACTCAATACACTTTTAATAATTAATTAGAATTAAATTTATATCAGACAGCGCTGTTCTTAGACAGAATGTTCCAAAATTCCAGTACATTATTTGGAAAGAAAGAGCACATGGTACGTACTCAATAAATGTTCCCTTTCCCTGCCATCTCCTCTTCCTCTCCTCCCTGTGGAATAGTATTTTTCTCTTCCTTGGTATTACATAACACTCCATATCTCCTTTGCTCGCCCTCCCTTTTTTCTCTTTGCATTTATCCTACTCCACTGTATCGTATGATTATTCTCAAGTTATTTACATCTCAAGAGCATAAATCTCTTAAGAGAAGAGGCAACATTGCATATATCGCAGGATTCCCTACACGGCTGGCAGAGTGCCTTGTACATAGTATTAATAGCTACTCAATAAATGTATCAAATTGAATGCCAGAGGAGTTAAGTAGTTTGACCAAAACCAGAAGAAGTAGAAGCAAATCTCTTGACACCAAGCACATGTTTTTTAAACTCTGTAGACTGCTTGTTTTGGAGATTTGAATACTTTTTGTAGAATTAAAGAAGTTATTTTTCACATTGTCTTTAACAAAATATTTCCCAAAACAATGTATTAATACTTGACCATGCCTCTCTAGTAGATATAAAAGGAAACAAACTTGCACAAAATTAAATATTAAATTATGATAGAATATTTTTAACCTCAAAAATGCCACATACCCAAATGCCTCCGGGCTATTTTCACCTTCCCTCCCACAGACACCTACATACATACAAGACATTTCAAACTCATATTTCCCCCCATACTGGTCCCTTCTCTATATTCCTAACTACCAACCCCCAAGCTCTCCCAGCAGGAAACATCCTTGATTTTTTGGAGACATTCTTGATTTCTCCCTTTTTTCACCCAACCCCCACCGTAGTAGTCTATCCTCCATAGTGCTGCTAGAGAATTTATGGAGAAAATGTTTCAGAAAATTCCAACTGGAGTATGTTACTTATTTCTGAAGACTATTACTGACTGCCCTTTGCCTAAAGAATTAATTACGAAGCCCTTGGTGTCTACCTTTACCCTCTAATTCTTTCAAGTGCCCCTTCTGATGCTTGCACACTTATCTTAATCTCTAGTCATGGAAAAATATCTGGCCTTCCTGCAATTCCCTCTGCAGTTCCAGATATTTTCATGTTGCTTCCTCTGCTAAGGTATGTCCTCTACCAGACACAATGTGAGTAGGAAAGATCTCATGCTCAGACTACCATTTTCCCCAGTTACCGCCCACAAAGAGTTTCCAAGGAACGGGAACCCAAACCAGAGGCTGGCAAACTTCCTTAGTTGAAAAGGCAGAGCTGAGAATTTGGGGAATGTAATTTGCAGCAGTCTGTTCATTAACTAATTCTATTAAACATTTCCAATTGATTTAGAACAAAATGCAAAAAAAAAAAAAAAAAATTATAGGACTCATTTTTTTTATTATTTCAATACTATTGTAAAAATAGTAAAGGAGATTTATGAGGTCAATCATCAAAGGTCAACATTTCAAATATCTAGTTGATGATAAGTAACCAAAAAGCATGTACCACTGTGGTAATACATTTTTTGTTCAAAGTTAACCTTGTCACGAAAAGTTTATACTTCAGTTACTCAGTTGTGTGTGTATATATATATATATATATATATATATATATATATATATGAGTAAATTTCAGCAACCATAGGTTTTGATTAATATAATATTGATGGTTATTTAGATGCAACTATGAGTTGAGTGTGAATGGCAATTAATTCCAAATATTTCTTCTCCATATATTTCTTAATTTAATGATAGCATTGTTTTTACTAAAACTCTGTTCTCCACAAATATTTTATTCATATTACCATGTCAAAACATATAATTTGTTCCTCAATGCTGAACTTTTGATTTAATTTATAGTACCAGTCACGATAGTGTCAGATATTTCACTTTCAACTAAATGAAATTCCAAAAGCATTTCATTGAGTTAAATAAAAAAATTGAACCATTGGAAAGATTTTATCTGACTTTCTATTTGGATCATCTGATGTCGCTGATATCAAACAGGCTTTACTTAAGTGTCTGTAAGGTTCTGATGGGGCCAACACATTAGTTGCTATTGCTTCACTTTTTGTACATATTTTTTAAAAATGGAGATCAGAAATGAGTGAAATTAATTCCAAGATTCATTTGATTTTAATGAAAATTTAGCATAGCCTTTCAAATAACTACTCACTACCTACTTCTGAAACTTTCAAAAATCTTTCAAAAATAATTACCTACTAGTATCTACTTCTGAAGTAGATGCTTATGCATTTTAAGCATATCATTACTTTTCAGTGATATCACTATAGCTTCCATGGTTGGATGGTAAACTTCTTCAAATGCTTTTTTCTTTCTTGGAGCTCATTGCTATCAAAAGGGTTCATTGCAAAATAAAAGATACTAACCCAAATTATAGTATTATATGTATTATATACTACATACTGCAATATTGTAAATACTGTTATACTTTACACAATAAATGACTAAACCTCTGTAACAAGAGCATTCAGATCATTTATACATTCCACAGAATGAGGGTTCAGATTCCATTTCTCCCAAATACTTCTCACACATCTAACTTGTAATTTCCTGTATTTCCCAGTGATGTTACAGATTAGCAGCAGTTGTCTAGATCCTTCCTTCATTCCAAAAGGATGCCATGAAACCTCTCTTAGTGAAGACCATATGATGAAATAGTCTACCTTCCTGTCAGATACTTATTTTCCGAAGGTAAAATCCTGTGGTAGGCCAGGTACAGGCTTCCGAAAGGAGGTATGAGGTATTGGCGTCCCCTTTTTTCTTCCCTTTCTTTTGGGTAAAGAACAACTGAGTCTCCTCTATCTCTCTCCAAACACCCTTTGGGTTTCTAGTCAGAGGTATGACCCCTTCATGCCCAGGTGACCCAGGTATCCGACCCTGGAAAATGGGGCTCTTTCCTCAGCCTCACTTGTGTCCTGTGGCTTCCCCTAGAAAATTACTTTGTAAACCTCCCTGCCTTCTTGTCCTCCATTTTCTCAGCTTTGAACACCACTCATATATCTGAACTTTGTTCATAATTTCCTGGTCTCCAATGAATTTTAAGAGTTGGTGACTCTGTAAGTGATATATGGAGGAAAATACCAGCGAAATGACAATTATCACTCCATATTTGCCATCTTGATGTTTTTTTCTGATTTATAAAATGCATTTGTTTTACAATACTTTGGTATTTCAGGTTTTCTTTCCCTCATTAAAAAAAGCACTTTGAAATATAATATTTTCCTAGTTCTGTTTAAAAGTAATGATTAAAAGGAGATGCAAGATGATGGAGTAGATAACTACTGTGCTTGCCTCATTCTGTGAATGCATCAAAATTACAACTAAATTATAGAACAATCAACTTGGAGAACCACCTGAAGTCTAACTGAACAGAAGTTTTATAATTAAGGATATAAAGAAGAAGCCATGTCGAGACTTGGGTAAGACATAAGAAGAACTGACCCCACACCAGTGTGGTGGTTGAAAATCAAGGGGAGATATCTCAGCCACAGAGGTTCCCCACAAAGGAGCGAGAGACCCCAGCCCCACACTAGGCTCCCCAGCCTGGGGCCCTGCTACTCGGAAGAGGAGCCTCCACAACATCTGGCTGTGAAAAACAGTGAGGATTCCTACCATCCAGGTGGGACGGAAGGCTGAGGAAAACCCAGATGTCCTTAAATGACCCACGGACAGAGTAACTTGCTCTCAGGCACTCACCCTGGGCTCCAGTGGAGGGATGGTGACTTTGAGGGTGTCAGAAACAAATGGGGAGAGACTGAGTTGTGGAACTTTGGAGTGAGGACTGGAGGGACAGTCCCCCTTTCCCTGCATGAGGCCCTGCTCCCATGCAGCCAGCAGGCAGGTGCCATCTTTCCTGTGTTGATCCTGCCCCCACAGGCCAAATCTGAATCCGATTGGCCTGTTGAGCTCTGCTGCTCAACCCTGCAGACTCCCTGAAACCTTGCCTCACCCAACTTGCACTCAGCAGGAGGCTTTATCAGCAGCTGAAACTTACGGGAGCCGGCAAATGGCAGTAAGCCTCAGAGTGTCCTGGCTTTTTGTGGAGCTACCCTAGACCCAGTACTTGTGGCAGCCATCCTTGGTTTGCAGTGGCCTCTCCCACACACCTCCAATTACAGCATTAGCAGCAACCAATTGTGGATGGCTTTGAGCTCCTACCAGGTAGTCCCTGAAAGGTGACAGGCAGAGACTGACCTGGGTCTGCACCGCAGCCATTCCCAAGAGACCCCAAAACCAAAATACTTGGAGGTTGGCTTCAGACATCAGCAGAGCACCACCCAATTAGCCCCACAAATGGCACACACAAAGGGTGATTTCAATAAGCGCCAGAGCCCACTGGGGCAAATCCCGTTCCATGAGGTAAGCCTCCCATACAGTAGCCCACAAGCTGTGGATGCAGCCAAACCCCACAGCCAGTCATCCTGAGGGTGAATAGCACCCACTGACATGACACCAACAATCAAGGCTCAACTAAAATAGGAGGGCACACACAATCCAACAAGGGACACTCTTGGAGCATCTGGCTCGGGTAACTAAGGAGACTGGCCACTGGGCCCCACAGGACCCCTGTTACATAAAGCCACCCAGCCAAGACTGGAAGACATAGCAGCCCTACTAATGCATAAAAACAAACATAGAGAGGCAGCCAAAATGAGGAAAGAAAGAAATGTGTCCCAAATGAAAGAACAGGAGAAAACTCCAGAATAAGAACTAAACAAAAGGGAGGCAAGCAAACTACCACATACAGAGTTCTAAACAATTATTATACCCATGGTCAAGGAACTTAGTGAGAACGTCAACAGAGAGACAGCAGCATAAAAACAAACATAGAAACAATAAAAAAAAGAACCAGTCAAAAGTGAAGACCATGATAAGTGAAATGAAGAATACACTAGAAGGGATCACCAGCAGACTAGATGAAGGAGAGGATCAAATTAGCTATTTGGAAGACAAGTTAGCAGAAAACATCCATATTGGAAGAGCAAAAAGAAAAATAATCCAAAAAACTGAGGATAGTTTAAGAGACCTCTGGGACAATACCAAGCATAACAACATTTGCATCATAGGGGTACCAGAAGAAGAAAAGACAAAGCAAGGGACTGAGAATCTATTTGAGGAAATAATGACTGAAAACTTTCATAACCTGGTGAAGGAAATAGACATACAAGCCCAGGAAGTGCAGAGAGAACCCCCTCCCCCAATGAATCCAAACAGACCCACCCAAAGACACATTAAAATTAAAATGGCAAAAGTTAAAGACACAGAGAACAGCAAGAGAAAAGCAGTTAGTTCCCTACAAGGAGCTCCCATAAGACTGTCAGTTGATTTCACAACAGAAACTTTGCAGGTCAGAAGGGATTGGCATAAATTATTCAGAATGATGAAAAGCAAGGACCTACAACCAAGATTACTCTACCCAGCAAGGCTATCATTTAAAATTGAAGGACAAATAAAGAGTTTCCCAGACAAGAAAAAGCTAAAGGAGTTCATCACAACCAAACCAGTATTAAAAGGAACGTCAGAGGGACTTCTTTAAGATGAGGGGGGGAGGGAGATCAAGAATATGAATAGTAAAATGGCAATAACTACGTATCTATCAAAAATTCCTTCCAATGTAAGTGGATTAAATGCTCTAATCAAAAACATAAGGTGGCTGCATGGGTAAGTAAACCAAACCATTATATATGCTGCCTACAAGAGACTCACTTTAGATTGAAAGAAACACACAGACTGAAACTAAAGGGATGGAAAAAGTTATTTCATGAAAATGGAAACAAACAAACAAACAAAGCTGTGGTAGCAATACTTTTACCGGACAAAATAGACTTTTGAAAAAAGGCTATAACAAGAGACAATGAAGGACCCACTTCGTGGTATTTAGCCAAATAAACCCAAAACACTACTTTGAGGGAATGTGTGCATCCATAAGTTCATTGCAGCATTGTTTACAATGGCCAACATATGGAGGCAGCCTGGGTGTCCATCAATGGATGAATGAATAAAGAGGAGGTGGTGCATATATGCAATGGAATATTGCTCGGTCATGGAAGGGAATGGGTTCTTGCCATCTACGGTGGCATGGATGGATCTGGAGGGTATTGTGTTGAGTGGAGTATGTTAGACAATGACAGACAGATGCAATGTGATTTCACTTATACATGAATGTAAAGAACAAAATAAACAAACAAACAAAAGAGAAACAAACACATAGATACAGAGAATATTTTGATGGTTGCCAGATGGGAGGGGAGTTAGGGTGGTGGGTGAAAAAGGGGAAGGGATTAATAAATACAAATTTGTTGTTACAAAGTTTTCATGGGGATGTAGGGTACAGCATAAGGAATATAGTTAATAATGTTGTAATAACTATGTCTGGTGTCAGATGGGTACTAGATTTATTGGAGTGATAGATGGGAGGGGGGTTAGAAAGCAGGGTGAAAAAACGTGAAGGGAACAAAGTACAAATTGGTAGTTACAAAATAGTCACAGGGATGTAAAGTACAGCATAGGGAGTATAGTCAATAATATGGTAATAACTATGTATAGTGATAATAGGTACAAGTCAGGGGAATCCCTTCGTAAATTATATAAAATATCTAATGACTATGCTGTATCCCTGAAATTAATATAAAATAATATTGAATGTCAACTGTAACTGAAAAATTAAAAAAGGGTAGGGGGAAAGTGAAGGGGAATAAGAGGTCCAAATTTCCAGGTATAACACAAATACGTCATAGGGATGTAACGTACAGCATAGGGAATATAGTCAATAATATTGTGATAGCATCATACGGTGTCAGATGGTTGCTGGACTTACGATGATCACTTCTTTAGGTATATAAATGCTGAATAACTATTGTATACACATAAAACTAATATAATATTGTATGCTAGCTGTATTTTTAATAAAAATCTTTAAAAGAATTGTATACTTGTTTGCTGTCACTCAACCACTCACAAATTGAATTTTCTGGATCAATGGGATATGCCTAAATTTAATTATATTGTTGTTCAGTTCAGTATCCTGTAATACTTTAAAAATGTAAAACAGATTGTTGAGCGATATTCCCACTGCCAGAGAAAACATTGCTCACTGTTTCCTCTAGAAAAGTTTGGCTGCAGTGTGACACCTCGGAGCTGCCTTTCTCAACTCTGGAGCACCCTCACCCGATTAACTTCTTTCCAAGAAGGACTCCCATGAAAATTATAATGGGACAGAAGGGAAATGGGTCTAGCAATTTGGTCCATGGTTTTATGTACAATTTGCAAAAGTAAAATACTATACCTGCAACTTAAGTGTAATAGAACCATCTCTTTCTACTCTGATCTCCACTCCACCATATTTCCATCCCACTGAAGACGTTGGAGTGGCTGTGGCATTATTTTTTTTAGGTTTAACTAAGCAGGGAACATGACATTTTAACTGCACTTTGCAAATACAATTTGGAATGTTTCAATAAAACAAGTTAGAAATGACGGTCCCAATTTTCTCATATAGAAATGGTAACTTTCTTCACATCTTTCAATTTATTCATGAAGATGAATAATAAATCAAGAGAAATTAATCTGTTGTTGAAAAGTGAATTGTAACCAAAAAAAAAAAAAAAAATAGGATTATGCCAAAAGCAATAATTGATTAAGAAAAAGAGATACATTTACAAGAAAAATAATGGTAGACTCTTAGACTATTTGATAATCCAAATAATGAAGAGGAGTACATTTTATGGACATATTGGAAAAATATTTAAAATACTTTCTCACTTGACCCGAAATTTTGGTATATATGTGTGAAATCACCTGGAGGGCTTGTTAAAAGAGGTTACTTAGTTCCAGCCCCAGAGTTTCTCTATCAGTAGCTCTGAGCAGGTGAGGGGTGGAGGGTGATGGGAGGTAAAAAGGAGCTAATTTGCATTTCTAATTAGTTCCTTGGTGATGCTGATACTGCTGATTCAGGGGCCACACTTTTTAAGGTGATTATCTTACATCTCTTCTTCCTTGCTTACTTTTACCTTTATGTAGTAAATTTAGTAGCCTGTTCCATACTTATAAACAACTGACTATCGATAAATATTGTCTCACAGTAATAGTGATAATATTCTGATTGTTTCTGTTTATTTATTCTTTGTTTTTGTTTTTTGTTGTTAGGTTATTTTGGTATAGAAATCCTCGCCTTTAGAATATGTTTACCACCACATTTTATCCTATGTCAATTAATTTCTGACCTTAAGGGTGTATGTATATTTGAACTCTGAAGAATTCAGATGGGAAATTAGTCCCATGTTCAACATTTTCAAGAGTTTGTGCAAAACCATTAAAAAAAATTTTTTTTCTTTAGTTCAAGTTATAAAATAAAACATGAAAGTCATTACATAATGAAAAAGCTTGTGATTTTCAATATGGTCAAAATGATCATATGATCTAGTGTGACTATTATGTTTACTGAGGGGGTAGTTATAGTTTATGAAATTGAGGTTTGGTTAACTGTTCCAGAGAACCCACAGGAGTGAGTGAATTTAGGGCATTTGAGTCATTTTTACTTAGTTGACAAGGTGATAATTGATTCTGGATTACTTGGCACAGGGAACTGTCCCTGGTAAATTCCTGAGTTCTACCACATGTTGGGTATGGCTTTTGGAAGGCTCATGGACAGCTTCTCAGGAGTTGTGTGTCACTCCACAGCTGCAGGGAAACAAGCTTCATGTTTTATTTCATCAAAATGTGATTCAAAATGTCTTACATTGTGCATTGCTTACTTTCTGATGGGGACAGAAACCAATTCACTGATACGTGTATGTCATTGATTTTAACCCCAAACTATCATTTAAGTAGATTTAAGGGAAAACTCGCCTCCTTCCATAGCAAACTAATTTCCTATTTTCCATCTTTAAAGTTTACACATGAAATATAACATAAGGACCTTCATATATTTTATAAAGGAAAATGAGAAATGTTTAGTGACTCTCCCACGGAAAAAGCAGATAATCCCACTTGCAACAAAGTATCTTTTTGATAGGGTATTGAATTTAATTATTGCTTTCAAAAATGACTTTTAAGTAAGGGACTTCCACCTGTGGGAAGATGAGGGACACATACTCTTCCCCATTCTTCCTGCTAAATACAACTAAAGCCCTGGACGTTGTATATAACACTAACAAACTCTGAAAGGTTGAGAGAAAAAGGCAGACAAGATAGAGACCTTAGGACCCAAGGAGCCATATGGTGATGAGTTCCATGAGATTGTGTGTGTGTGTGTGTGGGGGGGGGGGGGGAGGTTTCTCCCCCCCCCCCCCCCATCTAGCTCCAGACTTGAAATGAATGAAGCTAGTTACCTGGAAATGCCAATGAATACAGACATCCCCCCACACACACACAAAAAAAGTCCCAGTAAAAGACTGTTCTCTCAGACAAAAGACCACGTAAGGGGCATTCTATCTAGAAAGACAGAAAATTGTTAGATAATAACCACTCTACTTCAGGCAAACACAATAGAAAAAACTTTGGCTCCCCCACCACCCATGCTGGCAAAGACAAAGAGGAGAGCGCAGATGTGCACCCTGCCCAGCAGTGGGGAGGCACTTCCGTCTCCCCACTGGGCTGGCTCAGAGGAGCAGAGACTTGTCTGACTACCCTGTGAGAGGAGGCCACGCCCCTCCTCCAGGAGTCAGTGGAGGCCAATCAGGGAGAAGGAGGGCGATGCTCCTACCCCACCCCTCGTAGTGCCAGAAAGTAAGATAACAAACAACACCAACAAAAAGAAAAAACAAAACACTAATGGAGATTTGTTAAAGGGGCAAAGGAGCCAACAGAAAGAGCTGCCACAAACCAAAGCTGGAAAATTTTTACAAAAACATTAGATTGTAACCCAAAGTATAAAATAAATGATCAGTGAGTCTATATTGATATAAGTAGATGACTGAATAAATTAATAAATGGTGGGGGGAGGCAAAACGCCCATGAAAAATTATCTACAAAATAATTTTATTTAGATTCTACCCCATCACAGAAGGAACACAATTCCCCCTCCTTAAGAGTGGGCTGCACATAATACTTCGTTTCAAAGAGTATGCAACATGGAAAAGGGAAAGAAATAACTGTACAGAAACCTCACAAACACTATCTCAGACAGATGATCAAGGTCAACATCAGCAGGAATAAGTCATGTTATGCCCTTGATATGATGTAGTGAAATGGCGCTTTATCTCTGTGGTCTTCCTCCCCAAACCGGGACCCCGGTATAATCATGAGAAAAACATCAGACAAATTCCAATAGAGACGTATTCTACCAAAAATAGGTTGACCAGTACTTCTCGGGAACATCAAGGTCATCCAAAGAGGGAAAGTCGGAGAAACTGTTGCAGCCAAGAGGATCCTAATGAGAAAGGATGACAATGTAATATGGTGTCCTAAATGGGATTCTGGGAGAGAAAAAGGACACTGGGTAAAAACTAAGGAGCTCTGAATAAAGTATGGACTTTAAATAATTAGTTTCATTAAATACCATACTAACCTAAAAATGTCAATAATGGAGGAAATTGGGCACATAGTTTACCATCTTCCCAAATGTAAAACATTCTGTTAAAATAAGTATTTTTAAAAAGTAAGAAGAGAGTTGATGTTACTAATTAAAATCCAATTAAAAGTCAACTCTAGAGTTCTCAATGCAAAAGTAATTGCGGTTTAAAAGGTTAAAAATAAATGCGAAATCCGCAATTACTTTTGCACCAACCTAATAGCAAAGCAAAGTTAAGAAGGTCTATATGGTAAATTACCGTCTCATTATACCTATGCAAATAATCAGGCCAAATTTAACAAGACTGAGATCACCATTATTTTGATCAAGGATAATCCTTTTTTTTTCTTTTGAGATTACATTTGATCAAAAGTGGAGGTGACTATAGAGAGAAATTTTATTCCAGTGGAAAACTATGCACACCTTTCTGGGATATTAGATTCTGGCCCTGCTCATTGTCTTTGAATTGCTTTGTACCTCTTTATAAATAGCACGTAATTGATGGATATGCAAACTCTGTCCTATTTGGTTATGATTTAATTGACTTTCTTCTCCACTGTGGAAAAAAATAGTTTTATTACCTATTCGTAAATTGGACTGAATATTGCCACCTTGCACAAACTATTAACCCTTACCAAATTTCCAATTCTCTCAGTTTCCTTCACTATCGAGCTACAGCCCTCCAAGTCCAACTGATGTTTCCAACTTTTCTCCCTCCCTCTTGACTTGGCAAAGACCTAACTGCATAGATTCTTCTGGAGACTCGAGATTACCTTGCTGCTGGCCTTTCCTGAGGATCCAAGATAGCACTCGCGAGCTAAAGGCTGATGATGGGATATGACCTTGAAGTGCTCACCAGCACAGCCGACTGTGCATGGGCCAGTTTTCTCGTGGGACAAGTTGCTGTCTGGGCGTGTGATGTGTGCACACTCACACGGGGCCCAGCACTCAGGAAGGTGCCACAACTGGATTAATGCTCTACTGCTGCCATCTTGAAATTCTTAATAATTTTTGAACAAAGGGACCTGCATTTTCATTTTGCACTGGGCATCACAAATTCTGTAGCTGGTCCTGATATGAATAGTACAGTGAGTGGTATTTTCAGTAAGAACTTCTTGTGTTGATCAACAATATTACTCTGTCAGAAAAGTGAGAGTAAGTGCTAATCAAAGAAAGTCTAGTCATATTTCTTGATCATCAACTTTTTAAGCCTGCAGTGCAAATCGTATTTATATTGTCATTGCTATAATGTTAAAAACATAAATATGACCATGACTCTAACCAACCATGCATTATGAAAGGTCCCAATCAAAGGGCACAAACAAGCCCAATTCACTGACTTTCCTAAGCAATATGAACAAAATGGCTGCTCGTGGAGAGGATTGTCAATCAGGTAGAGTTTAGGCTAGAATCCTCCGCATTTCTTTTCTGCCTCCCTTATTCTCTTGATTTTTCCATCATGAACTCAGTCCCTCCCATTTCAAATCTGTTCTCATGATAAAGTCTTATATGTCATCTTCATCATACAATAAATTTTCACCAATCAGTAGCTCATTCTGGAATATTTTTATGTTGTGAATTCACTTCTAATTTTGGAATGCAACATCCTCACCAGTAAAAAAATTATAAACATCAGATTTGAAAATGACAGACTTTCCTGAGGTCTCTGAAGCTTTGCTAATAGATAAGTTCTAGGCCTGCTATTAAATAACATATTTGTAAAATGGTAGAACTTTTTCAAAGGGATATTTGCCCTGATCACTTTAAATTAAAATTTCTATAAGCTATGAAAGAATATATAGTTTGACTCAATAGAATTTTTTTTTTTCTGATTTCCAAACTTCTAGATTTTTCTTTCCCTTTGGAAGTTTTTTAAAATTTTGTTTGTTTTTATAAACCATGTGTATTGCAAGGGTTTAGGCTGAGATAAACATAAATCTCTGCCTCTAATGGATCACTTTACCCAATTCACAAATATTTACTTTACTCCACTCACAGGACCCCTAAATAAAGGGGGAAATGCCTAAATTTACAATATAGTTGTTGGCATAATGTCCTCATCTGATCAAATTTTGACCAGAAAAAAATGCTATATTTGTGCCAAAATAGCAAGCCACCAATAAATGCGTGAGATAGCACTTAGCTCAGTAACCTATTCTGGGAGGTGGAACAAATGGGAGACCTCTGACGCCCAGGCACCCGTCCACTGTTCCAACAGCTCAGGGTCACCCTGGTTCATGACAGATAGAGTTTGTCTAGGAAAGAACTGAAGGTATTTTATACTGACATATATTTGTGTCTTAGGTCAATGTATGTGCTATATTTAAATAACTTTGAGAAAAGATGTTTGTGATATTAGAAATCAAAACGCTAAATGTTTTTACATCCAGGACCTCTTCTCTGACTCTTGTATTTTTCAACCTTTTCTAAAACAACTTCGTCTTCCTTTTTAATGGGCCTGTGCTGATTAGAAATATCATTTGCATACATCAAGGGTCTGTTTTCTAAAAGAAAACAGCCTGTCTTTTTCTTCCATAAGCAAGTATTGCAACATGTTAGTCATAAAGAGTTAAATAAAGTACTTTATTCCTAATTTCCATGTTACAACATGCACTTCAGCTCAATTTTTTTAAACCTCATTATGTATTCTAGCCTTCCATTGACTTCAGTGGAAAATGTATGCAAAGTGTATTTGAAGAGAATGTTGTACCAGAGGTTCATAAACATTTCAGAGATAAAAGTACAATTGAAATGCTCAGTGAGATCTATAGTGTCACTACTCAAATGATGTTAAGTGTACATCAAGGTTATACAATGGTTTTTATTAGTGTCTCAGATACTTAATAGTAAGCAGAGGTTACAGTAGTCTCCTTTTCTGCCCGGTTAGTTCTGGATGTATTAATACAAAGCATATGGGTCAGATATTGTTATTGCCTCCATATATCACTAGATGGCACCAGGAGCATCTAGAATAGCTCAGTGCCACACATTAGCGTTTCCTTAAATTGTAGAATATTCCATTTCTGAAAGAAAAACTATTTTTAAAAATTACTTTTGCACATTTTATGTACCTCTCTCCACCTAAACAAATGCTTTTCTTTCAGTGTTAAAAAAATACCACAGAATTCCATCGGAAACCCTACATTTTTTACCTATTTAAGCATTGCCATTTCTTTTGAAACTGGCTTGCTTTCTTTGCTTATCAACCACTTATGATGACAACTCTACTTAGTAGCATTTTGCCACGCTACTCAAGCTGCATTTGTAGTGCCATAAAAGCTTGTTTTTTCAGAACGTATAAATATCTCAAGAAAATTAGAAATAATGGCTGATGGAAGGTAAAGTGCCTTACCTAAAATCAGATAAACAAGCCAATGGTCACATTGATCCTGACTTTTCAGTCTAAATAATCAGGAGTCATTCAATCATAGTTTGTCTAACTCTAAGACATTGCATGAAGCAGTGAAGTGAGTTGGGTACCAGTTGGTAAAGAGGGAGGAAAGGTGGAAGAGGTTAAAGGGGGTCAAGTATATGATGATGGAAGGAAAATTGACTCTGGGTGGTGAATCCACAATGCAATATATAAATGATGCATTATATTGTACTCTTGAAACCTTTATAATTTTATCAGCCAATGTCACCTCAATAAATTTAATTAAAAAATAAAGAAAAGAAAAAAAAATGACAAAAAGGATAATAAATTAGAGATATCAAGATGTAGTTCTTAAACCAAAATATTTTCCAAAACTATCATACAGGAGAACTACAATGTGTTCTTTCTTGGTACAGTCACACGCTAGAAAAATCTTTAGCCATTACATTGTCTCTGTTGTTCCCAATGTCTTGTTAATATTGAAAAGTGAACAAATGAAAAACAATTAAATAACATTAATAAAACAAGTATAGCCAGGGGTGGGGTGGGGATCAATAAACACATTCAGAAAATAAAACCTGGTTTTTGTTATGTTTGTACATCTAAAAATAGGAATGTGTTACAAGACGATAATTCCCCTCCTCTGCCTCAGGCTTTAATGTTTGTAGTTGTGACTGTATCTTGACAGACAGATTAACAATTTCCTTTGGCTTTAAAGTTATTGGTGAGGTACATCTGTGATTGAAGGAATGGGAAGAACTGAGTAATATTTATGAGACTCGTCTAACCATTGTGCTTTTCTGGAAATGTCAGAATGAGTTATTCTTTAGCATTTCATGGGCACAATTAATCCCATTAAAATAAGTTAAACAAATTTTAGTGGTAGTTGTTTTGAAACATCCTTCAAAGGTCCTTGAGGTTAGAACTGGCAAAATGTCTGCAAAATAATCACTGGAGCATCCTTCAAGGAGGTTATTGTACTGAGACACCTTTCTTACCCCATTTTCACTGACAAGTGTACTTTGCTTCATTCTAATTCCTCTATTTAACTCTTTTATTTACATATACATAACCCATAACTATATGTGTAAGAACAGCCATTCATTCCGAAAATCTATTTTTTAGTGTCTCCTATGCTGCTGACACTAAGTTGGGTGCCGGGGACTTAGAGTTCATGATAGAGATTCTGTTTCTGCCCTCATGGAGCTTCTAGTCTGGAAGACAAAATTACAATACAGTGTGGTGAAATGTAATAAAAAGGAGAAAGTTCAATGTGATTCAGGAGCCTTCAGGAGGGGCACCAAACAGTTTTGGGAATGGAGAAAGGAGGAGTCAGAATGGAGTTCTGGAAAAGGCAGCTATTAAGGTGAAAAGGGAAGTAGGAATAAGGCACACAGAGGTGGAAAAAGAGGATGGTCACCAGCAGAGATGTTTATGAGCCCTTTATATTCATAGGCCGTGACTGAAGTCAATCACTACCAGTGTGTGAGCACTTTCAGATCAAGGACTCTGCCCTCCTTATGCATGTAACCTTGCTGTCAAGTTCAGGGATTGGCATTGAATAGTGGACCACTGGAGTTTAATCAAAGAAATAAAGGGGTAGATGTAGAGAGTTAATTAGGACAAGCTAGAAGGAAGTCATGAGAGCAGGAAAGAGTAAAAGGCAATAGGTTAAAAAAAGGTGGGGAAAATATATAAAATTTTTTGATTAAGAAGTTTAAGGAAAAGTCAGAATGCAATGATAAACAAGTGAAGGAAGAACAAAATACCAAGCAACAGAAGCAAGATTTGACTATCCCTGCCAAGTCAAACTCAGGAGGGTGACCATAAAAAGGAACACCTATCAGACCTTTTGGCTGCCTTATCAGGTGCCAAAGTCCTTTGACTAGAAAAAAGAAACAAAAAAAATTATTGTGACAGAAACAAAGAGTTTCTACAATATTATTTCATCAAATGTTTGTCTCATAAATAGATGTCGGTAATGTTGGAAAATATTGTCCTACTTTTTATCCTTTAAATAAGGATTTTTCCTAACATATATTTGTGCCATCTGTTGAACCACAAGTAAACAGTCAAATTATTTTGTTTATAACCTCAAACCTAAAAGCTTGTTCAGAACAGAAATATGAACCAGAAATAAATTACATGGTAAATCAAACCCTCATTTTGGTGCTGGGACACTATGCAAAGCGGTTTACAATTTGTTCTTTGCCGTGTAGAAGAAAACCCCAAGAAACTGGCAGGAGAAGAAACCTTTTCTTTCTCTTTTTAAATTATCTTCTTGTATACATGCGAAACAGACTTCACAAATAGAAATTTCCACATTTTCTAAAAATTTGAAAGAAAAATGACCCTTGAGAAAGTGGTAATTTTTTAATATAAAAATGTATTATTTAATAGCAATGCAAATTAAAACTACACTGAGATATGACTTCTCACCCACCAGGTGGTCAAAAATCCAAAAGTCTGAACCCATTTTGTTGGCTATTTGTATGTCTTCTTGGAAAAAGTGTCTGGTCAGGTCCTCTGCCCATTTTTTCACTAGATTGTTTGTTGTTGTTGTTGTTGTTGAGTTGTATGAGTTCTTCACATATTTTGGACATTAACCCCTGACCAGGGTGGTGAAGGTGCAATGCAACATATAGATGACATATTATAGAATTATACAGATGAAACCCATATAATTTTAGTAATCAATATCACCCCAATTCATTTAACTTTTAAAAAGCAGAAAATAAGGTCAAATGACAAAACATAAAGAAAGAAAACCCAGTCCATTGGTGAAGCTAATGGGAAATACTCCCCTTAATTTAGAGCATAGTGGAACTGCAAAATGTCACAGCCATGTGACATATGGAGGGAAATTTGAAAATATCTTTGAAAGTATATATGCATTTATCTTTTAACCCAAAATTTCCACTTGCAGAAAACTACTCCAAAGATATACTGGCAAAATATGAAAATACACATGTATAAATAATTCATTGTCATTTTACTATTCTAGTTAAAGAATGGAAATAACCGAAATATCTGATTATAGGACTGGTTGAATAAACTATGGTGCAGCTACACAATAGAGTATTATGTATCTGTAAAAATAATAATACTAATATGTAAAAAATAGAATTTTCTATATAGTACAAAGTTATCTCTAGGATATATTGAATTAAAATAGTAAAATAAAGGAAAAGATGTATAGTATGCTACTATTTAGCTTAAAAGTGGGATATGAGACTATTTCTACATTTTCTTATAATGGAAAGATAATCTTTCTCTCGGTGTGTGTGTGTGTGTGTGTGTGTGTGTGTGTGTACATATTTTAAGAAAGGGAAAAAAACTATTAAAATTGTAATACTCAATATATGCCAATAATAAAATAAAAGATGAATCTGACTTCTGCAATTACAAGAGGTGCTCAAAGTGGTTACCATCAGCATAATTTTATACAGTTTTTTTCCTTTCTTAAAATGTGTATACATTTTTTTGGCACCCTGTATATACCGATAACAAAAGATGAATACAAGTCATGTGTATTTTTTTGGCACCCCTGATATATATATATATATATATATATATATATATATATATATATATATATATATATATATATAATTATCCATTAGGAAATTAAAAAAATAGGATGGAAGAGATAGGGATAGATACTACTTTTCTTAGCATATGCAATATTTGGTAGATTTGACTTTGAAACCATGTAAACATTTTACTTAGTTATAAGTAATTAAACCCAAAGTAAGTATAAGTAAGCAATTAGTTATAAAACAAACTTTTTTAATCCCTAAATATTTAAAGCAAAGTGAAACAAATGAAACTAAACCTGTTAGTGGGATAAGCACGCCCAGTGACTTTAAAACACAATCATTTAACTGTGCACTTATCGTGGTATGTACCACGTACCGTAGGAATGAAACAAGTTTGCAAAGGAATGTTAAACTTTGTTCAAGAAATATTCTATCAGCATGGTAGCATTTGAGACTAGTATGTGTATTGTGGGACGAAGTAAATAATTAACAGGGATTTTCACCAGGACAGAAAGGAGATACGTATATAAGATCATAAAAGTCAAGTGAAAAAGTCTCTAGTCCTGAATTTTATTGGAAGTATCAAGTCAATATAAACCATGTGCATTTTATATATAAAGATTAATGAGCTTACGTGTAAAATCAAGTCTAGAGAAGCTACAGTGAAACACAGAGGAAAAGAGAAGACTGAAAATATAAACAGAGCCTCAATGACCTCAAAGAAAATATAAAGCAGTCTAACATCAAACGCATGTGTAATTGAAGCCTCAGGAAGAAAGCAGAGAATACAGAAGAAAAAAAAGTTTAAATAAATCAAGGCAAATACTTTTACAAAATCATCAATTTTTAAAACTGCAACCAGGAATCCAAAAGCTCATTAAATGTCTAAGCCACAATAACCACAAATAGGTATATCACAGTCAAATTGCTGAGCCCCAAAGGTAAACACAAAATCTTAAGAGCAGAGAAAAAATACATTACATTTGTGAGACAATAATAACAATCACAGACTTTTCCTTAGAAATAACCCAGCCTAGACGATAAGGAGATCACATCTTTAAAGTGTTCTGAAAGAAAAAAGAAGGTATAGTAAAAACAGAAAAATCTTTCAAAAATGGAGGCAAATAAAGATATGTACAGATATGCAAAAGCTGAGAGAACTTACCACAGAACAGACCGACATTACAAGATAAGATAAATGAAGTCCTTTAGGCTAAAGTAACATAATAACAGATGGAAACATGGATCTAAATGAAGGAATGAAGGGCGCAGGTAATGGAAAACATACAGGTAACTATAACAGACCTTTTCTCACTTCTTGATTTTTTTTAAAACAGACAACTGACTGTTTAAAGCAAGAAGAACTCCGTATGTTACGGTTTTCAGGTATTCAAAAATAAAATGCCTAATAGCAATAGGAAGGAGGGAGCAAATGGAAACACACTGTTGGGAGAATTTTATATTAAAAAGTGGTGCAATATTAATTCAAGGGGCACTATAATAAGTTAAAGGTGTCCTTTATAATCCCTAGTAAAACCATTTGTTTAAAAAAAGAGTTTTAGCTAAACTGTCAATAGAGCAGATAATACTAGACTACTAAAAATAAATACTTAACAATTCAAATCAAGAAAAGTGGAACAAGGAATAAATAAGAGATGAAACAAATATAAAACAAATACTAAATAGCAGATAAGCCCAAATATAGCAATAATTACATTAAATATAAATAAAATAAAACCATTAAAATATACAAATTGTCAGGTTGAAGAAAAAAATCAAGACCAAACTATGCACTATTTATGAGATAAACTTTAAATACAAAAAATAAACAAATCCATTATTACAGTAGAAACTTCAACCCACCTCTCTCAGTAATTGTAATAAAGACAAACAAATCAATATAAATACAGAAAATTTGAAGAACACTGTCAACCACCTTGACATAAAAAATGATAGCCAAAATTAGCAGAATACACATGTTTTTTAAGTGCTTACAGGAAAAAAAGTATGCATTAAGTGCTTATATTAGTAAAGAAGAAAGGTCATGCTCAATTATATGAACTTCCACCTAACAAATATAGCGGGGAAAAATTAAACCCAAAGTAAACATATGTAAGTAATTAATAAAGGTAGAAATAGAAATCTATGAAATAGGAAACAAGAATAACAGAAAATCAATGAAACCAAAAGCTGGTTTTTTGAAAACATCAATATAACTGATAAAGCTCTGGTCAAACTGAATAAAGAAAGAGGAAGAGGAAGGAAAAGAGGCAGAGAAAGAGGGTGACATAGGGAGAGAGAGAAGGAGGGAAGGAGGGAAGGAGAGGAGGGAAGGGGAGAGAGAAAGAGAGACAGAACAAATTAACAGTATCAGGAAGCAGAGAGCGGGCTTTGCTACAAATCTTACAGAAATTTTGAAAAAATTAAGTGAGATATAACAAATATCTTTATGCTAATAAATTTTACAACTTAGATAAAATGAACAAATTCTTTGGAAGACATTGTTTCTTTTAAAGAAATAAATTCATAATTATAAGCCTCTCCTCAAAGAAAACCCCAAGCCCAGATGACTTCATCAATGAATTATGTCAAACATTTAGAAAGAAATAATACCAAGTTTATACAAAGTCTAACAAAATAAAGGAAAAACTTTCCAATTCATATTATGGCACATAAAGCATAACCCTAACATTAAAACTATATAAGAACATTACCCCCCCCCCAAAAAGGAATTTAAAGACCAATGTTACTCATAAACATAGGCATTAAAATACCTTTAAAACATATTCCTAAATCAAATTCGTTCACTTATAGAAAGGACAATACATTGTGACTAATGGGTTTATTCTCGTAATGCAAAATCACCTTGATATTGAAAATAAATGAACATATTCACAAATTAAAGGAGAAAAAACATATGATCAGTTCCATAGTTGCCCAAAAAAAAGTATTTGACAAAAGTCAGTGTCAATGAACGATATTTTAAGAATTCACAGCCAACCGAAGAGAGAATTTTTTTCAGTCTATTCAAAAGCATCTTCCAATAAACAAACCAACCCTCCAAATTATGAAAAACGTTCATACCTAACCATGAGAAGATAAACACTTCCCCTCTAAGGTTGGAAACAAGGAAAGGATGGTCTCTGTCACCACTTACTTTCCTCGTTGCAACGGAGATGCTCTTCAGAGGGCAGGCGCCAGACTTTCTCTCCCTGGAGTGCTGTAGTGCACCCAGCCAGCTGCCCCAGACAGGTCCGGGTCTGCTGAAACTGGTCAGTGTTCAGCCAAACGTCTATACTCAGCCCGCACTGTGAAAGAAGAAGACTTCAGGGGATTACATGAACGATAATACTTCCCTGTTTTTAAGTTATCCCCAGTAAAGCCTATATTATGTCTACACTGTATAGTGCTAGTGGGTAGGTCTGTGATCCCTTTGCATGGGTATTGACTATACCTTGGAATTTATCCATCCATCTTTTATCCATACCTGCTCAAAATGATGTTTGTGAAAAGTTATTACATGATTATTTTTAGTATTAGCAAAATTTTGAAAACAATCTAATTATTCCATAATGGAGTAGGGTGAAATAAATCCTGGTCACCCAGAAAATAGAGTGCTGGACAGTTACTTTAAAAAATGACGAAACTCATTATGTAGCAACATGTAATGAGCCCCAACATATAATAATAAATGAAAGGGTAACACAAAGAAAATGTGTATAATAAAAGAGTGAGATGATAGATAGATAGATACGCATTTACTTGTATATGTATAACATACCTCTGTGAGGATACACACAAAAAATGTTTAATATTAGTTAATTCTAGAGTAGGCAATTTGTTGGCAGGGTAACAAGCATGAAAGGGAGAGTTTTACTATAATACCCTTTTCCTTTTGAGTGTTGAACCATCTTAATGCATAAATTAGTTGAAACTAAATCAAATTTAAATTTAAAAATAAAGAACAGCCTCCCTTCATTAAATCACAGTAATATGCAGTTCTATATCTACATAGGAGAGACATAAGGTATCTCCTACAACACTTCTGAGGATCTAAATATAGCTTGGTACGTATAGTTGATAATACTGCACTGCATAATTGAAATTTGCCAAGAGTGTATCTTAAGCATTCTCACATATAATGTGAGATGACGGATATGTCAATGAACCTGATTGTAGGAATTATTTCATAATATGTATATATCTAATCCTCATGTTGTACATTTTGACTACATTATCATTTTATTTGTCAATTTTACATCAATAAAACTGGGGGTGGGGGGAACGACTTCGAAAGATAACCTGTTTGTAAGTCAGGAAATTTCTGTTTGTATTCCCATATGGAGACATAACGAGTGAAGGTCATAACAGAAAACAAAAGTCAGGGCCGATATTTAGACCCAATGAGTAAAGATGCAATTCTTTTGAAAATAAATCTTCCATTGAATCTCATGTATGCGTAGATAATGCTGGTCAGTGTTTGGAGATCGTGGCAAAAGCAAAAGATATGTTAGGACAGGCTTCGAGGGACAGACACTATTCTAAGCAGCTTCAAGTTGGCAACTTAAAGTAATTTTTTTTCCTCATATGTCACTGACACAAAAATATGTGAAACAGATGGTATTGCTTGGCTATTTATAGTTTGTGTTGAAACTTGTTAAAGACAGTTTGGATCATGATTTAACAAATCTTATCACCTCTTCACTTGAAACATATCACAGGGTTTTTCTTAGAAAGTGTTAGAAAGGCAACGGATAATAGTCAGTGCTTCTTCTTTCTACAGATGAAAAAATCTAAAATCATAATGGCCTTCTGTATGCAAGAAATATACATAGAAAATCATATACAATATTGGAAGGTAGCCAAGTCTGGTGAATAAGCAGGTGTGTCTTGGGTCCCGACACATGATGGATGATAGACAGCAGATAGATAGATGATAGATGATAGATAGATAGATAGATAGATAGATAGATAGATAGATAGATAGATAGATAAACAAAGAGGTAGATGGACATAGATACATACTCTACTTAAGTGTATCTTTTTCTTTGAATAAGTTGTAGTAGTCAATGTGTTTGAATCACTGAGATAGGATGCATACATTTAGAGAGGAGCTAGTGACAGATTAATGGAAGTTCATAGAAGAGAAAAAAACAGCACAAAATGATTCCCTAGAACAGCTAATTGCTATTCTTCCACCTTTTTTCTCTTTTCCCTACTTCCCTCCTTTTTTCCTCTTCCATATATCCATCCCCCCCTCCAACTTCCTTCCTTTTCTTTCCATTTTATTCTTCAAATGATTTGAGGCCCTGTATAGGACACGTACACAAAAACGGGAAGTATGCATGTGGAAGAGCCTGATAACTCGATGGATGTTGAGGGAATGTTGTTGTTATAATTTTTCAGAGTCCTGCCCCATGGAAGCGATATTCTCCACCTTGCGTCTTCTTCTACTTTCCCATGCATGTTTAATAAGAATTCTTCTTTTTCCTTAAAATGTGGATTTTTAAAATCCCTACATCCATTTAAATGCACTTGTGTTGTAGGGAGCATCATTAGCTATGTAACCCACAATCAGTGTGGCAGAAACCACTGTCTCACAAGATATGTTTCCCTTCTTTGTGGACATACAGCCCACCTTGCACTTAGATAAATATGTTTTTTGACTATGTTTCTTCAATGCAATGTGAGAAGTGATATGGGCCACTTCCAACCATAAAACATGTCCCATTGGGCTACTCCTAGCTGTTTTCTTCTTTCAGATCACTGAGATAGTAATCGTTAGGCTGATCCTGAAGTTAACATTTTTAAAATGACAAAGCTACCATTAGACTGAGTTTTAAATGATTGAATGGAGAAAAAGATAAATAAAACACCCACTGAACTAAACAGCTTCCCAGGACTGAGAGAGAAATAAAAGGTATTTAGCCAGTGATATTTTGTGGTCTGTTTGTTGCAGGAACCTATCCTAATTAATATACCAAATGGATCTCGGTATCCACAGCTGTAAAATGAGAGAGTTGGACTAGATTACTTCTATGATTGCGTTTTACAATAACATACTATGATCCTTAACCTTAGGTTAGTAAAGGTATTCCATAAATATTAATGTGTTCTAATCTGTAGAGAGCTACACATTACGTAGAATACTTAAAATCTAGGCATTAGGAAAAAATAGAGAAATATACATAATAATACTATAAAAAGAATCGGTGATTCCAAGAGACTAAAAGGAAAAGATTTGTGTGAAAGAAAAGACAAGGGAGAAAGAGACTATACAGTGTCTAGAATAACCAGTGTTTGGCCTGCACTTTGAAGGCTATGCTCGCAAAGCAAACAGATGATCCTTGGGCCCACAAGAAGAAGGGGGTGTAGCCTTATAGCTTGACTGAGGATAGGAGGTGGGTTAAACTAAGGGGTGGGGGGGGAAGACGTAAAGAAAGTCAGACAAGAAAAACCCATGTTCAGGAAGACTGAAATTAGAAACCCAGTGAGAGCCACTGGCACCTAAGAAGGCAGCTCTGAGTCAGACCAGGGGATCCAGACGCCCACTCTTCTTTTGCCATTGTTGACCTCAAACATGTGTGTTCTTTGCCTTTTCTGGTTTTATTACACCCTTTTAAATGTACCTCAACAAAATGCGAAAAAAAAATAAAAAGAAAAAATGAGAAACCAAATTCCATGAGAACATAAACAGTGGTTTTATAAAGAGATGGAAGGATGGTTTCGGTTTGTTTCCAAAAGCATTCGCTTTATCAGAAATGGAGAGGGTTAGGATGTGAACCAAATGCAGACAATGAGTAGTGATTTCCAAAGTAGTGAGGAGTAGTGAGGATCTTCCAAAGAAACAGACAAAGGACCAAGGTCTAGAACCAACCATTTGAGATACAATAATAAAACAACTTTTTTTGAGTGCTACCATGTGCTGGATATTATATTAAAGATTGTTCATGTACTATTCCATATCTTCTCCTCAAATAATTTTATCTGCATTTTACAGATTTGAAAACTGAACTATAGGACAGCTAGAGCAGTAAGAGGAGTGCGAGTTCCAACAAAGTCTGTCTGATTCCAACATCTACTTGGATTAGCTACATTAGATTGGTAAGCAAAATATGTACTGAAGGGTAAAAATCACACATCTTTGTGAGAATCACAAAGGTTCAGAGACTGACTCTAAAAGTAAACTTTCAAAGGTGGTTTCTTCCTTTTTTCTAGACCCAGTCTGACTAGTCAACAGCCATTCCTAGACTGGATTCATTGCCTTCCTTAGTCTTCTCTCCTTCCAGAGACCTTCTGCTTCTCACAGGTCCCTTCTTACCACCCACCCAAGAAAAACAATCCACTGACCTTTTAATAGTAAATTTAATTTTCTTTCTTAACAATTTGAACTAAAAGACAAAATCTGAAGCTGAAAAACCTGTAGCCGCTGGGCAGTCATAAGGACTACAGACAAGATGAGCAACTCAAAGATGCCGCCTGAAATACAGAAAGAAAGGGGAAAGGGTGAATGAGAAGAGATGAAAGAAAGGAAAGAGACCTCAATGGCTCCTGAGAGTCAAAATGTGCCCTCAGATCTTGACTTTCTAGTTCCCATCTCCAGTGTCCGAAACACTTGTCCCTTGTCTCTGGGTTTTCTGGGATTCCCTAGGTCCAGAAACTAATCCATAAATAAGTGGAGGTATATGCTCCATTTATTTATTGGAAGACTCAATAGTGTAAAGATTTTAATTCCTCACCAATGGATTTAATATAACCTCAGTAAAATGCTAAGGAGTAGTTTGTGTGTTTGTTTGTTGTTTATTGAAATGGACAAGTTGGTTCTAAAATGTACATGAAGTTCAAAGGCCTAAAATAAGAAAAATGAAATTGGAGGACTAATACTCACAGATATCAGTACTTGATATAAAGTGATAGTAATTAAAAGAGTGTGGTATTGGTATAAAAAATAAATCAAAGGAACAGAAGAGAAGCTCTAAAAATACACTGACATAAATAGACATGAACTTATAATCAAGGTCATAATATAGAGTTGTTGTCCCTCCAAAATTCATATGTTGAAACCCCAATGTAATGGTATTTGGAGGTGGAGCCTTTTGGAGGTAATGAGGTCATGAGAGTGAAGCCCTCATGAATGCAATTAATGTTCTTACAAAGGAGACCACAGAGTGCTCCCTGGCCCTTCCCACCTTGTGAGGACACAGCAAGAAGACAGCCATCTATGGAAGTAGGAAGTAGGCTCTCATTAGATACTAAATCTACCAGCATCTTGATCTTTCACTTCCCAGCCTTCAGAACTGTAAGAAATATATTTCTGTCTAGGGTACTCTGTTATAGCAGCCTAAACAGACTAAGACAAGAGTACAGCAAAACAATGGCAGCCTTCCAATAAATGTTGCTGGGTTAACTACACAATAACTGTGCACGTGGTAAAACACAAACAAGAAAAAGAAAAAAAATCACAACCCTACCTGCCACCACATGCAAAAATCAATTCCAAGTATACTATAAACGTGAAAGATGAAACAAAAATCACCTGAGATATGCACAGGAGCTATCCTCAGGTCTTCAAGTCACAAAAAACACTAGCTTAATAAAAAATGGATAAAACACTTCAACAGGTTCTTTACAAAAGGAGATATCCAAATGCCTCAAAACATGAAAAGATGCTAAACATCATTGTTGTTAGAGAAAAGGCAATTAAAATCACAATGAAATATGACGAAACCACCAAAATGGCTAAAAATTAAATACACACAAACACAAACTGACAAGTCCAAGTGTTGACAAAGCTGTGGAAAAATGTTTTTTCATTTATAATATTACTGAGGGAAGAAATTTGGTCAGCCCCTTTACTATTGTGCAGTATCTACTAAAGTAACACACATGCTTGATACAATATATATATATATATATATATATATATATATATATTTCTCCAACAAAAATACACCAAAATAAGATATATATATATATATATATATATATATATATATATATATATATATATTTCTCCAACAAAAATACACCAAAATAAGAGTCAGTATTCTGCTTGAGTGAACCTTATATGGAGTAGACTGATTCTTGGGTAATAACTGCAGGAAAGATGAAGTGCATATGGTGAAATTCCCATTTCACTGTTTCTTCTGCTCTGTGAAACATATTTTCTGATACAACTGGGTCCTTTGATTCTGTCCAGTATAGTGATTAAGGCAGTGATTAGAATAAAGCCCGTGGAGTCTCAATGCCTAGGTTTGAATCCCAGGTCTACCAGTTACCAGCTGAGTCTGGTCTTCATCTGCAAAGCAAGGAAAATAGTATCCTTTACCATTATGTAGTACTCTAACGATTTATAAAGTATTTGAAGATTTAACTGAAAAAAGGCACTTAAGACAATTCCTAGCACATATATAAGGCTAAGTTACTATTGTTTTTCTCTCCATTTGTTTCGGCAGTTTGACTCAAATATGTGGCATGTATTTCATTTCTATTTTATAAGTACTAGTCTTTTTCTCTTTAAGCAATTGTTATCCATCAGTGAAAAAAAAATCAAAGTTCACGGCCTAGTTGTAGAAATGAATAAATACAAGTTAAGGCTAATTAGACCTCTGAATCAACAACACAACTCATAAAACTAGAAACACATGAACTTCAATTGAAGATTTTTTTTTAAGATAATAAATGTAAGAGTTGTTATGCTTAACGTGTTTGACACATGAAAGATAACATTTGGGTAGTAAATACTGTGTATTCTCAACTGAATGACCTCTGCTTAATTATTAACTAGGAAACCCCAAAAGAATTTGAATCAATGCATTTTTTCAGGAAATCGTAAGGCAAAAATGAATCAATGCACTATTGCCCTTGTCTGGAGGTCCGGGTATTTAGGGCTCAATATATGGTGACCACTCTATGTACCCCTGCCTGTAGCAGCAGCCTTACGACTGTTGTCTAAGACTTCACCAAGACCTGGCTCCTGAGTTACTAAGAAATCATTTAGTAGAGTCACCAATATAAGAGAGAATGAAAATATGCTTAGGATTTCCTTTGCCTGGAGTTTTCTTCTTCCAGACATCTGCATTTCCATGTTCAACATCACCTTGCAGATAGGCTCTTAGGGCCACACTATAAAAAACGGTACCACAACTTTGTCTTGACCTCTATCGACTGTCAGCTTTCCTTTTCTTTATAGCTCTTATAATCACTAGACACATTTTAATGTATTTATGAAAGTTGAGACTTTGTTTTATTCACTGCCCAGTGGTTGGCAAATAGTTGGTGCTAAATAAATAAATACTTGTCAAGTAAATGAACAAGTCTACTCATTTAAATATGTAGGACATGTGTGGCAATCTTCCTTTTACACAGTAGTAAGGGACCGTAAAAACGACTGTGCAAGCTGAAACCGTGAAAAGCAATCTTAATCATCAATGGGGAAAAAAAACATGATTTTTCTGTGGCCTTTCAAATGTTTTGTTAAAACGTTAAAAATTCTCTTACTGTTAGTTCTAGCTATATTGGTTAGTTCTAGCTATAAAACATAGTCAAACTAATGTTTGTTTAGCACACTGTAATTTAAAACATTAGAAATGTTGAAAATTAAAGTGCTTTATTTCTTGTAAAAAAATTATCAAGAATAGTTTGAACAGTGCTTGCCTTCTTCTCATTATATAACTCATCATATGGACAGAATGTCTCTATTACACCTAGGTGAACTGTCATATTCCTTTCTAATTTGGGGTCAACTTAACCACTATTTCATCCTTTGTGCTTTTAACATTGTGAGATGCCTCTGAGAATTCCTTTAATTGTGAAGAATTTTTTTTCCGGTGTCACTTCTTCTGGGACCTCTTTATCTTTTCATTACAAACCCTTTCTTCCTTTATACTGCTGAGGTCACCTTCACTGAGCTCTGCTTGCATATCTAGAACTGCAGCTGTTTAGACATTCCCACGGGCAGCTCTTTTAGCTCTGTTTACATTTGATTTGAATCTGAAGAGTTATTTGCACAATGAGGTAAAGTTCTGTCCTGCTGCACAGATATTACCCACTTTTACTTCCTGCCATCGTGTTTATATGTTTTTAATTGCATGTTTTATGACACATGTCTCCCAAAACTCAGCTAAAGTTACATGATCTCCAGTTGCAATATTAATAACCTGTCCTAAAGTCCATATAAGAAAACAGGCTTTAAAAGTGAAAATACCTCCTTGGCCCATTTGCTGGATTAATGAAGTTTGGTGGTAAAAAGCAAACTGTCATATTTTTGAGTCCCCAAGAGAAACAGGGTGATAGTAGTGCTTTAAAACTTAAATGACTTTACCTACATTACCTCTCCACTGCTGGAAACCAGGAGGCAACACAACTTCATACACTTTGCCTTCTGCGTGTGGACTGAGTAACAGATGTGTGCGACCAATCACTGACAGCCTTTGAAAAGCTGAAGTGGATGTCCCTGATCATGATTGGCACCTGTCATCTGTTATTTCCAGAGTGATTTGTGAAATGATGAGCTAGCAGCAAAGTTTGTACTTTATGAAATGACTCAGTAAACATACTGTGGAAACTGATATTTGAACCATGCTGTTGAGAGACTGGTGTCATTTAACTAAGGTAACTGAAATTCGTGCATGTGGTAACCAACCACGTAAAGCAAGAACTCTATCTATGAAAACATCTGTTTCCAGAGACCAAATTTGTATTGTTCTGAAACTGATACAGAGAAAAAGCAGCTTAAGGAAGTGTGGGTGCAGAAAATAACACTAGCCAAATGATAACCGAGTAAAAGAACCAGGACGAAGACAGAGAAGGACTGAAGGCAAAGGAGAAATTTACACCATGTCGCCGTATTGGACTGGAATGTGTTTAGACAATATTCTTAGGTAACTTAAGGGACCAGGAAGGTTAGATTGAGTCTTGTGGTCGCAGCATCAGGAAACTGCTTGGAAGAGAACTTGTAGTCTGAATCTGAAAGTTCTGCTTGGATTCTATTTGAATGGACTTTGTCTCTAAGGACTGCTTTCAGATAAACACCCAGTAGCCCTGGAGAATGAAGCCACAAGCCCCAGAGCTCCTGCTGCCCAGGAAAATAACCAGGATACCTGCCATGCCTTCATTTTATGACATGGGAAGCCCACGCTGGAGCTGAGAGCAGAAGCAGCTCCCTGAGCAGACTGACTTTTTAAGAGGGAGCAACATATTTCACCTTCAAAGGTGCAAACATGGCCACTGAGTTCCACTCACCCCCAAGCAGACAACGCGGTTCCCATTCCACCATGAGCTCTCCCTGTAAGCACAGCTTTCTAGGCTCCTATCAGAGTTTCTCAAACTCTTACCTTCTCCCCATTCACATCCACCAACAAGAAGCCCTGGGTCCCTGTACCAGGCGATGGAGTCAGCTTTGCTTTCACAGTTGGTGAGGGAATGTTTTAGCCCTAGTCACTTGCAGCTCTAGACAGATCCGATCACTCATTTCCTTCCCTTTCCCTTGGGGGAACAACGTCCATCAGCTACCACTCCAGGGCATGGTCCCCCTTCTGTGACTACTTTCCTATTCCAATTCTTATGTGGAGTCTTTCGTCACAAACTGTAAAATGTATTTAGCTCTTATTCCAGAGCATGGAATCAGTTATTCTCATTTACCTTTCTTTCTCTTCATACATTTTCAGAACCCTACAGGAATTATCCATAGCCCCTGAGTGAACGCGAGCCACTTGACTCTCCCAGCGAAAAATGTAGAGCTCAAACGAGTCAGGCCAGGTTGTCAGCAGCTCTAACAGAATTTTATTTCACACAAGGCTGATTTCTCTGTACCTGTAATGAAGTAGGGATTTTTTTCTTGCCTGTAAATTTGGCCACAAGATTTTTTTGTAGTAACCTTGAAATAAGGTTTTTGCCTTCTCCAAACAACTAAGTGACCAATATTTGGATAACACACTTGATTGGGAGTCAGTGTCTTAACTATGAGAAAAATGCAGACAATCTTGTCTACGGGACAATGAAAGGGTCTTCCCTGGTGGTGCCATGGTCAAATTTCATGTATCACTGTACTATCTTTCACCACCAGAGAGTCAAACACTGGCCCATGGGAAACCTAAAATTAGGTAACTGGCAACAAAGGGTGGGGCAGAGAAACTCTGGAATTCTAAAGATGAGATGACTTTTACTTAGTAAAATAAGATACTATTGGGCAAAAGGCAGAGGCGACCTCAAACAGTAGCTACACCCTTGAGCCCCTCGACAAACAAACCAAATTTCCCCCTTGGACTTAAGCAATGCAAAACACCAAGCACACAGGAACGCCTCGGGCTACAGAAGCTCTTAGACCAGGGTTCTCATAAAACCATTTTGCAGGGAGTCGGCTTGCGAGTTTCTGAGACCTGAAAGTTGAGAGCTTCTTCGCGCCCCGACGACAGCGCCTGCCACAAAACGAGCGTATGGAGTTACACCATAAGTGCTTGGATTAAGCGCTTGGATATCGTTTGGATTATTGTGAGAAAAAGAGAAAGAAGGAAGGTCGAGACGCTCATGAACGTTCAAAGACAAAAAAGATGATTGGTCTCAAAGCTAAGCTCTACCATAAACAGCGCCAAGCTGAGACAATACAGATGAAAAAGCCTATCAAGATGCATGGAAGGAGAAACACCAAACAAAGGAATGATGAAAAGACTCCACAAAGAGCAGTACCTGCATATCTGCTAGACAGAGAGGGACAGTCCCGAGCTCAAGTACTTTCCAATATGATTAAACAAAAATGAAAAGAAAAAGCGGGAAAGTGGGAAGTCCCTCTGCCCAAAGTTTGTCCCCAGGGAGAAACAGAGGTATTAAAAGTTATTTGAACAGGAAAGAGAAAGAAGAAAGCGTGGAAGAGGATGGTTACTAAAGGCTGCCATGTTGGAGATGGCTTTACTCGAAAACCAGCTAAATAAGGAAGATTCATTGGGCCAATGGACTTACGTTTCAAGAAGGCACATGTAACACATCCTGAACTGAAAGCCATCTTTTGCCTGCCAATCTTTGGTGTAAAAAAGAATCCCTCATCCCCACTTTATACAACTTTGGGTGTTATTACCAAAGGTACAGTCATTGAGGTGAATGTGAGCGAGTTGGCCCTTGTGACACAAGGAGGCAAGGTTATTTGGAGAAAATATGCCCAGGTTACCAACAACCCTGAAAATGATGGATGCATAAATGCAGTCTTACTGGTTTGACAGCAGTTTCATACAAGTAACTCCTTATAATTATCGAAGACTACACACCAATCAAGAACAATGCCATTATGGTGATGTTTCTGCGTACTACCAAACAGCTTACATGTCTGCAGTCAAGAGAACTATTTATTCTATTGTAAAGAACATTAAAATGGCCCAATTAAACAAAAAAAAACTATTTTGCATAAGAAACTTCAAACTAAATATGCAGCTACACCAACTCCATCCAGCAGAGATTCTGAATCAATTCTTTGTGAATGTTGAGGAATCGGAAAGCTACTCTTATTTTAAGTCTGGCCTTAGTCTACAGCAAAATGTGAAGATATTTCTACCCCCCAACGAAGGAGTATTACTGATCCTGTTTAAAAACGAGTGGAAAGAGTGCTAGATGAGAAACATATGCATGTTTCAGACTTGCTTTGGTACAATCCACAGCAGCAGTTAGCTAACTTTACTGCGTGTCAGATTTACCTGGAAGGCTTGCTAACACACGGATTGCTGGCCCTTCACCCAGGATGGATTACTTCGTAGGTCTGAGACGGGCACTGGAAATCTGCACTTCTAACAAGTCACTCAAAGTTACTGATGCTGCTGGTCTGAGTACACACTGGCAGCCATGGGTCTGTAAGACACTCTGTATTGGTCTATGTGTTTACTTCACGGTAAAGGTAGCTTAAAAACCAAGAAGTCTATACATCCTAATTGAGTGCCTAATAATATAAGCTGGTTCTGCTCTAGGCAGGCATTTGTGAATTTAGGATGAATCAGACACCGACTGCATCAGTTTGCTATAAATAAGTACCCAGTGGGATGACTGAGAACTACCCACTGTATATATGAAAACATATAAGCAATAGGATTTTAAGAGAAAAATGACGTTCCAAGGATTCCTTTCTAGTTTGAAGAAGGTTGTAATACAAATGGTGATTATTCACACATCCCTTCTCTTGGGACAGCAGCTTTTTCAGAGCAGTATAAAAGACAGAATTTTCCAAAATGAGAAGATAATGTGACATCGGAAACATAAGAAAAATAATAAGTGGACACTTCCAAAAGCCTTTTCCTGGAGATTGTTGCTTGTAGAAATCCATTCAGCAATTAATTCTTACCTTTTCAAGAAAATGGTAACTGGCACTCATCGGTATAACCTAGTTCTCCCTGCCCCTTTACCTGCGGTTTCATTTTCTATGGTTTCAGTTACCTTCAATCAACTGAGGTGCAAAAATATTATAGGGAAAATCCCAGAAATAAACAATTCCTAAGTTTTAAATTGTGTGCCATTGTGAGTAGCCAGATGAATCTTGCATGGTCCCACTCCACTCAGCCCAGAACATGAATCACCCCTTCGTCCATAATCTCCACACTGGATCCACTACCTGCCCATCAGTCTCTTAGCAGCTGTCTAGGTCACGGATCCTTATTTTACTTAATAACGGTCCCAAGGCACAAGAGCAGGGATGCTGGCAATTAAGAAATGCCAAAGAGAAGCCATAAAGTGTCTCCTTTAAGTGAAAAGGTAAGTACAGTACAAGATATTTTGAGAGAGAGATCACATTTACATAACTTTTATCACAGTATATTGTTGTATGCATATTGTTGTATTTTATTAGTTATTATTGTTAATCTCTTACTGTGCCTGATTCATAAGTTAAACCTTATCATAAGCATGTATGTATAGGATAAAATAGTACACATACGGCTAGGAACTATCCACCGTTTCATGCATCCCTGGGGGGTCTTGGACTGTATTTTGTGGGTAAGAGGGGACGACTGTACTCAGACACCCTCTGACACACACTTAGGGAAGCCTGTAATTTGGCTCCTGGGAGCACATCCCATCCAGGCTCCATTTGAGCCGCGTCCACTGCCCCTTCACAGGTGTGAACACCATGTTCAGGAGCTTGTTTAACATATTTTCAGGGAGCCAGGTCATGGGCAGAAGTCTGAACGTGTGCTCGCATCTCAGGATTAACAGTCAGGGAGCATGGACGCTGTTAAGCACTCTGTTAAGGGTTTGACAGGTAATCTAGCTTAGCGGTCAAGGTCATAACCTCTGAAGTCCAATGACGGGACTTCAACAAACAGTGACTTGGAGCAAATGACCTCACCTCTAGGTGCTTCCGTCTCATCACCTGCAAAATGGAAATTTCAAAACCTACCTCACAACGATGTGGTAATAAATGAGTTATTGAATGAGTTATTAGACACAAAGCACTGAAGTAAAGTCACAACCATGGTAAGTGCTCTTTTGTGTTGATTTATGATTTTTGACAAAACAGGTAATGTAATGCTAACAACTCCACAGTGTAGGTGCAATTATTTGACCTTTTTTAAAGCTAAGAAAACTGAAGCCCAGAGGGGTTAAGGAACTGTCCCAAAGTCCCAAAGTAAGTGGTGGAACTACTTTTATGAACCCTTGGCATTTTGACTTCAGAAATCATTTCCTTCATCTCATTGCTATGCTCATTCTTAAAAGAGTTGATTTGAGAAGGCAGGGCTCATAATATATGATATGTAAATATACTTGGCGCACATAACTCAACTGCAAGTCAGGCACTTTAAAAAACATTTCTCGCAGACCCACATTCTCTTCAGACCAAAGAGGAAATTAGACCGTTACTACAATTATTCTTTTCAGAATTGAGGTCTCTGTAGAGGGAGCAGTACAGTTTCGTAGAAAGAACATTTACCTTGAAGTCTGACATACCTGCCCAGCTCTATACCTACCGGCAAGTTATATTAATTCTTGGAGCCTGTCTGACCATCTGTAAATTATTGGTGGCACTCTTTTGCGGATTAAATGAAATAGTGTATGTAAAGTACCTAGCACAACTTATGCACATGGGGGCTGTCAAAACCATATTAATTCCGTCCTCTTCTAAAAATTACATACTAGAATACTTCCAGTTATAAAAACAAAGTAGTACTTCCCACAGTGATGTCTTTCTCACAGGGAAGGAAGCACACGTAGCCCTTTCATTTACACAATAAACCACCAAGCATGAGGCTGACCTAGGAGCAGACACACTGTCAGACTGAGAGTTTTGAGGGGCTCCTGTATTACTCCACAAACCAAAGCTATTAGGAGAGTAGAGGGAGGCAAAGGAATCTCTTCCTTCTACTTCTATGCAAGGAGCGTAAGTGAAAACCTCATTAAACACTGAGCTTGCCTTCACCTCTCTCCTTAAAACGTGAACTTTTCAGTATACACACATACATATACACATGTGCGTCTATTTACGCATATTGGAATTTCTTACAAAGATTTGACCTTACTCAACTGGTGAAGCTGGAGCTTGAGGTGTACAGGGAGACCATCGGGAAGGAAGATGGATGTAAAGTGGGGGTGAGCCAGGAGAACCTACAGACCAAATGTGTGAGCCAGAACCCACAAGGGCAGGCTGAAACCTCCACCCGTTCACCCTGCCTTTGGTCTTGATGATGGACATCCTGCAGAAGCCAGGTTCTTCACGGAACTAAACACACATGCCAAGTTCAGGAGACCGAGACGGTGAAGAAGGACCCAGATGAAGGTGGAGCAGTTACAGGCCTGGCCACTGCGTCACCCAGACCAGGAGAGCCGGCAGGAGGAGACTACATGCCCGTGGTACCAAATGGCTACTGCTTCACTTTCACCTTCCGAACTCCCACAGGAACTTCCCTGTGGCTCAATGTAACGGGGAAAGAGAACTCAGGTAAACGTGGTTTAGCGCAGTCAAGCTGATGATACATTACTAACAATCTAACAATTTCTGAGATCAGGAATCCAAGAGTAGCTTAGGTCAGTGGTGGTTCCGGTTCAGGGTCTCCCTTGAAGTTACAGTCAGCTATGGCTGAAGACATCTGAAGGCTTGACTGGCTTGGAGGATCTACTTCCAAGCTCACCTATGTAACTATCACCCAGAGGCCTCAGATCCTTACCACACGGGCACCTCCCATCTAGCAGCTGGCTTCCTATGGAGTGAGTGATGATAAAGAGAGACAGGGAACCCACAGTGTCTTCTTAATCTCAGCACCGATGTACTATTACTCCTGCCATATTCTGTTGGTCACACAGTTCATCCCTGGGGTGAATTCCAGGAGGTGGGGTCATCAGAGAACATTTTAATTGCTGCCTACGTCTGAATAATTCTACGACCCTACTAAAAAATGCCTTCAACTTCATCGTGAGATGTTGGTTTTCTTCTGATTGAGGAGTGGTGTCCTCTGCTCGTTTTATCTGTCTACTTCTCCGGAAACCCCTTTGAGACCAACGTTCTTCTTTTGTATTGATCTTCACCCTTTGTAGCACATCTTCACAAACATTGCCACATTTGAGCCTCACACAGTTAGGACAAAACTAAGGGTCCAATGCATGTCATTCTGTTTCGGAAGGCAACGTGATTTTTACTATGCTATAACTAACATTATAGCATTCACCTTGTCAAAATAACCAACCTGTATTATCACTGAAAGGTTCATAATCAACTAACAGCTTTGCTAGTAATTTTTCTTTAGGCTGGCTGGGTAACTTCAGTACGATTTTCCTGTTTGTCATTTTATAAAATCTAATTATATGCTTCATGCCAGTTTGTAGTTTTGTATCTGTGAAGTATAATATGTGGGGCATAGTTTTCTCAACTACAAAACAGCTTACCAAATGTAGTCACATACATTTTAACAGTTTTCTTTTTTCTTTTTTAAGCTAGTGAGTCTCATTATTTAAATTACTTCTTGGATGTAAATTAGACAACTTTAAGTTACAAAGTCTTCCTATTATATCTGGTATTATTTAGTTACTGGGGGGTCTTTCACCACGGATACAATTTTTTAACTACAAAGTGGCTTCTCAGAACCACAGAATCATGGTTGGACTTCTAAATTCCAGCCTCTTTCCCTACTTGGTGATTTGACACAGTGGTTTAAAAAGAAGTGAAAAAGGAACCCTATTGCCCTGCTTTCTTTTCTCCTTTGAGCCATGGGTCCTTTCTGGGCACCTGGACCCCACCTCCTCCCTCCAATTCACTACAGCCAGAGTTGCCTCTAAAATAAAGATGTCTCCATCCCCTCAAACCACACAAACCTCCAAAGTGTGTGTTCCCTCACCAAAACGGCACCCTCCTTTCCTAATCCTGAGCAAAAATATATTAATACTCTAGATTTTGAGTAATAATATCTCTTTCTTCTATCTTTGGTCGCTGCTCTCCCTCTCCCAACCCCAGACTACCGGTGAAGTTTGCGCCTGAGCTGGCCAGGATGAAACATTATTTCTCCTTTCTCTAGTGTTTTCCTGTTTACTTTTAAACCATTATTTAGCAGAGTGTTATTCCTTAGGCAACTCATTAACTCTACGAGACTCACAAACCTGTGAGTTCTTGAAGATTCTAACAATCCTTCTTGCAGTTTCTGGTAAAACAGGGTAGAGTGAGTTCTCTTTATATTTTTAGTATTTCATAAAAATATGCTTTTAAAATGTGGCCATTTGATAGGCATTTATCTTCAGGTATGTCCTTGCATAGCACTTTATTCAAGTCTCTGTAATAGCTCCTACTGGTGTTACATTGTGATTTTTATCTACTTAGAGCTGTCTCTCCAAGTCACTTTTCCCTACACTCTTATTTCCAGAGTGCAGCAAAGGGTCTGGCACGTAGTAATCATTCCGTAAGCAACGTGTTGAATAATGCTGCCCTTCAATTGCCAAGGTCTTCTACTAGGCTTTATCTAACACCCATCCCACTTCTCACCCTGGGGTGCCAGTGTGAATCAAGAGGTTGCTGACCCCTCACCAGTCATTTACATGAAACTATACCCTCCCCACACCCTAGGGACAAATGAACACAGACACAATCCTCAGGCAAAAGCATTGACTTAGAAATTCCATCTGAGGGCTTTGTGATACCCCCGCCCTAATCTGAAATGTTTGTCAGGGTTCACAGCTGCAATCAACAGATAATGACTGACTGATTAAGTAAAAATGGAGTTTTTCAAAGCATATTCAAAAATCTCAAAATTGTCAGGGAGGCTGGAGAAACAGATTTCAGGCTAATTCTCAGGAATAAAGCCCAAAACCTCACAACAGAATTGGCCTGATGAAAAAAACCTGCTGTCACTGCTGCTTTCCTTCCCGCTGAGTACTAGAGGAAACTTGGCAGCTGCTGCCCCCTCCGTGCTACTTCTGTGCCAGGAACTCTGCTTTGGACCCTCTGGGAAACCGCCCCTGCCACTGCCAAAGCTGAAAGTTTAATGCATCTGTTGCCACATGCCCGAGCCAAAATGGAAGCCCCTGTCAAGGCCAGTCCCTTCCTGTTGCTTCTGGGAGATACAACCCAGGCCCAGTGCCTGCATTTTATCTGCTGGCAAGTGGGAATTAAGAGTTGTAACACAATGAAGAAGCAGGGCCCATTGTGTGGGAATTTACCCAAATAATGAAAGGTCTTTCAAAGATGACGGTTAACTTTTAAAATTACAGCTACATTATTAGAGACCAGTTCAGACTCGCTGCTCTAACTTATTAATCTCCATTTTCCTTTCAACATTCAACTTTGAAACCGTAGTTTTCCTAACTCTTGGTGAAATTTTTTCTCCAACACTCAGAAGGATGCTCGCTGGCCAAAATGGCCCAGGAGACCTTTCTCTCTGTAGGATCAAGAGATGAGATTAAAATAGGAATTATGACCCTATGTCCCTACTGATAGCCAATTTCAGACGACCTGTCTGTGTCGTCTGTTAATGGACTTATTTGGTTAAAATCAATTAGATGTAGCACCAAAGAGCTGCTAAAGGAAGTATATTCTGTTAATCTTAGGGAAAATATTGGTCGTATTTTATTAAATTGAAAATGATTCAGCATACAGGTTATAATTTCCTTTGTTATGTTTTCTTGCTATTAATATAGTGATATGGTGTGTTCTGGCAATATTAATGTAGATGTGCCACATTCAAAAAAATCTTTTCAGAAGTGAAAAGCAGACAGGATCATATTGATGGAAGATATCTAGCGTAGAGTCATCTTTGAATGTCTTATTCCTTATAGCCTTTCATAACTTCAAAAATTATTGATGACAATTGCGAGAGCCTTGGTGTCATAATTTTTCCTTTAAACTTCAGTGGATTTCCTTCAGTCTCCATTTCAATCACACACTTACATGGCCAAACCCAACTCATCATCTTCCTTCAAAAATATTCTACTTCCAAGTTTTGAAGTGCAAAAATCCCTTCTCTGACCATGTCATCCCCTCTACTCCCTTCTTCCTTTATTTTCTTTACTAAACCTGTATCCCCATCTCATTGTGAGTTCCAGACCCTTTCTGTCTTCTTATTACCATATTAAATCACATTTTTCTAACTTTATTTGCCATCCGACTGGGCCAGAATCCCATAACCACATCACAAATCAGCACCATTAGGTAACCCTCACCTTTTTCTCAGCTTCCACACAAAAGCTGCCAGACGTCCCTGGAGAAAGCAAGAAAATCATGCCAATGAAATTGTTCAATGTGTGCTTTCTAACTTCGGTGTTTGCCCTGCTCCCCGTAATGTATGTTCACCATTTCTTGTTGATGTGCTGATTCTCAAAAATGGTTCGAAGAAACATTTTCTCTTCTTAACGCCCCTCTGCCTCTTTCCTTTGTCAGATGATTTATCTCTTACTCAACTGAATAATCACCAGTACCAAACCCATACTGCCTGCCCAGAAATAAAATGCTGCAAATAATGATAAAGTATAAGGTTTGATTGTATAAGATTTCGTTGTGCTGTTCAGGCCCATATTCAAAGGCAGATTTACCATGAAGCAAATAAATTCAGCTTTGAAGCCCTTCATCTGTACCAATCCTAAGACCCTGGAAGGGACCTGTATTCATTTTCTATTGCTTTGTAATAATTCCTCCACAGCTTAGCAGCTTGAAACAACACACATTTTATCCCACACCTTCTTTGGTTCAGGAACCAAAGCATTGGCTTATCTGGGTCCTCTGATTCCAGGTTTCTCATAAGGTTTTAATCAGGGAGTTGACCAGAGCTGGGTTTGCACCTAAAGGCTCAACAGGAACATGACTAATATCCAAACTTCTGTGGTTGTTGATAGATCTTCAGTCCCTCAAAGTTTGCTGGACTGACAGCTTCCTGCTTCAGTTTCTAACTGGCTGTTGGCCAGAAGCCACCATGAACTACTCCAATATGGCAACTTGCTTCATAAAAGCCAGAAAGGAAGAGAGTCTGCTAGCAAGATGGTCGTGACTATCTCACATACCCTAGCCCATTACCTTTGTCACGTTCTGTTAGCTAGAGGCAAATCACTAGGCCAGCCCTCAAAGAGACAGGGATCACTGGGGTCGTTTTAGAGTATGCCTGCTATAAGACCCTAGCAATATGCTCAGTGGTCATATATTTGCAAAAATAAGATACTTTAACTACAATTGGTTCACCATTATCTCTTTTTATGGCAACATCCCTTTCATTACATGTTCCCCAGCAGTATCCATCCCTCTTTGTCAAGTAGCATTGCAATAATCAAGGGAGTTTGTAATACACGTAAGAGGAAATAGAGGTGGAGATTATTTAGGGTGGGTTTATCAAGGGTGGTCTGTTAAGTGGTTCACAGTCACACAGTTCTTTGTGAGGCCTAGTTCCTCGGGTGGCTAACTTATTACTAGTTATTCAGGGGAAATAATGGTTTCCAGGAATAACCCAATTACTACTGCGCTGCCTCAGCCAGGCTTGCAACACAAAGCAGAGGTCGTATCTTGATATGCACATGTTCTCAGGCTTCCAGCCCTGGCAGAATTAGGGGCTGAGCCTGCAGATTTGAAAAGTATGGAGCCTGGAGCTAGTGTGAGGGAAATTCAATCATTAGATGTATGTGGTTAGAAGTGGAAGGTTTGGTTCTCATCTATCCCTAGTCAAAACAAGTTCTATCTTGTCAAGAATATATTCAATAATGCAGCACATACAATTACAAATGCATCATTTTTTTCTTTTCTGACAGGTAATTTGTGAAATAGAATTATTAGATTTCCTGTATACAAAAGCACATCTGTGTCTAGGCAAAATTGTATGTTTTATATATTTCCTCATGCCAGAATCCATTTTAGTGTGACATTACCAGTAGCAAGTTGTAAAATTAGGAGAAACTTTTCTAACTTATCAATAATGTTTTTAACCTGTGATTAACCATACCACATACAAAGAGAAATCATCTTTCTGTCCTTGTTACAGAAAACGGTCACAATTTTGTTGTCATTGGAAGAGATAGTAAATGAGTATGCAGCCAAAAAAGGTAAGAAAATAAACTGTTATTAATGTGTGTCAGGTTAATTTTAAAAGTCTGATATGTTCCTGGATTTTTCTTGTTTATAGTATTTACTAGCTTTTTAAAATATCAAATGTTTGTGATTTTTTTCCCCTCTAAGTATTTACTTTAACACTTGGTTTTATATTACTTTTCTAAAAGTGCCCAATTGTGTAAGCTAGCTTCAGGCCCCACCAAAACTGCATCCACCCCTTTTGGCTTCAGCTGGCCTGCTCTAGTGTACCCGCTTCCTAAATTGACCTCATTCTTCACTTCAACTCATTACACCCCAGCTACCTAAAAGTCTTCCCAAGGACACTCTAATCACATCATTGCCCTGTTGAAAAATCTTTACTGTTTCCCCATCATAAATGTTATCTAAAGCCTTTAGTCTGGCAAATGATGGTCTCAGTCGAATTTTTTAGCTTTAGTGTCAACAACTCTGTTTTTGTTTCTGTTTTGTTTTGTTTTTCTGCCAATATAGTTACTAGCTGTTATAAAAACATCACTTTTGGTCCCCTTTCTCCCTATCTTCTCTTCACTCTCATTTTTATTTCTGAAAATTCTACTCGTCCATTAAGACCTACCTCAAATGTTTCCTTCATGAACTTTTTCTGCTCTCTCAGAATATGATAGCCTCTCCCATCTTCTGTATGCCTACAGCATCTCGTTCTTATATTTTATCATTGAATATTATATTTGGATCACTTGATTAAAAACATATTTTGGTTCTACTTGTCAATCCTGAATACTTTGAGAGAAAATTAACTTATTTTTCATCATTGTAACCTCTTCAGCACCTCTCAAGCTATATTGCGGAACAACAAATATTATTAGTTGTGAATGATTGGGTGAATGAATAATGCAGCATTTGACTGAATAACAAATGAATGTATTCAAATGCTACCACATCATTCCTTCATCATGAATGAATATTTATTGTGGCCATACTATATCATTTCACAGACTCTAAAAACATAACCAAACAACAACAAAAATGTAGTCCTTGCCCATAGGGAGGTAACATCCTAGTGGAGCAGACAAACGTGAATGCAAGCATCCCACAAATTAATATGAAATCTCATCCTTGACAGGGCCTGGGCCATACAGGTAGTGGGGCTGTGAGGCTGGATAATAGGTGAAATTGCAACCTGTCGGGACAGTTTCATGTGCAGTTCCAATGATGAGCCAGAAGATACAGTTCCATTTTTTAAAAATCTTCTTTTATAAGGAAATAAATAAATCATCTGGGATTTCACTTAACCGCTTCTGTAATTTTAATTATTTCGCTAACAATTAATTGGATCTTGAAAATTTTATGCGATTAGAGCAGTGATGAGTCCCTTGTTTCTGAAACTCAGCACGTTCTTGGTGCTGCTGTCCTGGCATGAGCGAAACTAAGGCACCCCAAGGGGAGGCTCAGTCCTTCCCTTTCTGGTGTGACACTCCTTTGATCCAGGGCTTTGGCTACTGGTAGCCAGCATATCCTGTCCGTGGTGCTTTCTTAGTCTGCGAGCCACTGGTCAGTGCCTTCGCTTGCACAGCTCGGCCTGTAAGTAGTGTGTTTCCTGCTGGGATTTCCCAGGTTAGAGTGTTATGGGTTGAAATCTGTTCCCCCCAGGAAAGAAACATTGGAAGCCTAATCCCCCAGTACCTCAGACTGTAGCTTTATTTAGAGACAGGGCCTTTACAGAAGAAATCAAGTTAAAACGAAGTCATTGGCATGGCCCTGAATCCAGTATGACTGGTGTTCTTATAAAAAGGAGAAATTCAGAGAGAAAGGCACATACAGAGGAAAGAAGATGTGAAGACACAGGGAGAATGCCAGCCACAAGCGAGGAGTGCCTGAGGCTACCAGAAGCTTGGAGGGAAGCACCGTTCTCAGAAGGAGCCAACCTGCCAAGACCTTGATCTTGGACTTTTGGCCTCCAGAACTGAGAGAGAATAAATTTCTGTTGTTTAAGCCATTTGGTTTGTGGTATTTTGTTACAGCAGCCCTAGCAAACTAACAGGGTATATTTCTATAGAAAAAATTATACCAAACTAGTGCCTCCTGGATGCTTATCCTGTAGGATTTATATCTCTCTAAGACTATTTACATTTTAAGCCTAAATGCCAATTCAGAAACAGCTCTTAGAGTCTAAACAGTATATGGCCGTTAAAAAAACAACAACAACTGAAAGCTCTCTCGATACGAGCATTCCTTTTCTGGAACTGCCTTAACTTCACCAGGCTAGTCTGGCAGCGACTTCCTGGTCTGTGTACTATTACCTTTGACAGAATTAAGAGGGAGTGTAGCTGTTACAGCCTCAGGGCACAAAGAGTGAAGCCAAAAAATGCTGTTGAGCCCAGAAACAAAAGGGAATGTGCCAGGAACACAATGTAGTTTTGTATTAAAGGCTCTTAATGCTCGAGTTACTACCATATTTACTTTAGGGATTGAACAAACCATTGTATGTCCTGGCTCACTGTGAAAGGCATTTTAAAATTCATCCAAAAGGCTGTTCCCTGGGAAGGAATGACCACAAACTCAGTAAATGCTGTTCCTTTAACAGGATAGGACAGCAGTAGGGTGTTTTCTCCCATCTGGGTCTAAAAGGGGAAAGGAGAGGCACAAAATAATATTCACCAAATGAGAGTAATTTTTATGCTTATTCAATCTATTAAAGTAGAAATAAAGTTTTATAGGTTAAACCCTTTTAAGAAATATTTTAAAATTTTATTTCAAATATTTTGAAATATTTTATGGATTCCGAAAACCCACAAAAACGTTATGCCCATAGACCTTGGGGAGCCACATCCTTTTTCTTTCAGAGTGTGCTCCCTTGGTGCATGGAGCGTTCACTTGAATAAACCTTTCTCTCTGCAAACGGTCTCACCACTCTCTTGATTTCTATCCCGAGAAGGGCAAGAACCCCTGTGCCAGTTACATCTTCAGTGGTACATCAGTGACTGGATGTACATTAATTCCATAGATAACATCTAAATAATTCAGAAAAGAATGTTCCATGACCCAGACACCCCGAAGACTACCATCTCGGACCAATCCACTGGCTAAGAATACAGAACTGAATCTTCTCAAGAATATACTTTTTCTTGTAAGAACTGTCAGCCTTTCTTTATTCTTTGGAGCACTCTGGGTATGACGTAGTTGTTTCCGGTTTATAAACCCTAAGATCCTTGAGTAAATCTATGTCACGTTATTACCAGCCAAAGCCTGCTGACTCTTTGAGCTCTTTCCACAAGCACCCACCATGCATGTATTAAATGTTGGGAATACACAGGTGAGCAAAAATAAGAACGGTGCCTCTCTTACGGAGTTGGCAGAGTGATTAGAGGAAATAGAAAGCAGATGGCAAATTGAGACTACACTTATAAATGTAAAATTCCAACTATGACAAGTGCTTTTAAGAAGGACACGTTGCATTGAGAGTCAGTAATGGAATTTGATGTATCCAGATCAGGGAAATCTTCTACAGTAAAGATGTGTACCTCTTTTTCACAACCCAACATCTGAGCTCCCTTCAAATGTTTAGAGAACTTCTTACATTGTAAGACTGGATGGGAGTCAGAAAACACCTCCGCCATAGCTGAAGGTGTCAAACACTTCCTTTCCCAACCTCCCTTGTGGCTAGCATGTAGTGGGTCTCTCTCTCTCTCTGTCTGTCTCTTTCTCTCTCTCTGCCTGTCTCTCTGTCTGTCTCTCTGTCTCTCTCTGTCTCTTTGTCTCTCTCTCTCTCTCTCTCTCTCTCTCTCTCTCTCTCTCTCTCTCTCTCTCTCTCAGTGTAGTGGTTGTGGTTGCTTTGAGATAAGTACCTGGTATAGAGGTGGCAGCATTACAAACTCTACCACACTGTGCCTTGTGGCCATGGTAGAGGATGTCCCCCCAGTTTCCGAGGGGCGGTTGGCAGTTTATTCCTGGATGCTGGAGCTTAGTGCTTCAGTCTGCGTAATCATCCCATCTGTAAGTTACAAATACCTTTTTAATATATTTTTTTTCTCTTAGTTCAGGAAAAGCTTCTGTTGCTTATAAAGAAACACTTTGAGTGACACAATTTTCCCTAAGAAAGTGCCACTGGAGCTGAGATTTGAAGGACAGATAGGAGTTTGTGAGATAAGAGAGTTGGCAAAACCGTTTCAGAGAGAAAATCGTGATGAGGGTTATGGTAACAACAGGTGTTTAGAGAAGGAGACGCGCACAGTGTGAGATGAAATTGGATAGGAATGTAGACAGACCATGAAGCGGAAGCCACTGGACTACACACTTTAAATAGAGATGGAAGAAAACTGAGAGACTTAAGCGATGTTTCGGAGGTATCGCTGAGTGGTCTAAAACAGGTTGATTGTTTGGATAGGTTGATAGTGTGGATATCATAAAGGTAATGAAGGCAGGAGCCAAGGCGTGCATAACTGATTGAATGGCAATGCCACGCACTGAGAAAGGAAACACTAGAAATGGACTGGGTTTAGGATTAGGCAGGAGGGGAACTCACGACTTGGCAGGAACACAGCAAGTTTAAGCGATTTTAAAATTGTCCAATGGAAGGTGCCAAGTAGATAGTTAAGTCTATCAGTTTGCAGCTCAGAGAGGTCCAGACCAGACGTTTAAATGTGTGAATCATTGATGTACACGCGCTACCCAAAGCTGAGATGAGCTCCTGCTGTTGCAGAGTTCACAGCAGCTAACATCCCCGCACTCCCAAACACCCATTCTAATACTGTTATTTTCTGATCTTCCTTCTTCAAATGACTTTCCCTCCTACGTCAGAGAGAGAACTAAGGCTAAATTCCCTCCTCTTCCTGCTTCCTCTTTTTCTTTTCCTCCATTATTTTCCTCTGAACATATTCTACTCTTTCACAACAGTTTCAGCAGATGTGTCCCTGTCCTATGGCAGGTTAATACCTCCACCTGACCTCAGATACTTGTTGATCTCTGCGTGATTGTTCAAATTTAAGGGAGGCACATTGAGAAGCTGGGATCAGAAACTGTGCCCATGAGTGGGGCTTGTTGACAGTGGATTTCACGGCAAGAGGCATCTTCGCTGAGTCTCTTTCTTCTTGGGCTGGTCAAATTAACCTAAAAAAAATTCCATCTTCTACCTGGAATGTGTTAGCTGTCACTGATCTGGGAACCAGTGAGGGGAAGAGAGCTGGGGGTCTCTACATTCAGGATGCAAACTTTCACTTGTTCTCCCTGTGTTGAAGATGGTATTCTCATCCGTAATTCTTTCACTGCATTAATTGATTTCAAGCTTTTTCAAAATGTGCTAGAAATCCACAAAAAACAAAAAGTTGATATTTTGACTATTTTGTGCATTTAATAATAACAATTCAAGCTTCTTTGTATATATGACATTATTTTATGTATAAAATTTTCCTATTGTTATTCATTCTTGAAAAACAGAAAAATGTACATCTGCTTTCCTAAACTTCCTTTCTGGAAGTTTTCATCTGCAGTCAGAGGATGCAAATATTCATTCGTATATATCTAACCATCGCAGCAAAAGGGTTTTAACCAGACCTCTGTTTCACCTTCTAGAGGGAATAAACCTCCAGTGGGAAAGATCCATTCCCCTAGCTGGGTATGACTGAGGGGGAGATTTGGGGCACTCACTGCTCTGAAACTGACTTCATCCGATCATCTTCTTTTCATCACCTCACCCCCCTTCTGGAGTACTGAGGGCTTCTGTGGCTAACTTGTTTCTTAGCCATCCTCTCTGCTGATTTAGCATTACACTTCTTGGATATGCTAAGTCACTTACCACTGACCATTGAGTGCTTTCCAACTTCCCAAGGTCTGTTCCTGTCATCTCCTCTCACATAAATTCTTTGTTCTTAGGGCTTTATGTGTTCTTGAAATTTTTTTGTTATATTCATCTAATGGGATCTTGAAACATTTGGCTCCTTTCATCAGAACATGTGGCTTAGTATTTCTTTCCCAACGCTTGGTAGCATATTAAGGAGCATTCTTCCACTAACTCATTTCACTGTTTCACCCATTTTGGCTTCAACCTTACTGTTGACCTTGCCCTGGCTTCGTAAACACAGTTAGATCAAGTGCACCATAGTATGCAGAAAACTCAAGTACAAACTCTGGCCTGATGAGGTGTAGTACAGGAGTAATTCTTCTCCTTGCCACAGGATTAAAGCACTCAACTATTCTTCCAGGCACACCCTAAGTCATTCCCAAAGCTCCCTTCTTTGGGTTCCTATCCTACCATCCAACCTCGGGCTGCCTGAGCTCTACATTACACCTACTGCAACCCTAACTGCAGTGTCCAAGGGACTGGCCTATTTCACTAATGGAAACCCTCAGGCTATTTCTGATTGGCCATCTTCTTAAGAGACTTGAAGTCTTAGTACATTTTTATTTTGACTATTCCTAATGGAAACTGTATGTTCTGCTTTGAGAAATGGAAAAATTCCTAACAATTATTTCCCTGGAAGCTCAAGGTCATCATTAAAAGCATGGGTTAGAGGATTCTGCCATAGTGATAGCTGCTGGTGGCCCTGCCACACAGAGGTAATGTGTTCCCTGCATCTTACTCTTCTACCCTTATGACATTGCTTTATTTTTAATACGTCTCTCTCTGCCATTAGACTCTGAGCTCCCTAGAGGTAGGAGGCAGGATTTTGTGTATTCCCTACTCCTAGCTTAGTCTCTTCATATAGTAAATGCTCAATAACTATTTATTAGATGAATGAATGGGATTATAAATTATATAAAACATGCAGTCAAATAAATAATGTCACTATTCACATCATTTTGACCATGTAAATATAGTTCAAGTAATGTACACGAAGAAGTTTTCCCTGTATGTAAAACATTTATTTTTTTCTGAAGTTAACAGTTGTCCTTTTTTATTCCATGTGCTTAATTTTCCTATTTGCATATTATTGAAGAGTCTCAAGGGATGCTTTATAAAGTGAATAATCCATCACATCATCTGTCACTTGTATTTTCCCCTGAAACCTCACTCTTGTTCTATTTAGGACTGTGGATCTCCTAGTTTCACTTCTAGCCGTCACTCTGCTACTTCCCTTCTTATCTTTTCTGTGTTGAGTTACCTGTTTCCTGAATCCCATGTCCCCCTTTTTTTTTTCTTTTTACTTTTTATCTGTTGAAAAAACACACATTTCCATAGCATTTTTTTAATAGGGAGGCAAGTAAATTTAATGTGACCTTTAATTGCATAAAAATGCCTTTATTCTCCCTTCATATTTGATTGATAGTTTGTCTAGCTGTAAAACTCTAAGTTGAATATTATTTCTCTGAATTGAATTGAATAGAATATTATTGCTTCACTGTCATCTAGCTATCAGAAGGTCTAGTGTCATTTTATTTCCTAATCTTTTGTATATGACCTATTCCTCCCCCACTCCCCTTGGAAGATTTAGCATACATTCTTTGCCCAAGTATGCTGAGATTTTGCTATACGTTTTGGTTTTTTTTTAATTGGAGTTCTTTTCAAATTTATCATGTGGAGCTTTCAATAGACACTTTTAATATGAAAATCCACATAATTTATTAAGTTCTGGGGAATTTTCTTACATATTTTTATGGATAGTTTGCTTATCTCTGTTTTTTCTCTTCTCACTTCCTTTGCTTCTATTAGTAAGATATTGCAACTTTTGCATTATTATCTTCATTTTTATTTTTTTATTCATCATTTCTTTTCTAATTCCTATGTAATTTTCTAAAATGTACCCTTTACTTTTAAATTCCTATTGAAAAATAGTTTTCTGTTATTTTCATTTTAATTTCTAATTACTCTTTAAATTCTCTGATGTTCCTCTTTTATGCCTTCTTATTCTTGTTCCACGATGTAAAATTATATCTTACATTTCTGAGGCCACAAATTATAGGTTTTTTTGAAGTTGTCTCTACATTTTATAAGGTCTCCGATTTCTCTACATTTTTTCCCTGTTTTCTGGGTTTGGTCTCTTTTGTACTGGAGGCTTCTTTTAAATATCTAATTCTTGGCTATCCATTCTTATTACATTTAGGGCAGTTAAAAAAAATGGACTGAAAATTCTATGTACACGGGCAAAGGCATGTTCATCAGTGGACTTCTCTGAGGCATCAGCAGCAATGAGGGAGATGTTCCCCTGGGTGACCCACAATGTCAGTAACTGAAGTGGTTTTCCCTGAGGAGGTCAGGCCTCCCCTCCCCTGCCTGGAAGAGTCATACCTGGCTCCAAGAGTTCTGGGAGATGGGAAGAAGAGCTGGGGACTTTCAGTCCTGCTTGCTAACTCTCTTTATTCCTCTGTTTTTACAGTTCTCTGCTTACCTGAATAAGTAGCCTTTCAGTTTCAGTTTCTCTAGACTATAATCCAACCTCCTTCTTCAAAGAGGGAGGGTAGAGATAACGGTAATTACCTGGCCCATGAAGGGCAGAAGGGGGCCAAAGTCTCTGCTTTCAGCTCCTCCCCTCCCTGATCCCTCAACAATGCCTGTGGCCCCCCAAGGCATTGGGGGATTTTCTGGGCCTTATTTCCTGTTGGCACTCTTCCTGTGTGGCCTGTAAGTGGCAGCTTTCTCTTATGTCTACATCAGTAGCCACTCATGTCTCTTATTTCTGTCTTCCAAAAAAGTGTTACCATCTCTTGTCTACTGTTTTCTCTACATCGTTTCGTGTGTCTGCTTTTTAGAAGAGATTTAGCAATAAAGACTATTAGCAGGAAGTTGACTAAAAACTATTTGACATTGACCTTTCTTTACTGGTTTGAATTCTACATGATTTACAAACTGCATACTTCATTTAAGGTTATGGCTATCAAAGCACTCTCCATTTCATAGAAAAACCACCACAAAGTTTCTTTGACCTTTCAAACATGAGGTGAGTTTACAACTATAGGCGATGAAATGTGTCATGCTGAAAAGCTCTAGTGTGTCTAAATTTCCTAGGTCAAAGGTTTTTATATCTTTAAAGGAAAAGAAAACTAGTACTTACTAAGTGTTGATTGTATGTCTGTCACTCTAATTGCTCTCTCTCATGAACACATTTTGAGATAGGTTCTGCTGTATTATTATTGATTTTATAGATGAGAAACCCCAAATCAGAGGTTAGAGGAACTTAGTGTTGCTAAATAAAAAACTTTCACAGCTGAACACTTTTCTGAAAGGAAGGGTTTACTGAATCCCGTGGAAACCCAGAGGAAGGGCCAGGCCCTGGGGCCTGCAGGCTGAGCAACCAGCAGCGGCGCCAGGGGGAAATGACATGTCCCCAGTCCTGGAGTTACGGGGCTCTTCTGTGCTAACAGTTTGGGGAAGAAAGACGTAAGTCGGTTTGAAAGAATTCACATTGGCTTGAGATACAGGGGGTGAGAGAAGGTGAGGCGGAGCTAGTTCTGGGATAGGAGCAGAGTCCGTAAGGAAGAAGTGTTCGCTCTTTAGGGTGGGTTGTGGGCACCAATATGGAAAGATCCCGTGTGATGTAAGCCAGCTGCAGAGGGCTCTGTGGTCTGTGTTGGGGGATGACTTGACCGTTCTCTCCAGACAATCTTGGAACTAGCCACCTGGAAGTTACTTCAAGTGTCGATACACATTCAGGAATGTGAGCAGTCTTTTGTTGGTTCTGCTGGGCAGTTGTCAACCGATTAGCCTCCTGTCTCTTCCGTCCATCCTTCAGCCTGCTCTAATTTAAGTTAGGACATCTCAGAACTTTTTTCTTATCAGTGTCATACAGCAGAAAATGGTGGGTCAGAGTCCATTCCATGACTGACTTCTAAGTTTACATTCTCCTAGAACTTAATGCATATGAGTCATTTGTGCTGCAAAGGCACGAGGTTGACACACTCTGCCCAAATTGATGGGTTCCATCAGCATTCAAGTGATAGACTGTGATCAGTTATGATCTTTTCTAAAGTTATCTTGTAAATCATGGTTTATAAATTGTTCTCTGCATGTCATATCTATCTTTAAAATTATGCATTTCCATTGAAAAGTCAAACCACATTTCAAAAAACACATGAGTCAGTTAAATGCATTTTTCTTATTGAAATATTTTGCTTTTTAAAGTAATTTTAAACCAAAGCTAAAGACAGTGCCTTTTTTATTTTTTATTTTTGACTTATAGTCATATCTATTAAAACTCTACCTAAATATGCTACCTTGGCTTATGTGTAACACACGGTGTTTACCCATTTTGAGCCAAGAGGCTTTAAATTTTACTTTGCTTTTGTTTTTGTCTGTTTTTTACCTTAGTTTTAAAAATAAAAATAGTAAAAAGAGCTTTGACACTTTGAAGCCAGACAATCCTTGCTTTGATTTTTCAGCTCTGACAGTTAGTAGCTGTGTCAATTTAAATACATTTCGCAAGTTTGTTTTACCTCCAGATTGTAAATTGGTGGTAATTATAATTAACTTGCAAGTTTGTTGAGAGGGTTGAAAGGGACAATGTCTTGAAAGCCTATGGAGTATATCCTGAGCACGGGTCTCAGCCAGATTTGTTGGTTGCAGGGAAGAGTCTGATTCAAGATGGTTCCAGTAAAAGGAATGTGTGACTGGAAAGTTCACTGAAAAGTCACCAGAATGAAGGCCACTTGCAGAACGGACTCTGCCTGATTTTCCTTGTACCGTGGCGGGCTCTGTCTCCAATGCCACCTCTGCTTCTCTCTGGACTCCTGCTTCATTCTCCTCTCCCTCCAAACCTGCTTCCTTTGCAAACTTACAATTCTGCGCCTTGTAACTCCTGCTGGCATGTGGCTTTGGCAGATCACACTACCAACTCTGTCTTACGATACCTTCGCAGTGTAATCTATTTCTTCTGCCTCTGCTAATAACTGGCAGAGTTCTCCATTTATTTTTGTTAGTTCAGATCTTCAAGAGCAATTATCTGACTGACGCCTGTCATCGTTTTAGTTACGGACCTAGTTTATGGTAGGTAACTAGATTATACAGGTAACTGGTTTGTATAGAACCAGAATCGAATTTGCAGCCAGGTTTTAGTGATGCAGGACTTTGTGGTATGCCTTTTAGTGCCCAAACTTTCGCCCAGTTCCATTTTACTCATCTGTATTCTGTCCCTACTTTAGTCCTTTCATCTATTTGTATTTTTCTATCGTATTTATTGTATATATTCTCTTAAGAAACCAAATATGTTCTTTTTTCCAAGTCTATACAAACCCTCTTTATGGACCAGACCTTTCTGGGCCTGAAAGAAACCTAGGACAGTGTCCTATCATTCTAAGAATAAATCACTAGTCCATTTTTTGGCATTAAAAAATAATAATAACACATTGTAGTCTAACGATTTCATAATCAGCAAAGCTCAGTGTACTGGTCAAATAACCCAAATCTTATTCAGGTAGGAATTTCTCTTCGTCCTCAGCTTGAATCTGTGTCGGGTTTACAAGCCCTGGATGGAAAGACATGAGGGGTGTCTTGTCCTTTCCTGGCTCTGTCTCTTCTCCAGTTCCTGCCCGGGTCACTCATTCCTCCATAGGCAGACACTGAGTGAGAGGAGATCCAGGAAAAGGACACCAATGTTACTGTGAGCTCATTGTTCAAAGCTGACTACTTTGCTCACGAGAAACTTCTGTAGTTCCTCCTCTCTCTGGAGATCGCCAGTCCTAATTCCATTAGGGGTGGGAGTGGAACCAGGAAGAGGAGAAAACACAGCAGACTCTTCAAATGCCTACAGAAGCCCCAAGAAGTCTCAGTTTCTCAGTCTGTCCTGCGTAAATAAACGATCTAACACCTGACTTGAAAATGTGGAAGTACTTGCCATTTTGTTCTTCAGCTTTAGATCTTCAGCTGGAATAGAAATAGTAAGAGTCTTCATCTAACCACCTATTACAGGGACAGCTATAATAGTAAAGAGGAGACAGTTTCTCCCTTTAAGGCACTTACATTCTAAGAAAGATGAAATATGCTGATCTGAGGCAATATAATAATGTAGACACATGAAACTTTTTCCATTTTGTTTAAATCTAGGGTAGAACTTAAACACTTTGGAAGACACAGCTCAGATCACAAAGAGATCATTTAACGTATTATTTATGTAGAGTTGCTGAAAATTACTTCGTTGCATGTCTAATTTACCATATATAAACCTTCAGATGCTGAAGGAACTCTAGTTTAAATATATATAAAAATATATCTATCTATCTATCTATCTATCTATCTATCTATCTATCTGTCTATCTATATATTTGTACTTTTCCCAACATAACATCATATATATATATATATATATATATATATATATATATATATATATATATGTGACATATACATATATATATCACCATGGCTGAACCTAAACAATGAAAGGGGATGACCAAACACCAGTTGGTATGCAAGTGCTTTTGAAGTAGTGTGTAGAATACATTTTGTTCTACTTTTTCTGCAAGTGAAACGGGGTGGCAGGCAGGATCTGAAACTTTGCTAAATAATAAACAACTAGAATTACTTTGATAGTGACTAAACTATAGCTTGGTTCTAATCTGATACATGTTTCTAAATCCTTTATTGCTTTTCTAATCCTTTATTGTAATTCTAGTTATTTATTATTTAGCAAAGATTTGATCTTCCCTTGGCCTTTCGTTTTTGCTTAACCGTCTATTCTCTTAAATGAACTCATTTTCTTGCCCTAATAAAAATGTGAGGCCTTCTTCGTTCTTTATCTGTTTTAAGATAATGATGAAGGACAGAAATCTAGATTGTGGGAATTGTTCACCCCCTTCCTCCCTTTTCTCTCCATTTCCAAGTTATAACTAAGTTCTTTCATTTCAACCATGTGACTGTATACTGAACACGTGCTGCTCTCTACAACGGTTGCCATTGTCTGAATTCAGAGCTTCTTCGTGTCCTCCTTGGATGACCACTAGAGCCTCCTAAATGGTATCCCACTCCCAGACTCTGCTCTATCTTCCATATTGCCATGGTTTTCTTCCTGAAACATAGATACGGTCATGGCTTTCCCTGGTGTCAAATATTTTAAGTTTCCCATGCCCTTTGAAATCAGTTCTGAGTTGTGTCCGCAGGAATTCCTAAGACCTCTCTGATTGGATTGTGCTTCCCCAACATAACATCAGGTTATTTGATGTGTCCTCTGATACAGTCACATGACCTGACCTCTAGCATCTGCTGTTTTCTCTGCCTGGGACATGGTTTCCTGCCTTGTCTGCCAATAACACCATGTATGTGCCAGCTCAAATACTACCTTTCAAGACACCCATTCCCTTACTAACAAATCTAGTTCCTGTGATCCCATAGTCCCTATGGCTCCAAAGTTTTTCGCATAACTTTCTATGTTAGCACATCTCACATTGTACAGTAATCTTTTGCTTGCAAGCGTTTTTCTCCGACTAGACCAGGGGAAAAAATTATATTCATCTTTGCATCTAGTTCAGAGCTCAACACAGAATATGCACTCCATTCATGTTTGTTGAATGAATAAATGATTTTCTGCTACAGGACCTTTTGTGAGAAAACTAATTCCTTTCTATGACATAGGAAGTACCTCTAAAGAGAAGTTTCCACTGCTGCATATCAAACACTTAATAATTTTAGGAGATTTGTCATAGTCTGAGATCTGAAAACATAGTCTTTATTCTTTGATGCCATCTAATAAACTTCCTCTGAAGAGAATAATTAGGAATATCATGCTCAAGCATTCATTTAAAACCACTTTACCCCACTGTGGGAATTATGAACTCTTATGATCCACAGGGATGTTAGTAGTAATTTAACTCTTATGAGGTGAATTGTTTTCCGCAAAAAGATGTGTTGAAATACTATCCTCCAGTACCTATGAATGTAACTTTATTTGGAAATGGAGATGTAATCCAGTCTTTGCAGATGTAATCCAGTTAAAGTGAGGTCATAATGAATTAGGGTGGGCCCTAATCTAACATGTCTGTTGTCCTTATAAGAAGAAATAAGACAGAAACACAGAAACATAGGGGAATGCCATGTAATGACGGAGGAACAGACTGGAATCACGCAGCTACAAGCCAAGAAATGCCAGGGATTGACAAACACCACCAGAAGCTAGGAAGAAGCGTGGAAGGATTCTTCTATCCAGAGTCTCAGAAGGAGCACGGCCCTGCTAACACCTTTGACTTTGACCTTCAGAACTATGAGAAGAAATTCCTATTGTTTTAAGCCACCAAGCTTGTGGTGCTTTGGAAATGAATATCACAATGCAGGTCTTACTTGATGTCTTCAACATCCCCGATGGGGCTTGAATAACTCCTGCAATGGGAGACTTGCTATCTCCAAAGGGGTCAGATGTCCTAATAGCAAAGCCCATTGTACTGGAATGTCTCGGGAGGATTTTTAATTTATATCCTAGGCTTTTTGCTAGTTATTCTCAAACGGAAGATCAGGACGTGTTTAAGTCTCATAGTTTCGACAGCTTTTAATGACAGTTTATATGAGGATATTTATATATGAAATGGCTGAGAATTTAAAAATACCGTCTTCAAGTTTCAAGCCTATAGGGTTGACAAGAGATGTTGGTGCTATTTCAGTGCAACCTTACTCTGATTGACTGGTGGTTTATGTTTGTCGTCACACTCTTTCAGAAAGGGGGAAGTTATGTGGTTTCCTTCCTCCTACCTGGGCCTACTTAATTGCATGGAAGGAAGGATCTACCCGTTTTTTTGTTTCCTGGTTGCTGTGGTGCTCAGCCGGTGGAAGACAGGTATCAAGAAGCACTAACACCAGATTAAAGGATTTAAAAGTCAAAGCAGCTGAAATTCCAGGGAATACTACGGGATTAAGGGAAAGCTAAGACTGCCTGTAGAGTGAGTATCCCCAGGCTATAAAGTCAGAGAAGCCAGCATCACTCCAGTTTAGAATTTCCATCCCTCAAGAAGTGCAACCAAAGGTGTGTGTGTGTTTTCACTCTCAAATGGCCCAGGAAGTTGATGTAAATTGTAATTGGAAGATCATTTCACTTTTTCAGTTATCAGAGTTTCAGGGGAAACTGAAAACCAGGAACTGGAAGGTAAATGAACACAGGCAGCTGCCAACAGGGAAAATAAATGTTATCTCCACAAGAAGTGAGTGTTAACAAAGGCAGTAGATGTAGGATGCTCAGATGACCACTTAGGATGTGAATCAGTGGGAACCCTGGCAATGAGTGTAAATGAAAGGGCGGCCGGGGTCATGTGCCTCCTCTTTCCCTTGCTGCTCCACACACCATCTCCCTTACCCCCAGCACAACACAAATAATGCATTTGTAAGGCAACCAAGAGGACTAAAGGATGCCAAAAGTAAATGCCATGCATTATCCCTTATGCAAAACAACTAAGAGAGAAGAAAATAGCTTATCGGTTTGTGTTTGAACATTTTGACCCAGGACACTACTTTGTATCATGAAAATTTTGACACTGTGCCTTGCTTTCCAGTTCCAGGGTGCAGTCAGCACATGGACAACAGTGGGGGTGTTTATGTGGGGAGGTTGTTCTCCCTGAAACAGCTTCCCAACACTGTACTAAGGCCTCTCATATTACCTGCTGGGTCTTCTGGCTGAAACTCACTTTGGCGTCTCTGCACAAAATTCCTCCAATATAATTTCTAATAAACTCACCTGGTTAAAGTGGAAAATAAAATTCAGTGTTTCTTAAAGAAATGTTCTATCTCTGCTCGGCATCTCTCAGGCCCGCAACAGAACGGGAGGCAAGGAAGGAGTTGGGGCAGGGCCAGCAATCCAAGGGCTTCTGATTCTTAGCCTGAAATGCAGAATGCTGCAGCCTCTGCTCTGGGTTCCAAAATTAAGAGCAGAAAGACTTTAGGCAGGAAGAACAGGGCCACAGAGGGAGCGGTGAGGGGAAGGGAAGAGGGAAGTGCTGGCAACAAAGGAGGGAGGAGATGAGATCATTCTTAAGAAAATGTGCAGCTACCAGACTGGCTAGAATAGGATTTCAGTGGCCGATAGCAGACCCAGGAAGCCATCTTGCCCCTCAAGGTGACCTTGAGCTAATTGTAATGGATTATAATATTATATTATTAGTATTACAAGGAGGGAAAATCTCCACCCCCAGTGTCACCAAGACAGTTCCGACAAGGACCAAATAAGAACAAAAATCCCTCCTCCCAATAGGAAGGAGTGGTCAGCAAAGACCCACCTGGGGACGCCTATAATGCCAACCCTAATTCTAGAATATTTCTCATGCTTATTTCAAAAATAAGAAATTCCCAAGCCCCAGCCATCTGGGGCGCAGTGGCTGTTCTCCCAGCCAGCCCACTCCCATTGCCCTGGGAGTACACTGTCCTATCCTCGTTCTTTCAGTAAACTCACCATTTGCTCGGCTTATTTGTGCACCTTGGAATTATTTCCCACTATGTAACAAAGAACCTGTTCTCCAGCAACAGATGCTCATCACATCTCAATCCAGGGAACTGTAAGAGGATCATCAGTGCTTCTATTTCCTTCTGTATGTTCCATGAATTTGGTCATCATATGCCTCTTACGTTGTGCTTACCTAGCTATCACTCTGGTTCTTCTCTCTTCAACAGCTATTGTCTGGTAATCCCTCCAGTACCTACTAGAAGCAAGGCATCCTACTTTACCTACGTGGAATGGGAACTCAAGTTACTCAGATGGCACCTCCAAATCCATTTCTTCCAAAGAGATCTGTGCATTTTAACGGACCTTCTAGAGAGGAGGCCAAATATCCCCGGACCCAGAGATGTCCTATCCTGCTGTTCCACAGTCACACCGAATACTCTGCAGGCATAGAAGCAAATGGGGTGGTGACAGCCCTTCGCCCAGAGAGGACATGCATTGTAGAGAACTTTAAAACAACAAAAGCAACTAACAATTGGTCTGCTTTATACCATGATCACATAGCAGAAATCCTACACAATAGCAATGGGGGATTTGTGGGATTGCCACCTGCAGCCCCCATGCTTGGTAAGCCACTTCGTTGGGCCCTGACATCATGTATAGATCCCTGGGAGAGAAAGGCATTTGCTCTGATGATTCTCAAAAATTCCTCTTTGGTGTTCATCCATAGCCCTGACCCTTTAGGGCTACTACTGACCTATTTGAAGGTCTCCTTGCCGAGCTCGGGACTCTTTGACCTATGTCCAGATATGTTTTTCTCTGTCCTGTTAATCTTATTGAAAGTTCAGGTTAAAACTGACTCAACCCTTAGGGGAACTAGGCTTCTTGCCCTTTGTTCCAAATGAGCTTACGACCTACTTTTCCCATAAGCCAGTGGTTTCAAGAGTGGGCTTTGTACAAAAGAAGCCTGCTCATATTTGGCCAATCCCGGCCAGCACACCTAATACATCTCTTTCTCTCTCACCTTCTCTGAAGCCTATTCTTTTTAAATATTCAACTAAAGTCCCAACGTGGTCTCTTCCTCCTCCATATGATCATCTGTTATTATTTTAAAATATCTTAAACCAGAGTTTCTCAAACCTTAGTCATTCACACACCACTTTTACAAGTTTTTCTTTATCTAATTGCCACTTCAATAATGATACACTTAGGAACTTTCAAAATCATGGTGCTTTCTGTCAGTTGCACAATGCAACTTTGGGAAACACGGTTTTAAACATAGACATTTCCACCAGGGAAGAGAAAATCCCTTCTTGCACAGTACAGTATCATTTCGTAGAGAAATCATTTTTCAAGAGAAAAGATATCATATATACATGTTAATTGTGTTATTAGTAATACATACTTGCTATTGCTATTCATTAATGTCTTTATAACAATTGACAGTGAAGTTGGTGAATTAAGGAATATATTGTAAAGAAGAGCAGACTGAATTAGCAACTCATTTTGAAACAGAACGCTTCTGATTTCTCTCCCTTTCCTCAATATAAAATTTCTAGGAAACTCAGACCTCTGAGGCACCTAATCATCTCATTAAATTATTAACCAAATTCTTTACATGACTTCAGTAAATTTTTAACAGATACTGTCATTTCATTCAGAGAATAACTATATATAGACTCTTCCATTTTGCTGAATGTCACTTACTAACATGCTAATTTGTGTTTTAGGCTTTCAAAGGGGATCTTTTCATAAGCTCAAAAGGGTAGAAATAAACTTCTGTCATCTGTCTTTATCTTTTTCATGTACATAACCTTTGAGTCACTAGAATTATTGTGCGAAGTTACGAGAAAGGAGCAGCTTTCAATAACTATTGCAAAAATAGGAGACTGAGTTTTGCAGGTGTTCAGTAACCTGAGCAACGTTCAAACATTGAGATGACCTGTTCTAGTTATTTTCCTCTGCAGAATCCCAGTAATATTTTCCAAAGACCCTGGAGAGTCGAATAGATTTTGAGGCCAATTGACTAGATTCCCCAAACTGTATTAGGTTTCTCATCACTCTCATGAGAAAGGGTAATACAGAGTCTTGGCACCAAAGCCAAGAGGAAACAATCTCCTGGATGTCTTTTCATCTGAGTGGTGAGATAATAGACAGGAACCCCAGGGTTAACATGCATTTCTCAAGCTGCAGCCTCTCAGCTTTGAGAAAGCAACTTCACTACACTATTTTTATTGCTCAATTGTGCCCTTATTACCGGTACATTGTCAAGGTTAGATCCAAAATCTGTTACACTTCATGGGAAGCAACATAATCCTATTACTTGGAATGTAGTTCTAGTCTGGTTGCAAAAAAAAAAAAAAAAGTGAGAGATATTTGTGCGCAATGAGTAAAATGGTCATTCGCCATTATTAAATCATGACGGTTAAAAAATAAAGTGATTCAATGCAATCCCCATCAAAATCCCAATGGCATACTTTAAAGAAATAGAACAAAAAATCATCAGATTTGTTTGGAACCACAAAAGACCCCGAATAGCCAAAGCAATCTTAAGAAAAAAGAACAATAATGGAGGTATCACACTTCTGATTTTGGCTTGTACTACAGGGCTACAATAATCAAAACAGCATGGTATTGGCAGAAAAACAGACACATAGACCAATGGAATATAATTGAGAACCCAGAAATAAAACCACATAAATATGGACAGATAATTTTTGACAAAGAAGCTAAAAACATACAATGGAAGAAAGATGGCCTCTTCAATAAATGGTGCTGAGAGAATTGGATAGCCACGTGCAAAAGAATGAAACTGGACTGCCCTCTGTCACCGTGTACCAAAATTAATTCAAAATGGATCAAAGACTTAAGCATAAGACCTGACACAATAAATTGCATAGAAGAAAACATAGGTACCAAACTTATGGACCTTGGGTTCAAAGAGCATTTTATGAATTTGACTCCAAAGGCAAGGGAAGTAAAAGATAAAACAAACGAGTGGGACTATATGAAACTTAAAAACTTCTGCACAGCAAAAGAAACCATCGACAAAATAAAGAGGCAACCAACTGAATGGGAGAAGATTTTTGCAAATAGTGCCTCCGATAAGGGACTAATATCTAGAATATACAAGGAACTTATGCAACTCAACAATGAAAAAACAAACAACCCAATTGAAAAATGGGCAGACGATTTGAAGAGACATTTCTCCAAAGAGGACATACAAATGGCAAATAGACATATGAAAAAATGCTCAACATCACTAATCATCAGAGAAACGCAAATAAAAACCACAATGAGATATCACCTCACCCCAGTCAGAATGGCTATCATCAACAAGACAAATAGTAACAAGTGTTGGAGAGGCCGTGGAGAAAAAGGAACCCTCATACACTGTTGGTGGGAATGCAGACTGGTGCAGCCGTTATGGAAGGCAGTGTGGAGGTTCCTCAAAAAATTACAAATAGAATTGCCATATGACCCAGCAATCCCTCTCCTGGGTATCTACCCCAAAAATCGGAAAACATTTATACATAAAGACACGTGTGCTCCAATGTTCATTGCAGCTTCGTTTATGGTGGCCAAGACATGGAAACAACCAAAATGTCCTTAGATAGATGAATGGATAAAGAAGTTGTGGTATATATACGCAATGGAATACTATTCGGTGGTAAGAAAAGATGATATAGGAACATTTGTGACAACATGGATGGATCTTGAGAGTGTAATGCTGAGTGAAATAAGTCAGACAGAAAAAGCAGAGAACCATGTGATTTCACTGATATGTGGTATATAAACGAAAAACAACAAAAGAACAAGACAAACAAATGAGAAACAGAAACTCATAGACACAGACAATAGTTTAGTGGTTACCAGAGGGTAAGGGGTTTGAGGGGTGGGAGATGAGGGTAAAGGGGATCAAATATATGGTGATGGAAGGAGAACTGACGCTGGGTGGTGAACACACAATGGGATTTATAGATGATGTAATACAGAATTGTACACCTAAAATCTATGTAATTTTACTAACAATTGTCACCCCAATAAATTAAAATAAATAAATAAATAAATAAATAAATAAAGTGATGTTATGAGGAGACAGAAGTGAAAATTAGAGAATTAAGTTACATTTGAATAAATGTGACAGCAGCAAAAAATTGCAATATGTGAGCATAAAACATTCTAAGAAATATTATAGATTTCTGAAGTGAATTAAAACATAAGTGATCAATTTATGTGATAAATTTCAATTTTTAACTTTGATGAAAATTTTATATTTGTAAGGTGAACTAAACAATGAGTCAGTAAACAGACTTAGAATCGAAAGTGCCATGTTACTAAGGAGATCCAGGTTTCTGAGGATTTCAAGGCTGTGTTCTAAAGGGTTGGGTATGCTAGGCATACAGGTCGCAATCTCTGATACAATGTTGCATCCATATGTCAGGGTTAGAGTAAAATTTACCCTTTATTTGTCATATACGAATTTAAAATATTTATTTTTTATGTAGGAATTATATGTAGTATAAAAAAATCTTATAACAAATATAGGCACAAATAAAATGAGAACTGAATAGCTATGACAAAAATTAGAGGGAGCATTTGAGATCTTGTTCTCCATCATATGTTGTCAGTTTGGCTCAAATAAACACTTAAAAAATTCAACAACAAAAAATTGGAACTCTTGGAAAAGAAAATAGTAGAATTATGGAAATGGATATCTGGAGAGCTGGGTAATACTCTAGGATGGAGAGATACCAGTCAGTGAACTGGAAGATTGCATTGGGGAATTCAATCATTACACAGAACACAGAGACAAAAAAAAAAAAAAAAAAAAAAATTAAACCATAAAAGAGATGAATTAGTTTTAAGAAGCTCCAAAAATTTCTTGTCTTTATGAAAAAAGACAAGAAAATAAAAGAGAAGTAATATGTAAAGAGATGGGCTAAGACTCTTCTTAAACTGAGGAAAAGCATGAGTCAGGTTAAAAGTACTCTCTGAATGTTAAAGAAGTACAAATAAAAATAAATCTACACCTAGCCATTTTCTAATATAATCGTAGATCCATCAAGGATAAAGAGAAATCTTTTTTTTTTTTTTAAGATTTTATTGGGGAAGGGAAACAGGTCTTTTTGTTGGGGAACAGTGTGTACTTCCAGGACTTTTTTCCAAGTCAAATTTCAATCTTAATTGTAGAGGGTGCCGTTCAGCTCCAGGTCCAGTTGCCTTTGCTAGTTGCAGGGGGTGCAGCCCACTATCCCTTGCGGGAGTCAAACCGGCAATCTTGTTGTTGAGAGGACGCGCCCCAACCAACTGAGCCATCTGGGAGCTCAGCGGCAGCTCAGCTCAAGGTGCCATGTTCAATCATAGTTGCAGGGGGCGCTGCCCACCATCCCTTGCAGGACTTGAGGAATTGAACTGGCAACCTTATTGGTTGAGAGCCCATTGGCCCATGTGGGAATCGAACCAGCAGCCTTAGGAGTTAGGAGCATGGAGCTCCAACCGCCTGAGCCACCAGGCCAGCCCAGAAATCTTTAAAAGTAGTAGAGAGAAAGATCACTTAAAAAGAAACAGCAATTAGGCTGACAGAAATCTTTGAACACTGCAGTAGATGCCAGCAGAGAATTATATAAAAATGGAAGAAAAAACCCACCAAAAATTTTATGACAGTATTACACAATTTATTCCTAAAGCATAACATTCAAATATATAAAACAAAAATGAAATTAAACACAGATAATAAGAAATTCATAATCATTGTGGAATGTGCACTGTAGTTCTCTTTGTGGTTTTACAAACCTAAAAACAAGGAGAATGTGCATCATGAGGGTAATGATTCAAAACACTGTGCTATCCTCATACCATGGAATATTATTCAGTCATTAAAAGATCAAATTAGAAGCCAGTCGGTTTCTGTTATATTTCCACCTAAATGAGAATATCACAATGCAGAGAGGTAGACACACAATGATGCCAGTGTTTAAAACTAAAATGATCCCAGTGTAAAAACAAACTCCACTCTACCCATATATGTACATGCTCATTATATGAGCATGAAGAAAGTTCTGGAAAAATACACACAAGATTACTTCATTACTTAATAATTGAAGAGGGAATGATGGGCACAGAAACAGATAGTGAAGGACATGGAAAACTTATTGAATTTCAATTATTACAGAAAAAATAACTTTGATGAAGAGTACTCATCTAAAATTCCTCAGTAAAACCCCTGGAGCAAGAAGGAACAAAAGCAGAAGGAGGAGCCCAGCCTGGCACACAGAGAAGACACTCTTTTGTTTCATTCGCATTAAGGAAAAGGAAGGGCCCCTTTACAGACAGACAGACATAATTTACCTAACGTGTTGGATGCTCAAACTTTGCCACACCTTCCCAAGCAGAATGCTTATGTTTTCATTTCTTTCTGTTACTATATCTTTGTCTTTAACACATTTCTGATTAGCAACAATTACTTCCTGTATTAAATTATTCCTGCTTGGGGGGAAAAATGTTTTGTTTCTGAGAAAAATGCAAAAAAAGTAGAACGTACACATTTCCCCAAATAAAAATTTCATTCTCATATGTATGAGAATAGGAAGGAAGAAGGTAAAGTCACTGAGTATAGAGCGCTCTTTTACGGACTTTTGCTATAAAATGAAGTAGACACATGAGTCAGTAGCTGGGGATGTTGGAAGACAGGTTTGCTGGGACTGTTGTTGCTTGAATAACAGTGACTTTAAAGCAAGTATATAATGAGGATGGGAAAAATCTAACTTAGAAGGCAAACTGGATGGACCATGAGAAAGATGATCATTTCAGAAGCAACACCTGTCAACAGCCAGGTAGAGGTGCGTTCTGGTGCATATGACGGTGCCCGTAGGCAGCCTGGATGGCTCACCTGTTATAAAGAGACATAGAGGGAGGGAAATCAGAGTGTACTGGGTAGAGATGCAAGTAGTTTAGGAGATATAATGTTAGAAGGAAGAAGAGTGCATTTTAATAGCTCCTATTTTCTCAGTGAAATCAGAAGGAAGGTTGTCAGTTAAAATTAAAGAGAAGGATCAGGAGTCTTGGAAATTTAAGGTTACTTCAAGAAATAAAGCAACACTGTAAGAAAGAAACAATCCGAGGAAGAAAGCAAGAATAAAGTCAACAAAGATATTTATAAATGAAGCCTCTTTACATTTAAAAGAAAATAAAACTATATTTGTTTATGATTATCAAAGGCCCATGGGGAAGGGAGAGGCCCCTAAGGCCAAAGCTATCTACAAATTCATAATTTGAGAATTTTTTATGTGTAAAAATAAAAGAGTGACTCCTCATTCACTTCCTTGCTGATCTGTTAACTGCTTCTGACTTTTAAGAGGCTTTAGACACTAAACTCAGCAAAAAATGTAGCCCACATATGGGGCAGAAGATGAAATGAATTGGTCAAATTTCATAAGATATATATATATATATATATATATATATATATATATATATATATCCTTTAATATAGCCTTTTCATGCCAATAAATGCATCGTACATAAGTGAAATGCTACACTGTCTATGGCTTAGCAGTATTGGTCTGGATCTCCAGTGGGGAGTTAGAACTCAGCCTCTCTCAAGACGTATTTTTTTTTTGCCAAAACATGCTTTTACACCATCTGCAAAAGCAGGTAGCCTCTGCTTTTGTTACCGTGCCCATGTAAATTTACACGAGAACATATCTACTGTTCCAGGCAATGAGCTAAAATCTATTAATCTATAGAAAGCCATAAATTAGTCACACAGGGTTAGCATTCCTGAGGAAAATGTATTTCCTCAAATAACACTGAGATGCATAAAAAGGAATATGATGGGAGAACTGGGATTCCACTAAGATACTTCTCATCCATCAAATTCTTCCTAGAATATGAAGATCCAACAAAGTGCCGTCCGCTCTGCCTCAGAAACCAGATCAGCTTAGACCCAGATGGAGGGATGATCCAGAGCTTGTGCCACTAGCCACACGTAACTATTGAACTCTGAATTAAAATAGTTAGAGTAAAAATTCTGTTTTTCAGTTGCATTCATGCTAACTGGCCACATGTGGCTAGAGGCCACCATATTGGACAGCACATATTTAGAACATTCCATCATGACAGAAAGTTCTGTCACACTACTGTCCAGACCATGGAAAGCTCATGTGATGGATCTCATCCTGAAGACCGTTTCTGGTCCAAGGGAAGTATAAAGAAATACAAACTTCTGACTCAGCTTCAGAGCCACCTTGGACGTCAAACTGACCCCAAACTGGAGTGCTGAGCTTTCCCAATCTGGACCTGACTCTATAGACCCACATCAACCATCAGGGGTTAGGAGGAGGATAAAGCAGCATTTATACCTCAAATGACATAATAATGCCCGGGAAAGTCTTTTTAAAACTATGAAGTGCTATGCAAAATAAAATATTCCTTCTATTTTCCTGAGAAATTGCCTTTACTTTGTTGTGGGGGTCCCTAGATTATTATATTCAGTATTGGACTCTACAGCTTGAGACAAATGCAGAAAATTTGGATGCAGTTCAGAGGAGACCCACAAAGATGATGAAAGGCTTGGAAAATAAAATATTGTGGTTGAAGATAGAAGTCATTCATCTGGGGAGAAAATTTTACAATGATCTTCAAGCATAAGCACTTATATTATACAGAGAACTACGTCCAGCTACATTAAGAGATACTGTGGACAGAATGGAAAAGTTACATCAAATTAATAGCACAAAGAGAAATTTTCTGACAATGGTGGCTGTGCTAGAGCAGGCTGTTAAGGAAGTTTGAGAAATCTTTTCTGGAAGCATTTGAAAGCAGAAAAGTTTCCATGTAAAATGTTTTCCGGCCACTTATTCCAGGGCAGTCAGATGTAGCTCATTATGCATACATTCCCATGTTTTGTATCATGTGCAAATCTGGTCCCAATCGGTGGGGCCAGTGACTGGTTCTGGCTCAGATGAAGCCATCTGTAGCCAAGCCAGTGGCTACTGGGAGAGCCCCATCCAACCATGGCACTTTCTACTGGGAGCGATACAGAGGATGAGGTTATTGCCTCCCCAGAATCCACGTCTCCCTTTCTTATAACACAGTCCATTATTTTTCTTGTGAAGTCATCCCTGACTCACCCCATATAACCCAGGCCTGGTTACCAGAGCATTCATTCCTTGTGGCCGCAGTGATTGGTTCAGAAATAACAAGTAACCCAACTATACCTAGTGGGACACGATTTCAGGATTCTTTTCTTCAAACTGTTGGGAGCAGAGAATATCTTGTGACATAGTTAGAGGTGTGAGATGATGAGTCATAGTGATCGGAGGTGGGTTGCCACATCGTGGAGAGGAGAGCAGTGGGGCTCCGTAGACACACTTCCATTCCTCGTCTCCAGAGCAGAAGCCTTTGAGCCCCTGGCAGGGAGCAAGCAGCTGGAGACGCTGAGCACCCCCCTAACCACAGAGCCAGGGAAGGCAGAGGGAAGAGGTGGGCCACTCTTCAGTACACAGACTTCCAATCCATCCCCCTCTTTACAACAGCACGCCCTCCCACCCTCCATGGTCCTGGGCCTTGTGGCAGTTCTTTGCGACAAATGTATGCTCTTCTCCTACAGTTTCCTCTGCCTTTTAATTCAGTTACCACTGCACCATGCCTTTCCTCTGCTAAACATTTGCCAACATTGCCCAGCCACTGATGTCCTCTCTCCTGATTTTTTGACCTTTGAGTATTATTTTTTTCCTGTACCATCATTTTAGTGTGGTCTTAGGAAGCAGATAAATGTGCTTGGTCAATCCATCTCCTTTAAAACTACTTTGATGGTGAGAACAAACCAAAATACCTACGAACAGGGAAAAATCATGAGGAGAAAGAAAGAATTAAAGCAAGAATTAATGTCTACTAGCAGTTGTCATGAACAAGATGGCAGGGGCTAGGACGCTCTTAAGTCAAGTGGCTCTGGAAACCCATGCATACTTGCATATCCTGAGTGACAGCTAATGCTTCAGAGGCTGGGGATCGAATCCTGCTGGGGTCTGGCGAGACCTAGTCGGTAGATGTTTGCAACTTCAATTTTCCCCTGGCCCAGTGAGAGTGATGCATAATTTAATTTGGTTGTTTTGGGTTTTGTTTTTTTCTACTTTAGGACTGATTGCAAATCTTTTCTCCTAGGCAATTTTTCATTTGTTTGTTTCTTTAACAAGTATTTAAGAACCAACTAATGGGCTCAAAGCATTATGTCCTAAAATACAATGATGAAGACCCAAATCTTGCTTCGAAAGATTTTTCAATCTTTAGAGAAAAGCAATCTATTTAATGAAAAAACAAGGAGAGAAATGTTTTTGAAAAAGGAAGGCAGGGCAGGGAAGGAGGTGGAGATGAGGTGGGTGAGGCACTGGTTATCGGCAACAAGAGGAAATGTTTGGAAGAAACACTAGTGTTTCCAGATGTTTCTTTAAAATCCCATCTCAGCAGCAGGATTGATATTGGACAGACTTACACAGATTGGAAGTTGGGGGAATTTGGTGAAAGCACTATTGATAAAACACACAATTTCACTGTATTCTTGAACTATCATCTACAATCTTTTATGGCCCTTATCTTCCTCATTTAAAATTTTTAAGATTGTTTCCAGTTCTAAAAGTTTAGTATTCAAATCCAAATTCTGGCTTCTTGACAATTTTGCCATAGTTTTCCTATTTATACCACACCGTGTCCCCAAACTATTGAATTATTTTACTTTAAGCTTGATCTAGAATTCTACATTACTTATTTCAGTCCCCACCCTACACGTATTTCTTTCCTCCCAATTTATTTTCAAGGTTGAAGTAAAGTTCAAGTGAAACCTAGCAACACATAAACCTACAAAAGAGAAGGAGGATATAATTTAGTTTTTGGTGTAGAAGATACTATTTGTAGCTAGAAGCATACCAAATGTTCCCAAATCCATGAGTGAAGTTATATTAATGATATTTTTTAAGGATATCCTGAAATAGGATGTTTCTGACCTAAATGAATTATACAACTGTTATGATAATAACTGCCCTTCCAAGCTGAGAAAGCCCAGGTTTTTTGATACTATAATGTACTGCCTAATCATCTCTCTGTCATATAATTTGGACAACAAACTCTAATTTTGTTTTCCTTCATAATTAAAAAGAATGTCTTAAAACTGGATGACTTTTTGAAATGATCATGAATTCTTCATTTCTATTCTCCAAATATTAGAATTATTCAAGTTTATAACTAAAGAAATTTTAATTATAATAATATGAAATTCACTGAAAAAAACAGTGCTATATAAGCAGTGCTTCCCATCTTTTTCACATTATGACACTCACACAAAATGGTAATATTTGCATAGCATGCATGGGCAAGCTGCCGAGGCCACTGTCAGCCAGAGTCAACAAACCTAGTGGTGGTGGGAGCCCTGCAGGCTGGCGGGACCAGTATTTTAGCACTTGGTTCAACACTAAGGCACCCCAGTAGGGAAGCTTTGGGGTGCAGCATAGACTTTGGTACAAGAGTTGCCTAAAATCCTTCCATTCTTCTAGCTTAGCATACCTATTCCTCTTCCCACCACCTCACATTCCAAAAACCTGCATTTTGCTCAAGGAGGGCTAGGCATATGTGATTTCATTTTTATATTGGTTTAATAATTTTTACAAACCAAAAGAAAATAAGAGATGAAAATACAATTTTACTATTTTACATTAAAGTAAGATTATTGCACTATGCATAGTAATTTTAGATTGCACTATGCATAGTAATTTTAGAGGTAGACCTGCTAGGAGGGACTGGCAATAAACTTGTTGACCTTTGTAATCAGGATTTAATCAGCCATCAGAAGTATGTGTCAGTTCTCATTGTGTTCTCATCCGTGTGACTTCAGTTGCATATCTAATCAAAAGCCCAGCAAAGCATTACGAAATCAAGAATATCTTTGCTATTGTTTAGGACATTAACAAATTCCTTAAATTTTCTGTTCATTACCTCCTACTGATTTAGGATTGTAAAAGATTCTATAATGATAATTAAATTAGATGCTGGTTTGTCATTGCTGATGTACTATCACAAAACGACTCCCATTCTACAGAAAGAAAACAGAGAAGGAGAAATAAAGGGAGAGTGACGAAGGAGAGACTCTCAGTAGTGAAGAAAGGTTTGTTTGTTTTTTCAAAATTTAATTTTATAATAAATATATATGTGTTCATTATGAAATCTTTAGATAATAAGTAAAGGAAGACTTGTGGTAACTTTCTCAGGTGACTTATTCAAAGAACTTTTTCTTACAAACAAGAAACATAGATTCAAAATTCTAACAAATTACATCAATGACTAGAATGCATCATGTTATGGGTACCAGACTCTGTGCCAAGCCCTTTCCCAGACTTTCCAGACTTATCTAATCCTCAGAACAACCCCGTGAGGTAGGCATGTTATCTTCAACACATAAATGAGAGGTTGTAAACCAAACAAAACTAATTGGTCAGTCTGAGTCCATACATAGAGCAAGATTAAGAAGCTGGGCCACGCGATGCAAGTGCTTTCAATCTTGACACAATGCCACGAGCCCAACCATTGCAAGAAATAGGCCGTAGAGAAACTAAACTGCCTCGTTTTACTAAGTGTGATACTGATCAAATGTCTGTGGCTCCCAAACTTGGTTCTATATCGGCATCGCCTGGGGAGCTTTTACGATTCCTAACACCCAGGCCTCATCTCGTACTGATTAAGCTGCAGTATTAAGTGGCGGTGGGAGGAACCAAGTATTCATATTTTAAAAGATCTCCAGGTAATTCCAAACGCAATAAAATTTGGGGACTACTAACCAATGTTCATTTTGGAGGTCTCAGCCTCAACCTGGTCCTAAATTTCACTTAGGAGAAAGCATTGTGTGGAAGGTCCCAGAGCTAGACATCGAGCTAGCTACAGGCCAAGATTAATTCCTATTTATGGATATCTTCTCCCCTTCCACACTTAAATAACTACTACATACGAATTATTTAAATAATGAGACACGCACAGGCAAACTGAGCAATCACAGCACACTTTTTATGCACTGGAGCAGTCCTGGCTAAGGGCAGAGAAAAGAGAAAAATTTGGCAATCAGCCATTATTTAGATACCGCCAGACAGCCAAACAGGAAAATTAGGCCAAAAAATCCACTTGGGGACCTGATTATCCCATTGGGGTGTCCACCATGAACAAATGAGTCACCAAATTGCCTCCTCACGTGTTCCATGTCCTCTCACATGTTAGACATGAAAACACTCATTTTAGAAACTGTTCTTTTTGCTGTCCTTTGTAGAAGGTGAGAGATGAAGAGGACCTTACCTAGAATCCAGGCCAACACCTTAGTTTACAATGGGAATGAGGCCTCAGATTGTTTCCTCGTTCTCCCACCTCCTGCTACAGCCCATTGTCTCAGGGGAATGACCTGGGGTTGGCACAGTGCCAAGAAGGGAGTTTCGGGAGACTGGCAGTGGCAGTCTGTCAGGAATGGGAGAGCGATTCTGATACCCACCACGTTTTGTTCCCCTGGGCAGGTGAGGCATTCTCACTGGCATGGTTGGAACACAGAAAATAGTTTTTTAAATTTTGAAGAGGCTGTCTGTCAGAACTCTCTCCGAATCGGCTGTGCTACAGACTTTTGTCTTTTCTATGGTAACACAGCCTCGGGCTTTAATGAAAGAGGACAAGGAGTCTGAAGCCCTTGCTCTGTGAAACCCTTCACAAAGGTGTTAGGACCGTGACTCTTCCTGGGTCTCAGTTCCTACAGATCAGGGGCACCGCCCTGAGACCTGGGTGATGTGCGACCTCAGAACTGTTGTGGTCCCTGGATCGTTGTTTGCTCTGTGTCCCTCAGGGAAAATGAGCCAGCTGAGCAAGGACAGGAGAAAGAAGTGGGGCCTGGGAGAGCTTCTTAGGGTTCCCGCCTTTGATCCTCCCACACAATTGTATTGTACCATATCATTACCTATTCTCAGACTGTGAAACTTAACTTTTTTAAAAACTGCATTTGTTCTGTGAAAAATGACATAAACAAAGCCATTTCAAAATAGAGTCAGAGTCACCATCCCAGATGAATTACTCCTCAAACCTTGGAAATGTTTGAAGTGGGCAAAATAACCTTTGAACTGAGTCAAGCCAACACTGTTCCAAACAACTGTTTCTCAAACTAACAGGAAATCAGATATCCTGACAACAAGGACTGAAAATTAAAGAATTGGCACCACCATATATAACTAAAGAATAACTTAGCTTATTTGTACCTATTGAAACTCCTTTCAATTCGTGTAATTATTTCCCTTCCTCTTTCTCATAAATACCCCTTGTCTTCACCTCATAATTGGAATTCGTTGATTCCAGAATTCTTTGATCTCAAATTAACACTTGTTGCCTCTCACTTTGGCTTTTTATTCTTAAGTGTAATAGTTCTCTTGTGAACATCTAAATAGAGGAGGAAGGAAGGAACATTAACCAACCAAAATTAAGGTTTACCTTTGAATTACCAGAAAAAGTACAAACATTATTCACTTTATAGAAGTAAAACCTGGCCATGTCTTGATATGACCAAGTAAAATTTATCCTAGCAAATCGGTTCATTAATGACTGTCTTAGGAATAGATGTACGTGTAGATACAGAAAACATTTTGATGGTTGCCAGACGGAAGGTGGTGAGGGATGGGTGAAAAAGGTGAAGGGATTAAGAAGCACAAATTTGTTGTCACAAAATAGTGATGGAGATGTAACACATAGCATAAGGAATACAGTAAAAAATATTGTAATAACTATGTATGGAGTCCGACGGGTACTAGATCTGAGGTGACCACATTGTAAGTTATACAAACGTCTAATCACTATGCTGTACACCTGAAATGAATATAACATTGGATGTCAAGAGTAGTTGAAAAATAAAAGAAATATAAAAAACAATTTAAAAATAAACATACATTAACTTTTTAGCATAGCAATTTTTGCTAATCTAGCCAATAAATAATACAAAAAAAATAAAAAAGATGACTCAAACTTGCTTCCATAACATAGGGCAGCTGCATAAATTATAGCTTTTTTATTCAGACTCATTTATTTATATGAAGGTAGGCCCTAGAGCTCAGTCGGAATTAGAATAATTGGGATGATGAAGACATAAAAGTCTCTGCCTAATTAAGGACTTTTTCAAAACATGTTCCTGGAAGTCAGAGGAGAAAAAATATTGGGAGCCCTGGTGTCACGCAGGGTGTCATTCGGGGTCTCTGATACCGCTCCCCACATAAGAATGCAGGACATGGTGAGGCCAAAAAGGAACACCCACGGAGCCATAGGTAGGGGAGTCATACCACTATATTCTCGCTGGCGGCTGGGTTGGAGACACAGGAAGCAGGAGCCACACTGTTCGCAACCCTCACTGCGCCGCTTGCAGGCTCAGCCACCATCTTCTTGCTAGCCCCCATTCGCTGCTAGTGTAGCCACGACCATTATATTAGTGGCCAATGGCTCACTGGTTACAGCTGATGGCCAACTAGCCACAGCTGATGGCCATCCAATCACAGTTGATGGCCATTTACTACCTGAGCCAGCACCTTTCCACGTGAGGCCAAGAGCCTGGAAACTGCACTCTTGGCTCTGTCCTCATAGGCACCTACACTTAAAATATTCAATTCCTTTTCCTGAAACTCTGATTGGTCTCAAAATGATGCCACAACTTAACTGATATCACGATATTATAGGAAAATGTTGTGTGACATAGGACCAGATAAGGTACGTTGTTAACATCTCTAAAGCTGTGAGGAGGTATCTTTCATCCAATTTTTGCCAGTAAGTTCATGAGCAGATTCCTCCTCAGACATGATGGAGACCAGAGTGCAGTGGGTTGATGTATACAAAGCGTTGAAAGAAAAGAACTGTCAACTAAGATCCTATATCGGGCAGAACTGTCCTTTGAAAATGAGGGAGACACTTGGACATTCACAGATAAACCAGAGCTGAGAGAGTTCTTTACCACAAGACCTGCCCTGCATGAAGGGTGTTCCTTAGGTTGGAATGAGAGGAAACAGGGCTGTCACTCGCAGGCTTATGAGGACATGAAGATCGCTGTTCAAAGTCAATGCATGGACGATTATAAAAGCTGGTACCACTGTGTCATTGGTCTGTGGCTCTCCTCTGTGTTTGCTCCTTGACTTAAGACACTAACGTATAAAAAGCCACTATGAGTCTATGTGTGGGGACACACGATGCATCAAGATGTAATCTGGTGACATAAATAACTGCGTGGGGTCAGAGCTGTGAAGGAGCAGTTCTCATAGGTTCTAGAAGTTAAACTGGTATAAATTCACATACGCATGTTCTGACTTGATGTTAGGTCATAAGGTGACAAAGATATATTTCTTGTGGATGTTTCGTCTTCATCCGGTGTTCTTGGATCCCAGCACCCTTGGAATTTCCTGAGCGATTTGAGCAATGGGAACATTTTCTTTTTTCAATATCTGGTCTCTTGTCCTCAGTTCCTGAAATCACTTCAGAGCTATAAAGGTGACATGAGTTTCTTGTTAATCATAATAAGTCCCTTTTTTTACCACCATTGGGTTTGTGTTAATGGGGTGACTTTTGGAAAGCACCTGAGGAAGAAGCCTTGTGGCCAGGGAACCCGGTTATGAATAGAGGGCTGTACACTTCAGTCCCACCCCCAGATTTCCAGGGAGGGGAGTGGGGCCGCAGGGGGAATCAAGCTCCAGTGGCCAATGAGGTTGATCAATTGTACCTATGCAATGGAGCCTCCAAGAAACCCAAAAGAGGAGCACTCAAGGAGCTATCACATTGGGGAAGCAGAACGCTTGCTTGTGCCACCATGTTAGGCCCCGAACTATGGGGACAGAAGCTCCTTTATTCAGGACTTTGCCCCATGTATGTCTTCTTCATCCGGCTGTTGATGTGGATCGTTTAATATCCTTTGTAATACGCTGGTAATCTAGTAATCTGACTTCCTGAGTCCTGCCAGCTGCTCTGGAAACTTAATCAAACTCAAGGAGCGGGGGGGGGGGGGGGGGGGGGGGGAGGCAGGAGAAACTATGCTTTCTAGCCAGTCAGTCAGTAGCACAGGTGACACCGCAGACTTGGGATTGGCCTCTGAACGGGGCGTGCAGTCTTGTGGGACTGAGCCCTTCACTTGTGGGTCTCAGGCTGTCTCCTGCTAGAGAATCTGATCCAAGCCACAGACCTCACTCCAGAAAAAACCACATCCTCCTCTGCAAACCCAGTCATGGAACCCCTGTGCACAGGTCACAAAGGAACCAGCCACAGACAGTGGGGTTTGGGACAGCTTGGCCCGACTTTCACATTTTTGTGTGCTTTTGCCAGGTGTCTTCACTATGCGGGGTTGTATTGGCTCAGAGAAAGAGCTGGCCGATACATGCTTCAAGGTCAAGGAGATGTATAGCCCAGGAGATGGTGCCAAACCTAAAAGGTGACAGTGCTTTTTTGCCACTCCTGGATGAGAGAAGATGAGGTCTGTGTGGACAGCAAGGGCCGCGAGTTGAGGGAAATGGGAAGATGTTGGCCAAAGGGTACAGAGTGGCAGTTAGGAAGGATGAGTAAGTCTAGAGGTCTAATGGAGAGCGTGGTGACTCTAGTTCACAGTTCTGTGGTGTATACTGGCAAGCAGCTGAGACTAGATGTGGGGGCAGAACCCCAGAAAGTAGTTTCCAGGCTCTCGGCCTCACATAGACAGGTGCTGGCTCAGGTAGTAAATGGCCAACTGTGATTGCATGGCCATCAGCTGTGGCTAGTTGGCCGTCAGCTGTAACCAGTGAGCCATTGGCCACTAATATAACTGCTATGGCTATGCCAGCAAGAGAGAGAGAGAGGGAGAAGAATGGGGGCTAGCAAGAAGATGGCGGCTGGGCTGGCAAACGTGGATGGCGGTTTGCGGACAGTGTGGATCCAGCCTCCAGTGAGAGTATAGTGCCGCCAGAGAGAATATAGTGGTATGACTCCCCTGCCTATGGCTCCGTGGGTGTTCCTTTTTGGCCTCACCATAGCCTGCGTTCTTGTATGGGGAGCGGGAGCAGAGACCTCGCAGGCCTCCCTGCATGACACATGGCACAGCGAGCAGGGTCTCCCGCACGACACTAGATTTCAGGTGTTTGCACCACACACACACACACACACACACACACACACACACACACACAGTAACTATCAGGAGATGGATATGTGAATTAGCTTGACTGTAGTAATGATTTTACTATGTATGCAAAAACACCGTGTTGTACACCTAAAATGTGTATCATTTGTACTACAAAAACCCCAAGTAGATGTACCTGGGCTCTGTCACCTCTACTATGGCATGAATGACCCTCCTGCAAGGGCCACGCCTCACCTTTAAATCACTGGCAACATTTTCTGTCTTGCTCTTCTAAACCGGCCACTGTGCTGCGAGGAAGCCCACTCAGCCACATGAAGGTGGACCGAGGCCCCTGAACGTCACCCCAGCTGGCCTTCCCAGTGACAGCCATTGTGAGCAAGGCCTCAGCAGATGTCAAGAGGGGCAGAGAGGAGCGGGCCCCTGGGCTCCGCCCACACTGTGAAATCTTGAGTAAACAGATGAAGACTGTGGCTTTAGACCACTAAATTTCAGGGTGGTTTCTTACACAGCAGGTGACCCAGACACCGCCTAACTAGCTCTCTCCCCACACATGCTCCAGGTTCTCAAATGCCCCTCACCTCCTGTTAGAGACTGAAAGTTTGTCTCCTCCAATGCAGATACTGAAGACCTAACCCCCAGTGTGGCTGTACTGGGAACGGGGCGTGTGAGTGGTGGCTGGAGGTGAAATGAGGTCGTCGGGGTGGGGCCCTGAACCGGTTGGGCTGCCGCCCTTAAAGAAGAGGAAGAGACGCCGGTGCTCGCTGATACCCAGCCTCTGTAACTGTGAGAAAACAAACTTTCTGTTGTTTAAGCTGCCCCCTCTGTGTCACTTTGGTCTGGTAACCAGAGCGACTGACGCACCTGCTCCAGCCTCAGAGTTTTTGCACACACTGGTCCAACTGCCTGCAACGTTTCCCATGGTTAACACCTCCTGACCAGCGATGACTCTCAGCAGCTGTCCCTAACTAGGGGGCATCTCTGACCGCCCTCCACAGACTCAGCCAGGCCTTCCTCTTTGATCCCTCTCAAAGCAGCCTGCCCTTCCCACACACCACGGGCCAGCCTGGGGCTTAGATATCTTTGAATCATGCTTTGGTTCATGCTGCCCCCACCCACCTTGCAGCTCAGCACAGGGCCTGGCACATGAAAGTGCTCCATTGAAAAAGACGCTGGCTTAGCCCCGGAAGTCAGGGCTCCCCTTGACTCAGAAGTTCCGCTCCTCGATATAATGACAGTGACCAGGGCGATGTGTGACACAGCCTGGGGTCCTGTGCTCCAGGAGCCTGAGTTGGACCGGGCCTGGCGTGTCTGACAGGAGAATGGACGGACGTGTCCCGCGCACACAGCATTAAACAGCCATGGGAATGCAGGAGCCCCGGCCGCTCCCAGGAGCAGGGTGAGTCCCCAGGCAGCCAGTCCCCAAACAGGGCCCACGTCATAATCCATCCAGATGCAGGAGCACAGGCAAACTCAATGCCTCAGCTGAGAGGTGCCCACCTGGGAGTTAATCTATGAGGGCTGGCAGGGCACACATGTCACAAGAGTCAGTGTGTCTGGTCAGCCTGGGGAGAGGGCTCGCTGTCAGGAGGGACACCAGTGGCTCTGGGCTACTGGAAATGTCCCAGGTACTGACTAGGCTGGTGAACACAGGGGTCTATACCACAGCGATCTTTCAACTGTAGACGTCCATGTGCAGGCAGGGAGAGCCTGGTCACCTTCCCAGCCTCGCGGCGGAAGAGGCTGGGGATTTGGTAGTGCTGGGCGGCCACGTGCCCAGCTCCAAGTCGGGTGAGAGGTTGCTCTGAGAGAGAAGCGGGCAAGGTTATTGGGAGCCTTCCAGGGTGTCTGCCACACACCTTTGAATGTCCCCTCCTACCGCCCACCACACCCTATCCTGAGTTCATGCTTTATGAGAGAGTGTCCACTGAAAATTGCATTAAGGAATTCCTAATTCAGAACCAGCAGGAAACCATGGACCGGTGTGTGATTTTCAGTAGATTTGCTGGCATGTTGGTGATGGGATGTCCTTACTGACACGGAGGGGAATCTCTCTCTCTCTCTCTCTCTCTCTCTCTCTCTCTCTCTCTCTCTCTTTCTTTCTTTCCCATGGCGAACCCACTGTGAACAAATAGCCAGAGGCGTCTTGTCTCATGGCAGCTGATCGTGTCCCTCCCTGCTCGGGAGCCCCTGCTCTTCTGACCAAAACCCAGAGCCCTTGCTGAGGCACTGAGCTGGGGGTAAGGAGGGAACTCAGAGGCAGCCCCTTGGCCAGCCAGCCAGCGCCAGAGCCCTCAGAAGGAGAAATGCTCCTGAGCAGAGCCTTGTCATCGGAGCTGACTGCCGTCCAGGCCCTGAGCTGTGGGATGTTTAAGTTTGGAGATGCAGAGCAAAATGCACCAGTGGGGGCGGTCCTGAAAAAAAAGGCTTGCTGGCCAAATCCCCCCCTTGCCCAGCCTCGCCCTGCACCTCTGTCCTGTATGCATCTAACACCCCACTTCCTCCTGCCCTCACGCCTCCTGTACATTTCACGGGTCAAAGCTGCTTTTTGGGGACTCGGGAAGGCCCGACTCCTGCCTTAGAGATGGGAAACGGCTGCCCAGCTCAGTGACCCGTAAGCTACTTTGGGGCCCACACCCCTGCCACTTCTCTGACGCCCCACACAGGCTGGTTCATGGGACTTTGCTTACCGTTGTGGACCCCTTCCTCCCAAACACCACAGGCCTCAGGACCAACAGACCCCCTCGGTCCTTCTGAAAACATTAGGTCACAGCAGTGTAGTGTAGGAAGGTGACACACAACTTCTGCCTTTCCGCCTTGCGGTACAGCTCACAGCCTGTTCCCTCTGGAACCACATTCATTGCTATTGGAAGTTGTCGTGATTATTGTCTTCAGTCATTTTTCTTTAGTTGCTCTGACTAAGTGCAAGCCCTACATCACTACACGCTTCTCAGCCTGGAGGACGCACAGCCCCAATTCTGTATAGGGAGGGGCAAAACAGTGTGTCTGAGACCTCTTCCTGCAGCATCAGTTTATTACAAGATGTGGAAGAACCCGGTACTTTAATAAGAACCACCCACACCCCGCACACATGGAGGAAAAGAGCAGGGGTGGGGAGAAGGGCCCCGGGAACAACAGTCCAGGCTCTGAAGTTTCACCCAGGTGGGGGCGAGGGGTGGACCTGCCGTGAGGGCGGCTTCTCCTTGTCCCCCAGGGGGCTCCAGGCCAACCTCCACGGTCCCCAGGTATTTTGGGTGTGATGCTTCCCTAAGGCCACAGACAGACAGGCTGGGTACCGTCCTGATTTGAATCAGGTGCAGAGGACACTGGGGCACTTGGCACTCCTCCACCGTCCACGGGACCCAGTGCTTCACACACGTTGTGTACTTCTCGCACTGCTCCCAGCCGCAGCCGTGTGTCCAGCCTCTGGCCGATGTCTCGCACCATGTGGCCGGTGTGCCCGGCGCTCAGCATTTTTGAGTGCAGCATATCAATGCAGGGAGAGTGGCTTGACCTTTCGACAGTATTTGACTGTGGCCCGGCCTTGGCCATCCACGTTTAAGGATTAAATTGGCTTAACTTGGTTCCACTTGGTGGACAGCCAACAGCAGAGGTGGCTAAATATACGGGTGAAGACCCTCCTAGCCACCCGCCGACAGCCTTTGCTCTGGCCCGAGGACGTGCTGCTGGGGTCACACTATCACAATGCCCAGCATGGAGTAAGTCTCTAATGACTGAGCTGGTCCTCGACTCTTTCATGAATAAGGCATACCTGGGCATCGACGAAAGGCTGGGTTGGCGAGAGCTGGGCCTCGATTCCCGGCTGGCTTGGGGAAGGCGGGTGCCGGATTCAGGGCTGTGGGTGGCAGTGCTGTCCCCCGACTGCAGGCTGACGGGAGAACTAACAGGAGGCTCCTCGGCCTCCTGGTCTGATGGCTGAAGCTGGCGGGTTTCGGGAGGCCTGGGGCTGCTCAAGTCCGAGCCAGGGAAGGGCCTACCTTTAATGGTGCGGACCTGGAGCTCGGGTTTTTTTGTGCAGAGGATCAGGTACGTGCCCATCAGTTTGTCATAAGTCCTGCTTGTCACTGACTCCTCTATGTTCTCCGGCTGAAACCCCATCTCCATCATCCTCTGCGTGACCCCGGGGTCCATGTTCTCGCAGGGTGGCTCGCGGTATGGCCTGAGCGCCTCCTCTTGCTTCCAGTTGAGCCACGGCTCCTTCATCACATTGCGCAGCGCGGGTCTGTCGCTGGGCTTGAGGGTCAGCAACCGCCGCAAGATCCCCGGGCACTCGTGGGATACGAAAGCGGCACGTGGAAGTGCCCTCTGAGAACCCGCCGCCGCAGCAGGAGAAGCGTCGTCCGGCGAACGGCACCGCCCCGTGGGCATCTTGCAGAGCAGCACCCCCGGCTCCACGCGTCGCTTCCGGGGCCCTCACAGTCTTTGCCCAGGAAGCCCCGGGGCTACGCGGGAGAAGTTGCCCCAGAGCGTGCTCGGCTTAAGGCCAGTGCATTTCTGGTTGCGCCGAAGCCTGTGATTCTCACATTCAGTTCTGCATCCAGCAGCACATTCTCAGGTCTCAGGTCTCTGTGCACCACGGTCCGCTGGCGGCAGTATCGCCTGGCGGATGCCACCTGCCGGAACACGTGGCGGGCCTCCTTCTCACTCAGGCGGTGGTGGTCCTTCAGACAGCGATGCAAGTCCACTCCGCGCACGTGCCCCATCACGACGAGGAGTCTCTGCGGCGTCTCAATGACTTCACAGAGCTTCACGATGTTGGGATGGTTCAATAACCTCAGACAATTGACTTCCGTCTGTCCGCACGAGCCCTGAGAGCCAATGGCTTTGACAGCCACCTCCGACCCTGTCCAAATGTGCCGGGCCAACGTCACCTTGCCAAAGCTTCCCTGGCCGGTGGTGTGCAGGAGCTCGTAGTGGTCAATAAAGGGCTCCTTATGGGGAGAGATGGCTGGAAGGCCATTCGCCATGGTGACCCGCTGACTACACTGGCGGATAATACTAAGTATCGACGCTGACTATGCGAACAACCAGTACTAACTACGTTAAGTATGTGAACAATGCTAACTATGCTTACGAACGATGCCAGTAAATGATACTGACTATACTATGCTGATACAAAACAATACTAATAAACCATAAAAACTATACTATACTGATACTAACGCTACCAACGCTAACTAGGCTTATGAATGATGCGAATAAAAGATACTAACGATGCTATGCTGATACCAATACTAACAATGCCAGCTAGACTTACTAACGATCTAATAAGTAAAAGTAAACAATGCTAACTGTACTAAATGTAATAACAATGCTAACTATACAACAAGCTCACTGGTCCACGTCCAACAGGCCACCACGAATCAGCTTCCTGGGCTATCAACCGACAAAAACCTCAGCCCAGCCGGGACCGTGTATAGGATACTCTGGAACTCCATCACAATGGTGCCTTATGAGGTCAGAGCAAGATACAAGCAAGCACAGCTGGGCAGAAGCCACAGGGTTCTCTCAGTTACTCTTGACGACTCTACTCAGAAAAGAAAAAAAAAAAGGAGCCACAAAGCTTTGTGTTTGCATGGAATAGCAAAGGCTGATATTTACCTTAACGGAAATTAAAATTTGTAAGATGCTTCAGTGAACTTTTCATTTATAATTTGAAAATCTGTCATAACTTTTGTCTTTTAAAGACCTTATGGCGCTGTCGTGCGGGTGACAAGTGCGGTCTGTGCTCCCGCTCCCCACATAAGAAAGCAGGACATGGTGAGGCCAAAAAGGAACACCTACGGAGTCATAGATAGGGGAGTCATACCACTATATTCTTGCTGGCAGCTGGGTTGGAGACACAGGAAGCAGGAGCCACACAATCCACAACCCGCCGTCCACTTTTCTGCCAACCAACCAATTCCACTTGCCAGCCCACTTGCAGCTACAATCCACCATGCTAACTGCAATCCACTCCTCTCTGCAATCCACAGTCCGCACTTGCCAGCCACCATCCGCTGCTAGTGTAGCCACGGCAGTTATATTAGTAGCCAATGGCTCACTGGTTACAGCTGATGGCCAACTAGCCACAGCTGATGACCATCCATCACAGTTGATGGCCATTTACTACCCGAGCCGGCACCTTTCCACGTGAGGCTGACAGCCTGGAAACTGCACTCCTGGCTCTGTCCCCACACCTGGAACTCCAAGAGCAGCTTTAGAAGAAAGAGTTAAATAGAAGATGAGAAAGGCCTACAGACAAAGAGCAACTGAGACTACATGTCCTTCTGGGGAGGATATCGGTGGATCTTTAAGAAAGATGGCATCTGTGATTGAGAGGGGTGTGGGGATTACCTTTATCTGGTCAGAGACCAGAGACCCTCCCTTCCATTTGGTCAGAAAATGCCCATTTTCTGTACCATTTTATAATGAAATGTATAATATCCAAAGCTATCTGGATTAGTTACAACAGAAAAAGTTCACCTCTGTAAATTACTAAAATCATCAAAGGAAGGGACATTAATGAAATATATTAATCATGAGTTGGAAACAGAGCATTCCAGAGAAAAGACCTGTCATCATACTAAGTAAAAACCATCTATCAGGGCGAACAGGTAGGGGTGGCTCTTCGTACAGATAAGGTAGAAAGGACCTTCGTGCCCATAAGGTAGAAAGGGGTAATTTCCCACGTCAGACCACACCCATTTGTGGAGATAAAACCTGGAACCAACTGATCCAAGATGGAGGACGTCCACAAACCCTTTCTTCTGCAGAACTCTGAGCAGTGTCTACCTTCTGTGCTCTTCACGCAGGAGTACAGGCATCGTGCGGTAACTATTAGGAATCTCTGTCCTATGACCTTTCTCTCCTCCCTTTTGTTTTTCCTTCTTTTGCTCTTCAGAGAAACGGGTGTGGGAAACAGGAAGCAATCCTTTAAAAAAGCCAAGCCCATTTTTTTTTCTAAATTCTGAAATAGTGTGAGAACTACTTAATGTGGTTTTTAAAAGTACTTATCATCTGTGTCTCAAGTAAAATGTAAACAACATGAAGACAGGAATTTTCTCTTTATTGCTCCGTTGCTCCATCAATGCTTTATGCCCATCACCTGGAAAAATGGGTAGATGCTAGGTGGGTTATTAGAAATGGGTTATTAAAATCGCTTCATTAAATATAGCAATGGTCCTATTATCCTCAAACCCCATGTAGATATCTGTTAAATACAACAACAGCCCAGGGCTAGTGGAGCTTTGGGGACTGCAGGAGGAGGGACAGGGGCCATATGTGGCATGACGAGACAAAGATGACAGCTGTAGGACTCAAGAGCATAAGTGGGATTAAGAATGAAAAGGGTTAGAAATTATGAGTAATAGGAGATCAGGAAGACATGGAAATATGGGGAGGGTGCTTTCCTTCCCATAGCACATACCGTAAGATAGTGGCCCAAAGTAATTACTTGGATTAACGGGAAGGGTGACCCAGAAAGCAAGACGATTTAGGAATAATTGAATGAATACATTGTGAAACCATTCTTTCATTGTGGACAAACTTCCCTTCAATCTCAACTAGAGATTTGGAACAAGAGACCTAGACATCAATCAATGCTTATCAGATGGAGCCCTAAAAGTAAATCTCACCCTGCTCCATTGTTAGTTATTAAACCTAGACCAACGTACCTACATACTGTGAACTAATGAAAATGAGCTGAAGTTTCACCATGACTCTGCCTCCACGACCCTCCTTACTTTTTTCCTGAATTGCTCTCTATCTCAGGCCCTGGCTCTGTCCAGCTCTTGGCTCAGGAGTACTGATTTCAATCCTGCCTTTAACCTTTTGAATTTGAGATTAGCTCTCAGTCTTCCCAACACTTGAAAGTTGGTTTTTCCCAAAGGTTTATATTTTGCTCATTATCCTGATTTTAGATGAGAATCCATTTGATTATTGCAGCTTTGTAAGAAGTTTTGAACTCAGAAAATGTGAATGTTCCAGCTTTGTACTTTTTCAAGACTGTTTTGGCTATTTGGGTTCTTTGCTATTCCATATGAATTTTTAGATCAGCTTGTCAATGTCTGCGAAATAGTGTGCTTAATATTAAAGTTAAATGTGCAAAGAACCCAATTTAGAGTTACAATATACCTCAGAGATCATTCAGCCCAACATTCTTACTTTATACATAAAGAAAGATCTAGGGAGGCTGGGTCACAGTCCAAGGGCATGAAACAAGCTGGTAGAAGGCCCAAGACCAGAACACAATCACCTAATGCCCAGTCCAACATTGTCTCTGCTATATCATGCTGCTTTTCTAAAAGAGGACTGTAGCATCCCCACAATAGAAGAAACAAACAAAACCTTGTTGAGAGCATTCTGCAATTAGAACTAAGCACCAAAAATTTTGGTGTAACAATAAAAATAACTTTTGCGCTATTACTAAGCAGGTGTGCTAAGCAATTTATATTCCATATTATTATGGGTTCTTTGATTACAAGCAATAAACAGTGGCATGGCCAACTGAAGCCAGAATGCTGTGCTTCCAACAGAATCAGAGGGAAAACTGAACAATTAAGTCTCAGAAAGTACAGGGGCCAGAATGGCTTCTAAGACCTCAGTAGCAGAACTCTCAAAGAATGCTTGCATCTCAGTGTGTCTCCATTCAAGATTCAAATTTCTGGAAAGAAATTCTGATTATCCTCGCCCTGATCATGTGCCCACACTTGACATCACAGAGTGGGTCCTATGACTGACATCCCTCTAGAATCACATGGAGAACTGGAGCAGCGGGGTCTCGACAGATGAGATGCTGTATGGCTGTCATGCAGGGTCTCTGATCCCACTCCCTGCACAAGAGCGCAGGATAGGGTGAGGCCAAAAAGGAACAACAGAGCCAAAGATAGGGGAGTTCATACCACTATATTGCCGCTGGCAGCTGGTTGAGACACAAAAGCAAACATCCACCAGTATCCCAACGAAGGGTCTTCCTGCACCCCAGTCTTGTTGGTGGCCAGGTGAGACAAAGGAAATAGAAACAACAAGATCTGCAATCCACAGTCCACTTGCTAACCGCACTTGCTAGCCACAATCCGCCATCCACTTCTCTGCCAACCAACCAACCAACCAACCCACTAGAGTAACCAAGGCAGTTATATTAGTGGCTAATGGCTAACTGGTAACAGCTGATGGCCGCCCAGCCACAGAGGATGGCCATCTAATAACCGAGCCAGCACCTTTCCACGTGAGGCAGAGAGCCTGGAAACTGCACTCCTGGCTCTGTGCCCACAATGACCAAAACAAATGTCCCCACTATAAATACATTATCTCATTTAATCTCAACCACAGTATGTTGTAGGTAGTATTATCCTCATTTTACTAAGGAGAAAACAGAGGATCAAGGAGGTTAATAACTTGCCCAAGTTCACACAACTAGAAAGTGACATTCATATGTCTAGCATTTCTCTTGGCTCAGCCCTGAGGTTCTGGGTCTTTTCTGAGTACTACACTCTCCTTCCTACATCTTTGGGTACTATGCTCCTCTCTGGGTAGTATTCTTAGCCCTGTTGCTGGGCAGGATAAGTTATCAAGTCTCCCTTTGGTAGGAAAAGTCCCTTCCTGCTTGAGTTCTGGGATGAAAATGGAATGCGCAATTATGGTGCTCTATTTCTAAAACAACTAAGTCTCCCTTGCAGCAGGATTGGTATCCGACGATTCACTGGTGTGCGGTCATGCACAATTCACCTTGGCTTTGCACAGTTCATTTCTGTCACTGGTTGTGTTCCTACCTTTCACTTCAATAGATGGTGGTGAAATTTGATAGACATAAAATTGTGTAGTTTTATATATGCAAAATGATTGTTAACAGCTCCCATGGATCAAAACTGAAGTGTGTAGGCTGGAGAAAATATAGGTCTACCCACAGTTTTGAAATAATGTTTTTTATTGCTTCTTCCCAAGTAGTGATAATACCTAGCTCATAATTGATAAGATTTAATACGTTAATTTTTTTTTTTTTTTTTTTTTTTTTTTTAATCTAGCAAAAGAATACTTTTCTCCTATAAGGAATGCCTTGCTTTATATTTTAATGGCATGGCATTTTAATTGTTTTCTTTGGATTATATATAAAAAATGGAAAAGTAGAGAAAGACTCTTGTATGTATGTTAACTTTTTAAAAAAAAACTTCTAATTATTTGATTTAATTACAAAGGACAATTTACAGAATAAATGAAATCAAAGTTTTCATGAAACACTTCTACCCTGCATCAAAAATGCAACTAGCAGTGATATCAGGATAAAATTACTCAAGACATAACTTTTTTCCCTTTACTATATGTGATATTATGTGTCAACTTGGCTAGACCACAGTGCCCAGATAGTTGAGCAAACATTCTAGATGTTTCTGTGAAAGTAGTTTTCAGATAAAAATTAACATTTAAATCTGTAAACTTAAAAAAAAAACAACTTTTATTTAAGTGTGTTTGTCCAGGACCCATCAGCTCCAAGTCAAGTAGTAGTTTCAATCTAGTTGTGGAGGGTGCAGCTCACATTGGCCCGTGCGGGAATTGAACTGGCAACCCTGGTGTTATGAGCATTGTGCTCTAACCAACTGAACTCATCAGTCGCCCCTTAAATCTGTAAACTTTGAGTAAAGTAGACCACCCTCCATAATGTGGATGGACTTCATCCAACAGCTGAAGGCCTTAATAGAAATAGGAAAGACTGACCTCATACAAGGAAGAGGAAATTCTGCCAGCTGATGGCATTCAGACCCAAATTGCAACACTAACTCTTCCCTGAGTCTCTTGCCTGCCTGCCCACCCTGCAGATATTAGTCTTGCATCCCTTATAATTTCATGAACCAATTCTTGATTCCTTGAATCTCTCTCTCTCTCTCTCTCTCTCTCTCTCTCTCTCTCTCTCTCCCCTCCCCCCATATTCATAGATACACACATACATCTTATTGGTTCTGTGCTTCTGCAGAATCCTGACAAGTATGCTATCACTGCTATTGATATTGTAGCAACATATCTTCTAACATCAAGATGACCTAGATCCTTACCTATTTATCATGGAATTCGTTTAGTTACTTATTTCATGCCTAAGTTAATGTTTTATAATCTTGGTAAACTGTCTTGCAAATACAATGCCTGTTGTATAGAAAGTGCTCACATAGTTTTTGAAGAACTGAGTTAGAAACTATGCAATATTTCTACTGTACAAAAATTTCCTTCATATAGCATACATGATGATGAAGATGACTTCTCGTGGGAGAAGAACAAACTTAAAAGGTTTTTAACTTGTGTGGATGTTAAAAAAGGGGGGGGGGGAGTTCTGTGGAAAGTCACCTCACAGGGTGATCTGATCATAAATTCCTAACTGGGCAGGTCATGATGGGTAGTCACTCCCCAGGCATATAATGTTTTAGTAAAAGGTTTACCTTTGCCTTAAGTAAGTCCTGCCCATTGTTTCTGTGCATATAGGTTAACACACCTTCCGAATAAATGTGACCACATTCAAGAGAGCATATAATCGTAACTATCCTGTATTCCAACCCACACTTTGCTTTTCCCCACCTCCATGTAATCTTTCTTAATTTCAAATGCGTAAAAGAAGCTGTAAAACTGTTATTCTCCAGAGCATTTGAGATCTTGCTCCTTAACATATGCCATCAGTTTGGCTCAAATAAAATTTTATAAAGATTCTCTACAGGTTTGGATGCTTCTTACATTGACACTCGGTAATTTAGAATAAAGCTCTTGAAAAGTGATTATGTTGTCATCTTCAAATGTACTTTTTTTGTTGAACTTATTCTAGAGGGAAGATGCTATATTAGTCTTGGTATTACTGAGTAATTTAGTGAGTGTTTCTGGGTGGTATGCACTATTCTATGTCCCCAGGAAAGAGTGATTGGACAAGACAAAATGTAGCTTAAATTTCATGACAGAAATAATAAACAAGTAAACAAATAAAACAATAAACAAGTAAACAAATAAAAAATATAAACCTACTATTATTACTATGAAGAAAATGAAGTGGAGTAAGGGGCCACTGACTATTGAGGTGGGAGATCAGGCAAAGCCTGATAGGAGCTACCCCAGGCCCAGTACAGGTGGCAGCCATCCTCGGTTCACAGCTTGGCCTTTCCCACATGCCTCCAGGGTTAGCACAGCCAGTGAACAACTGTGGATCACTGTAGCTCCTACCAGGTAGTCCCCAGTCAATCACAGGCAGTGGGTGAACTAGGCCTGCATCAGAACCCCTCACAAAGAGGCCCCAGAACCAACATACTTGGAGGTTGGCTCAGCCCACAGCAGAGCACCATCCAATTAGAACCACATGTGGCACAACCAAAGGGAGGTCTCAACAGGTAAATCCCACTCAGTGAAGTAAGGCTCCTGTACAGCAGCCTGTAATCTGTGGAAGTGTCCAAATCTCATAGCCAATCAGCCTGAGGGTCAATCCCACCCATTCACACGCCCGATAGCAATCAAGGTTCAACTATAACAGGAGGACACACAAAACCCACAAAAGGGACACTCCTGGAGTACCTGGAGCAGGTGACCAAAAAGACTATGCCAGACCCCACAGGACACCTACAACATAAGGCCACCTAGCCAAGACTGGGAGACATAACAGATCTACCTAATACATAGAAACAAGCACAGAGACAACCAAAATTGTTTTGTGGGGTTTTTTGTTTGGTTAGTTTTTATTTCTGCTCTTTTTATTTTCTGCTTTTTGTTTGAAAAAGCAGAAATTCATGTCAATAGGGACAGAGCCATCCTCAGGTTATAGTAAAATGGAAGCCATTTTTCTTATTTATCCATCATTGCAGTTGGTGTTTTAAAAAAGACCTGAAGTTCATATGTAAACAAAATCTGTAAGTTTTCTCATAGTACCAAGTAAAAACAGCTGAAAAATACCTGGCTGTTCCTTCCCCAGGCTCCAAGCCCCACATACCCATTCAATCGATAATCCCTTCTTTGTTCCTCTTTTTCTCTTCAAGATTAAAGGATGCCTTTGGTGTTCAAGCTTTCTTTCACTTATTTTAGATAGATAGATAGATAGATAGATAGATAGATAGATAGATAGATAGATCGATCGATAGATAGACAGACAGACAGACAGATAATTGATGATAGATAGATATTGACTTGAAGAGGAATGAGGAGGCACACTTCCACAGGAACGGTGTTGATTCCACACTCTTCAGAGAGGCTCTGAGTGGGAATGTCTATCTGTGCACTGGGTCAGTCAAATAAAGTCTCCTACTTAACTACCTGGTCATCATGTACACTCTGAGTTCCTTTAGGTTGGTGCGAGTTGTGGTGAGTAAACACAAAATTGGAGCAAAGAAACAGAAGTAAGTTTTGTTTTACTTCTCTAAGTAAATGCCAAGTACTCCCTAAATAAATGCTTTTAGGAATAGAGTCAGCATTCTATAATTATAATGGTGAATCTTGTAAATAGGAGAGAAAAATATACAACTTTATGAAAAATAATTTTTAAGAATGAGGATAAAAGTTTACTCACATTCATTTCTGTTGAACTTATAAACTTCACATGCATAATAGCAACAATTTTCTAAACAGAAGAAATATTATCAAGAATATAAATATATCTCTACCTTGTTCAAATCTTGGTAATATGGAATATATACTCGATTAATCTTATGAGAGGAGAATTGACAAAACTAATTCAGCTCACTTCTGCCCCCATTAATTACAGGATTAGGAGTTAAACATATCTATTGAAATATTTTAACAGTGAATTAAAAGATGTTTGTAATTAAAAGGAAATGTAGGTATTATTAACCTCTCATGTTCCTTTCTAAAATTTCCTCCATATGGAAAGAGAAAACAAAGCTATAAAAACTATAACTTTAAGCAATTATAATAACTTAGTATCATTCATAGTTAGAAGAGGCCTTTTGATTGATTATATGCTTTGAATATAATCTTTTTTATTTACAAGTACACACATGCTATGAGATAATCTTCATTTTTGATTGTTTCTAAAATCAATTATTTTCTGATATTGTATTATCCATCTCAATTTTGATCCATGATGGTGAGAAAGATATACAGAATTCACTTAATTTATCCCCTTTTAAAAAGTCTGATTTGGTGGCCAACCAATAGTAGACTTAGAGTCCAGAAGCTGATACAAATGCATACTTCTTCTTCTCTTTTGATACATTTCAGCCAATGCCAAGTTCACCCTGAGTGTCCAGAAATCCAATCTCTCCCTGAGCCACACTTTCTCTTCATTTTATACCAGATTTCCTCCAGGTACTGGCCTTGGCCTCTGCTCTTGAGCTTGCAAAATTAATCAAAGTTTCCTGCCCAGAAACATACCATCTCAAATCCCTTCATACCCCCAAGTCCTCCCCTATTATACTGTACACTCCATAAAGACACCGACTCCACATATTCCTCTCCAAATCCCCAATTGTCACAACTGTGCTTGGCACACATGTATTTAATGAGTAAATTCCCACAGACATTAGATGTGAGTAACTAAAAGAACTTTCTGCCGCTAATATTGATCACTCCTTACTTAAAGACCATGAGGGATCTGAATAGAAAAGACAAAGAAGGTAAATGAAACAGAAAATCCCATTTTACCAGAATAATAAACGACTTCTGGGAAGAAAGCCATCAGCCAGCACCTGGGAAGATGGATCAGGGGCTTATTGAGTGCCTCAACTGATTCCATTTACACCCCAAACCAACTAAGATGAAGTTACATATCTGAAATTTGAAACTAGAACTCAGTGGAGAGTGAATTAGGATATGGGCATTTCAGAATGGAAAGGAAAAAAAGAACTTTTATGATGGACAGAGAGCAAGAAAAACAGGAGATATACAGCTTTTCACAAGGATGGCACCACCATCAAAAGCCATGTAACTGCCATGGTGATCAGGCCAGAATATGATCCTTAGCCAGCAGCAAGGAAGCCGAATCACAGAAAGGTGAGTTCACATTAATTAAGTAGGAGTTCCTCCTCCTCTCTCTGGGCTCTGAATTCCTTTGCATGTAGGGAAAGTATTTTGGCAGTGGGAGGGAGAAATCAAGGGGTAAAAGAGGTCAAAATATTACAATGCAGTCATGAGAGGAGAAAATGGAAAAAAACAAGGCTGCCTAAAGTCGTGTGGCAGTAGCTTTCTTAACCAGATGGGGTACAGAGTGCTTAAGAAAGCAAAAGTCACGCAGAGCTGGAGACCAGCTCAGGACTGGGTGATAGGAAAGAGCATAAACTCAAAACAGAAATTGAAACGTAGGCTCTGGGAGGGACAGAGATCCCCACTGACTCACCCACGTTATGACGACAACACAAAGATACCAGAGGTTAGGTGTCTCAGTGGCTTGTTTGCTTTTGCGCTTGGATATTTGTCCTGACAACTTTATTCAGCCAAGTCCAGGTATAACTTAACTTGTTTACCTTAAAATATGCCATTTTGCTCTATGATATCGTCTCTTCCTATATTCCCATTATTTTTCCTTATTTCATTTTTTTTCTCTTAGCCTCTTAATTAATGAATTCCTTTTGTCAAATTGTAACCAAGGTGAAAGGATTTTTTTCTTCTCCTACCTAGACAAGGAGAAGTAGTAAGTACAAATAGCCTGAAGATTAATTAGTGGTGGTGTTGGGCTGTTTGGAATCCATGAAAGAAAGTGATGAGAGGGACCTGGGAAGGAAGTAGCAGCTAATTGGGGTAAAATGAGACCCTATTTAAAGGGGGGCTCAGATTAGCTCATATTACTGGGACTTGCCTCCCCATACTCTTCTCTTTTTACATATAAGACATGTTAAAAGCAGTAGAAAATATTACATGTTAAATGTAATTCAAATGCCCATTTAAGATTACTGACACTTTGTAGTGGAAAGTGACTATGCACAAAAGCTCAAAGATGTTAAAAGACGATATCACGCAGCGACTCTAGTCCTGCTCCCCGAACAAGAACACAGGACATGGTGAGGCCAAAAAGGAACACCCACGGAGCCATAGATAGGGGGTTCATACCACTAAATTCTCACTGGCGGCTGATTGGAGACACAGGAAGCAGCAGCTACACGATCCGCAGCCCGCGGTCCACTTCTCTGCCAACCAACCCACCCCTTGCCAACTGCAATCTGCCCTTGCTAGCTCAGCCACGGCAGTTATATCAGTGGCCAATGGCTAACTGGTTACAGCTGATGGTCAACTAGTTACAGGTGATGGCCATCTACTACACGAGTCAGCACCTTTCCACGTGAGGCCAAGAGCCTAGAAAATGCTCTCTGGGACCTGTCCCCACAGACAAGTTATAAAAGCCTTAAAGTTCATCAAAAGAAACTAAAACGAAACATATCAGGTACATTTAGTATTATTTTTTTCAGTACGGTTGGTCAAATGTGTGAAAATAACCAACCACTTACTTAGCCTTTGACATATGACCTTTATAAAAGATCTCATAAAGTGCTAGCCCTATAAAATAAAAGTCTGAACACAATTATATTCTTGCATCCTATATTGTGGAGAAGTATTAGAACACCATTATGTAAGAAGCAGTCTTTTCCCTAGGTCGCTAAAATCATTCAACCTTCAGGAAGTTATTCACTACTTAGTATTTTAGTATTTGGCCAGTGGGACGATTTGTTTAGCAGCCTTTTCATAATTGAAAGGGTGATTCAGGTGATTGTAACCCGGTGTCCATGAACGGGCTTCAGAAGCTCCATATGTTTTCTGAAATAATAGGCATAACAAAAGGGAAAAATGCTATTTTGAACCATAACTTACTTCCTTTTAAGGAAGTTGAATCTGTTAAAGGAAACCACAAGGTCTAAGAAAATGCTTGATGCTGCTTACAAATTACATGGTCCTTTTGTTGGGCTAAACACCTTGCCTCTTCATTCTTCATCATTTTTGTGGGGGGAAAGAATCACATGATCTTCCTGGGATACTTATCCACACATAGGGACAAAAGAATTAAAAAGGAAAGGAACTTGTCGTGCGGGGAAGCCTGCGGGGTCTCTGCTCCCGCTCCCCATACAAGAACGCAGGATATGGTGAGGCCAAAAAGGAACACCCACGGAGCCATAGGTAGGGGAGTCATACCACTACGGTCTCACTGGAGGCTGGGTTCACTGGACGTGCGACTTGCTGTCCCTTTTGTCTGCAACCCACCGACGACTCTCTTTCACTCTCCTCCACTCTCCTCCGTAGCCGCAGCAGTTATATTAGCGGCTAATTGGCTAACTGGCTACAGCTGACGGCCAATCAGCCACAGCTGACGGCCATCTACTACCCGAGCCAGCACCCCTCCACGTGAGGCCGAGAGCCTGTAAACTACTTTCTGGGGCTCTGCCCCCACAGAACTCATAGAGAGGAAAACTTTTTTTTAAGTAATTTTATATTGCATATTTCTGAACTCCCTTTGTATTTAAAAAAAAAAATCTCCATGTGTCTCATTTTCTACAAAGACACATCAATATCTCCAGGAAATTAAGAGTCTTTTTTGGCATTTCCTCTTTTTCTTTTTTGTACATAATTTGTACTTTGACATCGCTGCAAAGATCTTTTCGAAGCCAAGACGACCCATTCCTTTCGTTGGATTTCTCTTTCAAATTCCAAAGACAAGTTCTCAGCGTTTTCTTTTGGAAACTCACCTCAGTAATTTCCAATAGCATTGGGCTCTCAAGACACCCAAGTGAATAACATCTGCTACATGAGTGTCTCTGTGTGACTAGTATGTACATGAGTTTATGAAGAGTTTTAACCTGTGCGAAGCCGATACGCTCATTACAACTTTTAGATGATTTGTTATAGTTAATGGTAGTTGCCAATAGAGGTGGTTGAAGGTCAACCAACATCTAGATGCTAAAACTTGCTAACAGTTTACAGCAAAAGTGAATCCTGGACCCAAATCTGCCACAAGTACATTTATGAAGCAAACGGGCAAAAAATGGGCATAAAACCATTCATACAACCTGTTCCATAAACTCTATGAGATCCCAGTTCTCTGTGCTCTGAAGTGGTTCGAACACAACTTGCAGAAGAGATTCATTTGATATGTTCATAACTTTAGGGATCATTCTTAAGGACACAGGTTTACTAGATTCTTATATCTTGTTCACATGATGGGGAAAGGACATTCTAAAATATTTTTATCTAATATGTATATCACAAAACCACTGATTTATCTAATGAGTGAACACAATTTCTAACTTGTATTATACTAATTAGCAAAGCCTTTGGTGGTGATGGGAGATAAAGGTATCTGGTGCAACTGTAGCATAACTACTTCTAGGGTGAAGCCTTTCCTAAATGTGAACAGACAACCCTGAAATTGTGAATTTCTGACTAGTGCAACTGACTACCCTGGTGTTGAGATCAAACTGAAACAAATGAATTATCACACTGTCAAGACTGAAGTGAATGACAGTAAAATACAAATGTCACAATGGCCCCTTAAGCTAGTCTCTTTTCCTTGCGACAAGTACACATGACCCTAAGCTAAATCAGCTTCTTTGCACCTTTTGCAAAGAGCAACTTTGGGGGAGTTGGAGGAGTACGAGGTTCAGTGGAAGGAGGATGCCCCAAGTCAAGGTGGTACCTCCACAGCTTGAAAGAATGAGGAGCATATTGGGGTCTGTGGGGACAGAGCCAGGAGCGCAGTTTCCAGGCTTTCGCCCTCACGTGGAAAGGTGCTCACTCGGGTAGTAAATGGCCATCAACTGTGATTGGATGGCCATCAGCTGTGGCTAGTTGGCCGTCTGCTGTAACCAGTGAGCCATTGGCCACTAATATAACTTCTGTGGCTACGCTAGCAGCAAATGGGGGCTAGCAAGCAGATGGTGGCTGAGCTAGCAAGCGCGGATTGCATTTAGCATGGTGGGTTGCAGATCTTGTGGCTCCTCCTTCCTGTGTCTCCAACCCAGCCACCAGTGAGACTATAGTGGTATGACTCCCCTATCTATGGCTCCGTGGGTGTTCCTTTTTGGCCTCACCATATCCTGCGTTCTTATGTGGGGAGCGGGCACTGAGACCCCCACCTGACACCCCTGCGTGATGGTCCACTCAGCAGGCAGGGCTCTGAATGTTAGTCCTGGAAATGTGATGTGCATACACGTTCACATTTTAACATACCAGACATGACTGGCCACCATCCTCAGAGATTAGCTCCTTTTCTGACTAGCAATTTTTGGTAATAGAGCTTTCTACTTCCTCTGTCATCTAAAATCATAAGCTTGATAAATTTTGTCTCTGCAATTTTCACATCCATTTAATCACAAAGCCTAGTCTTCCTTTATGGTATTTCCCAGCTGACTACATAAATTGTGAGGACCAGCACAAAATGAAAATGCAGAACTTCTATTCAAAGAGCAGAAAAAGGACACTGTTAAAGGAGGTAAATGGCTCTTCCATGGTCTTGCTCTCTCAGTCTGCCCTGGTGTGTTGTATTTGTAAGTTAATCAGCACTTCCCCCACTCATAGGGTCACTTAAGCCCCTCCCCAGGGCTACAGCTGCCAGGTTCCCTTCCTACCAGCTCTTCAGGCCCCAGGTGGGATCAAGGAAGCCCTCTGCTCAGATGCCCAGTAGACAGTGACCCACAAGATGGCAACTGCTGTGTCAGGACGGGCTTAGTGCCTAGATGGGAGAGGGACAAGCACGCACTCCCGTGGAGCTGCCCACTGACCATGTCCTGATCCTGCCCACCTGCTATCCTCCCTGCACCGGCACCAGGGTCCACTGGGGGCAGAGGGCAGCCGCAGCCACGAGGTTGGGCAGAGCCTAGGGAGGTGGTGAACTGGTGGCAGAGAACCCGACGTAGGGAGATGGGGAGACTTCAGGAGGTAGGATTGCAAGTGAACAGCGGCTCCAAGTCTCCAAAGCATGCTTCATTGTTCTATCAGATTTCTCACACACAATTCAAAGATAAAATGATTATGAATTTTAAGACAGTGACCACAGGGCATTAAACCCCAGGCAGGGTCCTTCTGAGTGTGGGGCCCTGTGATGGTCAGTGGTATGTGTCAACCTGACTGGGCCACAGGATGCCCAGATACTTGGTCAATCATTATTCTGGGTGTTACTGTGAGGGTGTTTTGGGATGAAATTCACATTTAAGTCAGTAGATTGAGTGAAGCCCGTTACCCTCTCCATGGTCTTCATCCAATCGCTTGAAGCCTGATTCGAACAAAAAGGCTGACCCTCCTCTGAGTAAGGTAGGTTCCTCCGGCCTGCCCGTCTTCAAATGGTGACATAGCTTTGTCCTGCCTTAAGGTTCTTCCTGGGTCTTAAACCTGCTGGCCTGTGAACTGAAACTATTCTTCCGGGTCTCCAGTTGGCCGACTCACCAGGAAGATCTTGGGACTTGTCAGCCTCCATAATCGCGTGAGCCAATGATTTATATTACCCTGTTGGTTCTGTTTTTGTGAAAAACCCTGACTAATACAGGCCCCTTGCACTGAGTGTGCCCCTATGAAGCCTTGGGTATCTCCCATACCCTCAGTTTCTTTCAGTTCCCACTGTTGCCAGATGCGCTCAGAACTTCATCTCTTCTTGCCAGTCTGCACCAGAGCTCCTGAGCTGGCCCCTCCTTTGGGCCCTTCCCTGTCAGAGTCGCACAAATATAATCAATCAGTGCCCCCCAAGTTTCTGTTGTGTAAGCCATGTAGATTGGGGTCGTTTGTTATGGGCAGCTTTAGGAAACTTACATGTCCACCATTCCCTTGGGCTGTTTGTAGAAATTAGTCTCCATCACATCTGTGTGTAATAGAACCATTTTTTATCTTAGGAGTTAGAGACAATGGCCCTAGGCTCGTTGAATTCTTTAAAATGGCAGGTACAAAATCCCACAAGCTCTTTCAAAAACTGACATTCAAATTACATGATTCTCAAGAATGCTGTCTTAGGCAAAAATGCCTCATGTGTATTCTAAAACACTTTATTTGGAGATTCACATGCAGTGGTAAGAAATAAGAGAGAGATCCCATGTACCCTTTACCCCGTTTCCTCAAATGGTAACATAATGCAAAACTGTAGTGCCATGTTGCAACCAGGTTATTGAAATAGATACAATCCAACGATCTCAGGCCGATTTCCCTAGTTTTAATCATACTCATTTGTGTGTGTGTGTGTTTTTATTGTATGTAATTGGATCACCTGTGTTGTCTCATGTATCCACCACCCAATACAAGACACAGAACTACTAGCTTCTTACCACAAAGATCCCTTCAATTCCTCTTTCATAACCACACCCACTTCCTTTTGTGTCCCACTCCCATCTTTATCCTTGAGGATAACAAATTGGGGAATCTCAAGGGAATTATGCTGACTGAAAAAAGGCAATCCCAAAATCCCACATACCGTAGGATTCCATTTATATAACGTTCTTGAAATGACAAAATTGCAGAGGTGGATAATAGGTTAGTGGTTGCCAGAAGGTGTGTATTCTCTTGAAAGTGAAATGTACTTAAACATTTTCAGGGGACTCAGAGTCCTATAGAGCAAGTTAATTTTTTCACTCAATAAACGTTTGGGAAAAACTTTTATGTGTCTGACACTACACTGATGCTGGGAATACTCAATCTCTGCCTCAGGAAATGCATTAAGATGCCAAGTGAGAAACCCTTAAAATGAAATTGAATGTTAAGCCCTTTGGTGGGGAAAATGACCCACCACATATAAGAAGCTCCAAGAGAAATAGGATATGACTGAACAACAAAAACAAACAAACAAAAAGGGGAAGGGTTGATGAAGAGATACAATGGTGTTTGTGTAAGAAAACAGTTCAAGTTCTGTCTCCATTAAGGAACTGAGAAACTGAGAGGATTTGACAGGTGAGTTAAGAATTTCAAAGTAAGTAGTTTCGGTTTAGATACAAGCACAGATAGTTAATGATAAACCATGTGGTCTTCGGACTCCTGGAAGAGGGGAAAAAGACCAGTGATGAACTTGAGCACCTAGGAGCTATAACACTGGTGGTGGAGGTAGGACAGTTCTGGTGGGCTGGGTGGTGGCAAAGGGGGCATGAGGTGTCAGCCCCTAGAAATTGGCACAGGCTCTGTGCAAAGGGCAGCACAGAAAATAACTGAACACAGCCCTTCAAAAATGAGCCCCAAGAGTGTTAGAGAGTAGGAAAGAAAGACCATGCAAAGTTCCAGGACAACTGGGAGCCTGCCATCTCACCAAAGTTTTGCATGCAGATCAGGGGGAAAGTGGGTGAGGGCACGTAAGAATTCTCTGGGACCTTATGTAGCAAATGAGTTTCATCTCCTACACTATGTTCTCCACTACTAAAGAAAAACAAAAAAAACCCAAAACTGTGAGGGAACTGTTATGGTTCACATTTACCGGGAGGAAACTGGTTTGGACAGACTAAGCAATTAGTCTGAGGTCACTTAGCAGCTGGTAATAGATAGAGAGCTAAGATCTAAATTCATCTGTCTGACTCCAAATCCAGCCCAACTCTCCCATCTCGGGCCCCTTGCTGAGATAAACAACAGTGGGGTCGAGGAGGGGTGTCCTGGTGGGACAGAAAGAAAAAGGAATTGGGGAAAGTAACATTATTTTGGAATCTATAGAAACTGAAGGTTACATTTCCTACTCATGGTTTTTTAAAGCAAAGTGAGCAATTTCCCTGGCTTTTGCTTCATGAATAAAGATGGAAAATTTGACTATTGGATAAAACTCTGCAAAATACCAGATGCTATATTTGAGCAAAACTTCTCTGGGTAAATAAATTACACTTAAAAATATGTACCAAACCTCAGTCAGGCCAAAGCAGTTCTACAAGAAATGTTTCAAAATAAAAGTGCAAAACGTGAACAGCTTAGGGACTCATGAATATCCTTTCATATTTGACCAGGATACAAGGTCAAAATAGCGCAGATGTGGTACCTTTTGGATGAAGGAGGATTGAAGAAACTGTAATAGAAATTGACCTAAAATTGAAAATACAGTTAATTAAATAAATTGGGATAGATAGGCTGTCCCTTGCCCTATGTAGATCACAGGTGTATCCAGGAAAGTCATTTTGCACATACAGCCCTGCACTAATCATACCGTCTGTAAGATTTGAAAGCCAAAGGCATTTTCTGGGATTCCCATGTTTCCATCTAATTCCTTGGACAGGAGATATCGAAATTAGCAATATTAGGGAAAGGTTCAACAAATTTAGGATTATGTATGAAACTGCATGAAAAGAGCACACAAAGATGGCAACAATACCTGGAGTGGATTTTGTTTTGCTTTCTCGTGTTTGTTTTGCTACTTGTTTATTTCTTAGACCAGCTGTAACCACATAGAATTTTGGCCTCCTGGAGTGTTGCTGAATTATCTTCAGTGACCATTAAATACACTAGAGAACAGGTCTGAATGTAGTACTAACAACTGGATAATATCGTGTTACCCATATTCCCACTGCTTTGCCTTTCAAAGCAAACAGTGCATTTCAATTTAATGTAATTAGAGATTGTAATGTTCAATACCACAGTCAGTGAATCCTTTTGTATTTAGACTAAAGGTCTCATATGCAGTTCTTAGTCAAGAATTGAAGTTACAGATTGAAGCAATTATGTTTAAGAAAAACACAAACTTTGTTCAGTTGCTTCCTCTCAGCATGTTCTGGTCGACATTTTTAAAATGGCATGTGAAAAGAAGTTTTTAGACGACTGAATGTGAGTATTATTTATTCATTTACTTAGAATTATTTGAACATCAGGGATATAGTCACATTTTCCCATTTGCTCTGTGACAGCAAAAAAAAAAAAAAGTATTTTCTCCCAAGGTCTGATAAATATGTATTTTAAAATACCTTGTAGACTATGAGTATATTGTGTGTGTGTGTGTGTGTGTGTGTGTGTGTGTGTGTGTGTTTTCTGTATCTTTGTTTGGCATATTGCATTACAAACAGGTAACATTACCACAAAAGACTTCAAAAAAAGTAATTTTTAGATTATGATGCTGAGTCAGAAAGTTTTCTAGGAGGTAATATTTTGTAAGACAGAAAGTAAACTATTCTTCTGAAGAAACCCCTAGTAATCTTAATAATTATTTATAATACACACTTGTATATAATTTCAGGGAAAGAGAAGTTTTTCTATAGCATGAGTCCAGTACATATTTTAGATGTGGATTACCATATTCAGTATTTCATTTAATATGATTTACAACCAAGACAAAACTACCAAATTTTCCCACAATGAAAGATCTATTAAAAGACCTTGTCTAAAACACAGTAGAATCACAAAGATACTAAAAAATCCAATTGTTATGGTATCGAGTCTTGTATGTTGCTAGAAAAGTAGTGATGGAAAGAAAACTAGAGTCCCTCTTTGTGCAGAGATACATTTGTTATAATATTATTTCATTGTATTCTACATATGTTTCATTGTAAATTAAATTACTTATTTTGTATAGACTGTGTTGCTTATGTATCAAATATGGTGTCACAGAATTTGGGCATTCCAGCTTTTTGAACTATGCTATTTGGCTTATATGGGGGTGTCAAAAAGTAGTCAAATTCACAGAAACAGGAAGTAGAATGGTAGTTGCTATGGGTTTGAGGGACAGGGGAATTAGGAGTTGTTGTTTAATGGGTTCAGAGTTTCCGTTTTTCAGAATGAAAAGAGTTCTAGAGATGGATGATGGTGCTGGTTGTACAACAATGTGAATATGCTTAGTTTACTGGATTGTGCACTTAAAATGGTTAAAATGATAACATTTAAGTTAAAATGGTAAATGTATCAAATGTGCCATGAAATATGTAGGCATTCTAGCTTTATAAACTACTATTTTGCCCTTACAGATTCCTAAAAACTAAAACAAATCTAACTATGAATAAATAAAAAAGTTTGTTTGTAGCTGAACCAAAAAAAGAGCATGTTAAATGGGTCCTCGTGACCCTGAAACCGAGACCCCCTTAGTGGTTCCAAAGCTGATTTGGGGACGCTCGGCTGAAGGGAATGGGGAGCATTATTCCTCCAAAGATCTAGACCTTCACCATGAATATTAGCCTTCTCTTCCATGGATGGTGCTCCTGCACACAGCATCCTTATACAGCTATTTAAGGTACAGATATTAGTATGTGGTAGTCTCAAGGACACTCAGTATACCTTATTGCGTACGTGAGTTTGAGTGCAGGTACTCAACTCAGTCATCCCTAGGTCTTTCCTTGATGATCCATTACACTTTCTGCATCAACTTGGGTAACCTACGACAAAAGTCAGGACTCCAACATGAAGGACAGAAAGAGTGGGGATAGGCCTGGGACATGGGCCTGGGTATAGAGCCTCTCTCTGGCCAAAAACAGAGGATGAGAGGAAAGGAGAGGAATTTGGGGTGAGGCCTTTAGGCAAAAGTCCAGCTGGCCCACCAGGCCAACACAGGCTGCAAAAAAAAAAGAGAAGTTGGGAAATTTGGAATCCATATAGACACGTAGGATTCAACTTGGCTCAACTGATGATGGGCCTGGCTTGGCAGGGAAGGAGTTGGTGGGGAGAAAGGAGTAACACTCGCGTCCCATGGCTTCTACCAACAGGCTGCACTTGATCTTAGCCAAAAGGCCGAGAAGCGATTCTACCAACAGGCTGGATGAAGTTTGAGAGGTCTGAATGCACATTTTTGTAAACATTCTGAGTAATAATTTTTAAACCACACCTGCCTGTGGTATTTAACCCAGCGTGTGTATCAGTTTGACACTTTAATTCTTGTTTTTATTATTCTACCTGCTTTTCTCCTGCTATTTTTAAGAAAGGTAGGCACGTTTCTCTCTACAGGTTGGATTTTATAATCAATATAAACACGCTTTAATATTTTAACGTAACTTTACACTCTACTCCCAGAACTGGTCAGCTTTTTCTTCCCCCCAAAAAACCTTTTCTTCCAAGTTTCAGTTATCAGTTATACTACAAAAAGCTACCACGAAACTTAGCAACTTAGAACAACAGCAAACAATTATTTCTCAAGATTCTGTGGGCTGGCTGGTCTTAATGGGGTGGTCCCCACTTGTTATTGTCTGGGGTCACTCCTGTGGTACATTCAGGTAGGGGCTTAGCTGGGACTGGAACATGCAAGATGACTTCATCACAAGGCTGGTGCCTCAGCTGGGTGGCTGGAATCGTTTGGGTCTACCTAGGTCTCTCTTTCCCTCTCCATGTAGTTTCTCCTGATTCAGTAGCCTCATCTGAGTTTCTTTATGTGATGACTGGATCCCAAGACAAACAGAAGCTGCAAAGCCCAGAAGTCACACAGCATCACTTCCATGGCATTTTATGAGTCAAAACGAATCCGAGGGCCAGTCTGGGTTCCACAGGAGGGAATACAGACTCCACCTCTTGATGGTAAAAGTGGCATGAATTTACAGGAATGGAAGGGATAGTTGGTGACCATATTTGCAAGCAATCTACTACTCCATATACAGAAAACTGATGCCAAATGGAATATTCTGCTTGAGAATGGATCCAATCAAAATTCTGAGGCTTTTCATCAAGTTTTATATTTAACAATATTAGGTAATCCTTCTATGGGAAATAGCATAGTATAAGTTACAGTTTTCTATAAAACCCTGCACCCACTGAAGAGAGGGTGAATTTTCAAATACACACCAGGCATGTGCTTTGAGGCTGGGCCTGTGGGTTTGAACCTCGGCACTGCCAGGTACAAGCAGTAGCACCTTGGGTAACTTCCCTTTCAGTCTCATACTTTTCTACTCTGAATTTATCAAATTACTGTGAGGATTAAATGCATCAATATATGTAAAGTGCTTAGAGAAGAGCCTGGCATACAGTAAGTATACAATAAATATTGGCTTTATAAATGATCATTACCTATTATGTAACACAGCAACACCTGTTTGGATTAAACCTCCTGGAGCTGCAAAGCTCTCTGTAGTCTTATTAAAATTAATCATTAATCCTGATTACTTCCCCTGCCTCCCCCACTTCTTGCCAAGTAAAAAGGTAGCTGAAACAACTGGTTAATTAATGGGTGTTCTAAAGAAGTGATTTACCATATTTTAAACGCTGCAATCTATATTAAAAATATAATTTACATTGTAACCCAGAAACTCACCGACACCTGAAACTGTACAAGTGTTTCATGAAACAATGCTTACCCTCAAGTTGTGATTCTTTTTCATTTTCAGTGAATCAGCATGTTGGTTGTGACCCATATTATTAACTTAATTATTACTGAAGAGTTTTAAGCTATATACTATGGTCATTGGTGAATTGGGATGTTAAACACACTTTCAGCTGAGGAATTATTTCAAGTGTGGTGCTATAAGAATATGCACACATCCTGTTCCTACAGGCCAATTCTATTATGGAGCAAAAAGCTCTTTCACCACTATGGCCTGACTTCCCAACTCAAGAGGCTTCATAAATTCTTTCACTGAAACATGGGAAACCAGGGGAGGCATGTGTACAGTAAATGCTGTGTTTTGTGTTTGTTTTTTTTTGTAAGAAACAACGTGCCTTGTTTGTTTGGACCTCGATGGAGCCAGGCTGGAATTCCTACTTCACAACTTACTACACTGTATTTTTTAGCAAGTTTTTTCAACTCAGTTTTAGAGTCTTGTTTTTTTGATTTGTTGAAGTTATTACACAAATAATACCTACTTTGGTTGAGTTGTGAGCATTAAATGAGAGCACACACCCAAAGGCCCAGTTAAATTTTGGCACCAAGTTCTCTCAGAATGCATTTCTTGCTTCCTCCCACAATCATGCAATACAAACTCCAGAACTCAGTTATGCTTTAGGTTCCTTGTTTTATATTTCTAGAGGAAAAGCTAAGACGTGGTAGAACACTTACTATGGTCAAACCTTGTCACTTCTTTAACGCAGCTTAATTTCTACAACCATGTGTTGTCCTGATATGGATATGGCTTATGCAACAATTTTGTGTTCTCAGATCAGGTTTTGTTCAGTGGGGTCTGCATCGATTACCTAGTTATCAACACAATCGTGGAGTGTGTGTTGAGAGGAAAAAACATTTCTAACTGTTATGTTGCTAAATAATTTAAACAAAATGAGGCGCAAAATACAGGCACTGCTGGTTCCTTGGGTCAAACATTTAAGGTTACCAGCGTTCCAGCGCTCTGACCAGGTGGTATTTTCACGAGGTTAACTAGCTTTGAAGGCGTCCAGAGGAAATTGACTAACGTGCTAGGTTGACACCGGGACCACCTCAATACCATCCTAGCCGGTCGATCTCTAGGATGGGACTGGCTGTTTTAAAATTTCGGCCCTAAGGTAAGGATTATGACAGTGTGCGTGAACGGGGGAGGAGAGGGCGCGACACATTTTTCCCTCGCCTTGGCCGCAGCCCCGCGCCCGCAGCGGCGCCCTGGCTCCCACGTGGCAGGTCCAGATTGAGCCGCGCGGGGCGGAGGGCGGCGGGCGGCCCGCACACGCCTCCCTCCGCTCTCCGGCCCTTCCCTCCGGCCCGCCCGGGCGCCCGCTCGGTCCTCCACCGCCAGGGGGCGGGCGCGGCTTCCCGGCGGCGGGGGCCCATTGGTCGCGGCGGGGACGCGGGGGAGGAGGCCCGGCGGCGAGTCGGCTTCCTCCTGGCCACTCGCGGAGGTGAGGGGAAGCCGGAGCAGCTCGGGAGGAAGCGGAGCGCGAGCGAGAAGTGGCGGCGGCTCCCGTCGGCCTCCGGCAGCACTGACCGCAGGGAGGCCGAAGGCGGGCGAGCTTGGCGGAGAGGCGGGCGGGAGGCCGGTGAGACGGTCGGGGAGGCGGACGGAGCCGCGGCCGAGGGCGGGGAGGATGGAGGGAGGCTGGGGGGCACCGGGCACCCACCTTCACCTTCATCGTCCGCTCACCGCGGGACCGCCGGCCGGGGACGGCCCCGGGGCGCGCCTGGGTCGTCGTGGCGCGTCCCGCCGAGGGGAGGGCGAGGGCAGGACGGGGGTCCCCAGAGCGCGGCTGGCCGGGGTCCGAGCCGTCGCCTCCGCGCGGTCATCTCCTACCAGGTGTCCCCTCCCCGGGCTTTCGCGGAGGGCGGGGCGACGCCTGCACCTGGCGCTCCGACTGGGCGCTGGCGCTTGGCGCGCGGGCTCCACGCGGGGGCTCCTGCTCGGGAATGTGGGCTGAGTGCCCCAAAGAGGCGGGGATGGGGTTGACGTTGCATTTGAACTCTGTGGAGGGCCGTCTTGGCTCACTTGCAAAGTTTAAGTGTCTCCTAAACTGGAGGTACTTGTATTTTTAAAACCTACCCAGCTCATTGGTGTTGGATGTCACTGAGGAATGTGCTGTTAGTTCTTTTTCTATTTCTTCATTTGTTTACTATCTTCAGTTTCTACCATATGGGAACATGAGTGACCCTAGATCTAGAGATCAGTGACAGATTGACGATATTGAGACAGCCAGCTTAGATTTTTATGTGTTTTAAACTTCCTCTACCTTTAAAAAAAACTTTTCTTATAATACAGAACTGTCTAATTGACAGAAACTGTGTTTCTTTAGTCAAAAATCTATGGATACAATATTAGATAATATGATAACTTACTAGGCACTGTGCCAAGTACTTTCATAGGCACATTTGTTTCTTACAACCCATAGAGTAGGTCTTTTTATCTCTCCCAATTTTGCAGAGAAGATATGAACTCCCTAGAGGTTACATAAAGGTTGATGCTGACAGTAGATCCCAGATCCCTTGGACCCTTGACCTTTGTGCCACACAAATTGTGCCCTGTCACTTTTTCCAAGTTCTGGGAAACATTACTATTACAGTCCTATGCCACATAATACGATTCGGTCAACTACAGACCGGTGGTCTGAAAAGATTATAATGGAGCTGATAATTTTCCTATCACCTGGTGAAGTCATAGTGCAACGCATTACTCACGTGTTTGAGGTGATGCTGGTTAAACCGACCTGGGCTGTCAGTCGTTTAAAAGTAGAGGTCATACAGGTGACTCTTGAACAGTCAGGGTTAAGGGCTCCACCCATGTGCAGACGAAAATCCATGTGTAAGTCTTGACTCCACAGTCTCCTTTCCTGTCTGCAGATTCGACCAAGTGCAGGTGGAAAACCATTTTTGAATTTCCAACTTCAGTTTCCCAACTGCAGATTCCCAACTGTGGATCAAACACACTGTTTCTTTCTGATGCACATTTTGCTTGAACACTCAGATGATGCAAAGGGCCGACTGAATTTATTGGGGGGAAAAATCCGCATGTAAGTAAGGACCCCCACAACCCTTGTTGTTCAAAGGTCAAATGTATGTTTGGTACATACTACTTGATAATGATAATAAACGACTATGTTACTGGTTTGTGTATTTGATGTCCTATACTTTATATTGTTATTTTAAGCATACTTTTTTTGCTTATAAAAAGTTGGCTGTAAAACAGTGCGATGCTAGGCCTGCAGCAGCCTCATACATCTTGTGTTTACCGCATCTCCTGATTGCATCATTGTCTCATGCTTGATTTGTTGTTTTTTACAGTAACATGCTGTACAGGCTTGTAGCCAAGGAGCAATAGTCTAGACCATGCAGCCTAGGTGTGTGGTAGGCTGTACCATCTAGGTGTGTGTACGCACACAAGCATGAAGTCGCCAACGACGTTTCTCAGAACCTTTACCTGTCGTTAAGCGGCACATAACTGTATTCATACAATGTATTACAGGGTACTAATACAAAGGGACCTCCATTTAATTTTATAAAAGTTAATAACATGCCATTCAACAGGAAATCGACAGAATCTGCATCCGGCTGTGGGTATATCATTCACTATACCTCTTAAAGGCTGCCAATTCCTTGAGTGCTCTGTTTGCTAATTTAGTCACTTTTTTAAAAATTTTATACAGGTTAGAAGCTTTGTTTCACAAATTCTGCGTAGTGTTTTCTTAGCTCCTTAAAGACCAGCATTTCTTGATAGTAAAGAAATAAGAGATGAATGCAGTGATTCTCAACCTGAGGAACTTTCAGGATTACCCACAAATGGGGCTTTTTATTTATTTTTAAAAGTATAGCTGGTGTACAGTCTTATATTGGTTAGTTTCAGGTGTATAGTATAGTGATTCAATCTTTTTATAACTTACACTGTGATCACCCCACTAATTCTAGTAATCATCCATCACTGTGTTAACTTTTTAGAAAGGACACAGGCCAGGCTCTCAAAAATTCTTAGTGTATGGGGGGCTTCCGTTTATAGGGAGTTAAAAGAAGACTGAGCACCACTGGGTTAAAGCAACTTTCAAAATAAATTTTAATTATTATTTTTTTATTGGGGAATATTGGGGAACAGTGTGTTTCTCCAGGGCCCATCAGCTCCAAGTCCAGTTGCCAACTGCATCCCATGTGGGAATTGAACCAGCAACCTTGCTGTTGAGAGTCAAAATAAGTTTAATGGCTGTTTTATTACAAAATTTTAATGTGGATTGCTACTTTAAGCATTGCCAACTAGTTAATCTTTTCATAATGAAGCTACATTAACATGTTGCGTACGGAACACTAGAATCTTCACGAGGGATTTAAACCCCGCTGTACGCAACGTGTTAAAAAAGAAAAGGCAATTGGAGAGGGCAAAAGGCTGAGAGTGTTAAATGGCAAAAAAAAAGTATTGTTCCTTGTTGGGGATCATAACAGTCTTACTTTTTTTTAAACCAAAATTTTAGGTCTTAAATGGTGAGTCTCAGTATTTAAAAATATATATATATATATATATATATATATATATATATATATATATATATATTTAAAACTGTGAGAGTGCATATATATATATATATATATATTTAAAACTGTGAGAGTGCCTGCTCTGTTCTACATTTCATTACTTCATGAATGGCATTGAGCAAATTATTTAATATCATGCAATGCCTTGCTTTTGTAATCTGATTGGGGAGCTTGAACAAGCTTCCTAAGATCTTGAAACTTTAAAAGGTTTTATGACCTTTACTCATCTTCTAAAATACAGTCAGCTGACTTTCTCTGAGAGGAAGAAATTAAGTGTTTCACCACCACAGCTTACCTCATCAGTGTTCTTTCAGTCTCTTCTTCATTGGCCTGTTTCATTTGGTTGAAGCTATTCTTGTATTACAATTTCCTTATTTCTAGTGTGTTAGTTTTTTTTCTGCTGTTCATGATTTTTCTAGTTTTACTCCAGTGAGTTTTTTCTTTATAATTTCCTTTCTTTAAAAAATTAAATTTAATTCACATAACCTAAAATTTGCCTTTTTTAAATTAAAGTTTATTGGGGGGACAATTGTTAGTAAAGTTACATAGATTTCAGGTGTACAATTCTATAATACCTCATCTATATCACATTGTGTGCTCACCACCCAGAGTCAGTTCTCTTTCCATAAAATTTGCCATTTTAAAGTGTACAATTCAGTGACGTTTAGTACATACATAGAGTTGTGTAATCATCACCTCTGTGTAGTTCTAAAACATTTTCATCACCCCAAAAGGAAACCTCATGTGCATTAAGCAGTTACTCCCCATTCACCCCTTCCTCCAACCTCTGGCAACCACTAGTCTGCCTTCTGTCTCTATGGATTTACCTGTTCTGGATGTGACATATAAATGGAATCATACAATATGTGATCGTTTGTGTCTGGCTTCTTGCACGGACCATCATGTTTAAGGCTTCATCCATGTTGTGTAGTCTGTGTCAGGACTTCATTCCTTTTTATGGCGGAATGATATTCCACTTACAGATGCATACCACATTTTGTTTAGTCATTCATCCATTGATGGACCCTGGTGAGTTTTTGTGTGCTGGTGAGAAAAAGTTAAATGGACATCTGTAGCAATGAGTCATTTCCTGAAGTGGTTTTCATCCTAAGTTCGAAGAGACTCGTAAAGGTTGTATCATCGATACCTTTGTCTTTAGTTAAGTGATCATTAAATGTGTTTTGAAGGAACTGTGGTTCACAGAAATGAATTTTTTCATTGGTTCAGAAAATTGTACACTAGAAGCTTCTTACTGCCCATTTTTTGCAAAAGGCTGCTAACTTGCATTGTTTTGGGTTTGTTTGTTTTTTTGGTAGAATTAGTGTGCTGTCCAGGGCCCTTGGGCAGATGGAACCACTTTGCTCCTCCATTTCTTCACATAGAAGGTCTGACTGAGAATTATGTCTCCCCTCGTGTAGTTAAATTCTGCAGACTATTTAAAGACGGTAAAATGCAGTGGATATGTAAGGGAATTCTTAAACATTGGTTCAGAATAGGAACCTGTAACTTCTCATCTGATATAAGGTAAAATAGTTCCATGAGATGAAAATGGTCGTCCTGTATATAAATCTGTGCCTTTGTCGGCTCTTTTTGTAGCAAGTTACGAACAGGGTACTTCTTTACCCTGCTTATGTTTAACTTTTTATAGTTAAATGTATTTATTTTATTTTTGCCATTGTTCTAAATAATATTTATTTCTATCCATTTATCTTTCTTTCTCCTCCTAAGTGGCAAAGTGTAGGATTAAAGTAGTTTAGATTACAACTGTTTAATCAACAGTTGTAGAACTCTGAAGGAGCAGGCAGAACTAAATAGCATTTTGTTTCCTGTTTGGGGGATGTTTGGGCTCTCAGTTACAGAAATCTGATCATTTCATTTCTTCAACTGGATTATGACTTTTAAAGGAAAATTCTGCTAGGTAGGTGAAAAACTGCAAGCAGACATTTGGGTAATTTTTAATCCAAAATTCTATTGTAACCATGCAGACAGGAGTTCTCTCTGGTTTGTTTCTCGGTATGCTGTCCCCGGATTTACTCACTGCCCCTTCTCCCTCTTCACCCCCACAGGAGACCTGGCCCAGAGTCAGGATGACTTCCATTCATTGTTAAGGAAAGAATGAAATTTCTTGTCATATGAATTTTACCTTTGGGCTTTTTTGGCCTAGATCTGCCTCAGTTTTTTTTTGTTTGTTTGTTTATTTTGTTTGTTTGTTTGTTTGTTTGTTTGTTTTAGTTCCCCTAAATTTCTCCGTGTGGTTGGGTTGGTGCAGATCCGAAATTCTCAGAGCTGAGCATGAATGCGAATCAGCTGGGGAGCTCCTTCACCGTGCAGGAGTTTTAGTCCTCCCTCCTAGGAAGTTGGGGCTCAGGAGTTTGCATTTTAAAAAGCCCACCACTGGTAATTGTGCTGCCTGCCATTACACTGTAGTTAGGGTTTCAAAAAACCCAGATAATGATCTTTCATTGAATCTGAGATGTTTGTATGTACACCATTATTTCATATACTACTAAGAAGAAAAAAAGAAAGTAAGTCTAATCCTGATTGCAGACATGTTAAATGAGGGACGTAGTGTGCACCTTAGAATCAATAAAATAGAGTGAACCACATGCCCCTGTTCGTGGTAAGGTAAAGAATTACTAGGAAGCATGGGAAGTAAGAAATAAAGCAACTATAATGCAGCATTTCTTCAGATCTTTATCATGCAAAATACTTGTTTTCAATAGGGTTTAAGGTGTCCTTACTTGACATGTATTTGTGATGATGATTATGAAAATGACTGATGACTTTGCAAATGCAGTTTCGCTGTATTGTACGGTATAAGGCACTCCAGCTTGGCCCCCTGTTATTTTCATCCTACCCACTGCCAGCCATTTACGTGTTGATGATTCAGTTCAGAAGTCTTATGTCTTAGCTTATTTGTACTTCAGTGATTTCCGTGTTGTAATTACTGTCCACTGCAATATTTACTTAATGTCATGTTGACATTGGGTGTAGCTTGATCATTTGATTTCTGTCATCACCCTACCCCTCATTAATGCCCGCTAGCTGATTAGAAGCATATGTACCAACCACCTACTGTCCTCTCTTGAGTAATGTTAGGATACAGTGGTAATAATCAGGGTTAAATGATTATTACAAGACCCAAACCTGCCAGAGTAAACCCGAACTGTGGCTGCCAACTCGAAAGGACTGCCATGGGTGGCATATTGGGTGCTACTGAAGGAGTGAATGTAAGTGAGAACAACCCTGTTTTCACTGATGAGAATTCAGTGAAGGAAACCCCCCCCCCCCCCCACTGTCATTCCTTAAGTAGCATCGTCTTGGAAAATGAAATGTCTGCGTCAGGAAAGAGTTGCTCAGCTAGTAACGTTTTTCCCTGAAAATAAGATCTAGCTGGACCGTCTTGGAGCAAAAATTAATATAAGACCCGGTCTTATTATACTATAATATAAGACCGGGTCTTATATAACATAATATAATATGATATAATATAACATAACATAACATATATAATATCGGGTCTTCTATTAATTTTTGCTCCAAAAGACGCATTAGAATTGATGGTCCAGCTAGTTCTTATTTTCAGGGACACAGGCATATTGGATTTGGGAAGGAAAGCAGAACACGTGCCCATTTAATGTTTAATCACTTGAAGTATTTACCGAAAACATCGTTAAATGCTTGTTGGTCAGCTGAAATATTTCGGAAGTCAGATACCGCAAATTTCTGAAGAAGTGAGAACATTAGATCTCTATAGATCTCTAGCTAATCCACACTGGTTGAAGGGGCTGTGCTGTGAAATTCTTCATGTGGAGATGAACCCTGTTGAAATGCTTTCGCTTTCTGAAAGTATTGTGTGTGATCTGTCAGGTTTGGTTATGACAAGGAGGAAATTCTGAGATGTCCTAACTTAAATTAGAGCAGGCTGGAGGGTGGAAAGAAGAGACAGGAGGCTGATCAGTTGACAACTGCCCAGCAGAACCAACAAAAGACTGCTCACATTCCTGAATGTGTATCGATACACTTCAAGAACTTCCAGGTGGCTAGTTCCAAGACTGGAGAGAACGGTCAAGTCATCCCCCAACACAGACCCCAGAGCCCTCTGCGGCGGGCTTACATCACACGGTTATCTTTCCATATTGGTGCCCACAACCCACCCTAAAGAGCAAATACTTCTTCCCTACGGACTCTGCTCCTATCCCAGAACTAGCTCCGTCTCACCTTCTCTCACCCCCTGTATCTCAAGCCAATGTGAATTCTTTCAAACCGACTATGTCTTTCTTCCCCAAACTGTTAGCACAGAAGAGCCCCGTAACTCCAGGACTGGGGACGTGTCTTCTCCCCCTGGCGCCGCTGCTGGTTGCTCAGCCCTTCCTCTGGGTTTGCACGGGGCTCAGTAAACCCTTTCAGAAAAGTGTTCAGCTGTGAAAGATTTGTTTATACTTCTTCCTCCTCGAGACAGTGGGGCAAGGTTGGTCTTGGCAGGACACTTGTGTGATTCAGCAGGACACTGTTGCTAAGTTTTTTAACTGGAGGGACAAGTTGGTATTATAGATATATCTTGTCTTTTTTTTTTTATTCTTAAAAGGATGGAGTTTTATCTAACTACTGTAGATCAGGTAGAAGTTTTCTAAAGTGTTATTCTCTTCATGGACTGCCAGGAGAACCAAAAAAACCAAGGCATATCTAGCTAGGATCATCCACACCCTCATTTTCCCAATTACTATGTACAGATTCGAAAGTTGGGCAGTGAAGAAGGCTGATAGGAAAAAAATTGATTCATTTTAAACATAGTGTTAGAGGTGAGCAATGGGTATTTTGGACCGCTAGAAAGATGAACAAGTGAGTTTTAGAGCAAATTAAGCCTGAAACATTGCTGGAGGCAAAACTGAAGCTGTCCTGCTTTGGGCACCTCGTGACAAGGCAGGGAGGGCTCTTTGGAAGTCACCAATGCTGGGAATACAAGGCAGCAGGAGGAAAAAGGGAAGACTGAATGGGAGATGGATCGAGTCCATAACAGAAGCGTAGGCATGAGTTTCCTATTAAGGATGGGACACTGAGGACATCACTCATTCAAAGGGTCGCCAAGGAGTTGGTGAGAGCTCAATGGCAAGTGACATACACACATGGTGATTTATGGTAGACTGTGGAGGAAAGCTAAATCACCCAGTATAACCCCAGTAGGTTTTACCTCAAGCGATGGTTATCATTCTGGGTGGTGGTGGGGGACGGGGTGTGAGGAAGGGGCGAGGATGGGAGCGGGGTTCAAAGCACGTTCTGGCTCATTTCTGATTTTTCATTGTATACTTTTAATCCTATTTCTTAGCCACTCTTAGACATTAATTCTTTTTAAATGTAATTATGATGCTATTAAGAAAACAGGAAAAGCCATATGATACAAGTTTAGATAATTTAAAAATCCGAGCATAGGTCATCCATATTCCTATTTTCCTAAGGTCTTTAACAGAACATTGAAATTTTATTCTGAAAGATTTATTGACTGGTTCTGGCCTGTTGCTTTGCAGTCCCACCTTTTTGAAGGCCACTTTGCAGAAGGATTGGATACATTTATATTTTCTCAGTGATTTTTTTGAAAAAGTGGTTATTCTTGGCTGTAGAATTCACACAGATCTGGTCTCCCACTTCCCAAATTAAACAACAACCAGCAAAACACCTTGTTTTTTGCTCATTTTTCTTCTAGTCAAAATGTAAAGTTAGTTCGGTCATTTAAAAACCTAGGATATTTTTCTAGGTGTTAGGTATTCATTTAAAAAATTTCCCCTTCTTATCAGATCATACTTTTAAAAGGTGTATGACAGGTGTGTTAAAATAGTTTTTTAAAAAAATCCATTTTATAGGCTTCAGTATCAGTTTCCTACTAATACTACTTTTCACATATTAGTAACTGGATTTTTTCTGTTAAGCATTTAGTATTTACACGAAATTCATTGTGTTAAAATAGATTTTGTAAAAATCCATTTTATAGGCTTCAGTATCAGTTTCCTACTAATACTAAAATACTTTCCACATGTTAGTAACTGGATTTTTTCTGTTAAGCATTTAGTATTAATAACACCAAATTCATTAAATTCACAATGTTCATAATGCAGTGAAAGCAGCTCAGATATTATACTGAGTTTTTTAAATGTTAAAATTCTTTCAAATGAAGACCACCTCTCACCCTTCTTCATTTTGTTATTTCAAAATTTATTCAGCCAGGCAAAATGTTTGTATGGTAGTATCTGGATAAGACAGGGTGCTTAATAACATCTACTATAGTGATAACTTTTTATTTTTAGAAAAAGTTTTGAAAAGATAAATATTTGGAATTTTGAAAGTTAAACATCAGATGCACAGTTACCCCCTTTATCCCATTTTAAAGCCCATCACAAAAATAATTACTTTTAAACACCTACATAAAGAAAACTGTAGTGTCAGTTTCTCCTCAGCAACGTAACTTTTACAGTTAAGGAAATGGGATATAATAAGATGAATTTTTATCTCTTTTTCACTATCTCCTGGGATCGCTTTGGAAAACATTGCAGAGCCTGGATGTATTCCTGTCTTAGAGATGGGCAGCTTGTGCACAGGAAGGGAAGGACTTTTCCTCCCTTCTGAAGAGGACCCGTTATGTTGTTTCTTATGGAGTATATGCTTCTTGCGTGGGGAGTAGTTGATCATGAAAATGTATAATGAACACATATAGAACACAGAACTACTTCCATAGTAGTATTTCTCAGAGGACCAACAGACGCCTTTGTGGGAGTTGTGTATTATTCTGCAAACAGCCCAGCAAAAAATGTTGGAATATTAGAGTGTGGTCAGCAAAATTTTTATTACTCTTATTTTTAAAACATTTTTTAATTTAAATGTTGTGTCTTATTCCTCTATCTTGTGTTGGCAAATTACAACCCATAGGATCTATATGACCCATAGCCATGATTGGGTTTTACATGGTTGAAAAACAAATTAGAAGAAGAATGTTTTGTAATGTGAAAATTTTATGAAATTCAAATTTCAGGATCTACAAATAAAGTTTAATTATAACACAACCTGCTCCATTTGTTTACGTGTTGTCTATGACTGCTTTCCAGCTACAACACAGAGCCCAGTAGCTACAACACAGAGAGTGTGGTCCACAAAGCCTGAAATATTTGCCATCTGGCCGTTTTACAAAAAAAAGTTTGCCAACGCTTGCTCTATTTTATTCACATAAATGCAGGCATTTTTTGCAAATACTTTTTTAAATAACATTTTTGTTTCTAATGTAAAATCAGAATAACCTAATGACTTAGTTGTATCATACATTTTTGATTTCAGCATTCTCTCTAACTGCTCTGGGACTGAAAATTTAATCTTTTACATTCTGATTTGTGGGAGCCTGTATTAGTCTGGGTTCTCCAGACAAACAGACAATCGGAGATGGATGGATGGATGGATGGATGGATGGATGGATGGATGGATGGATAGATGGATGGGTGATAGATAGATAATCGTAAGGGATTGGCTCATGCAGTTGAGACAGAAATGAAAGCATCTGCAGTTGGCAAGCAGGAGACCAGGAGAGCCCACAGTATGGGTAGTTCCAATCTGAGTCCACAGGCCCGAGAACCAGGATTGTTGATGGTGTAAGTTTCAGTCCAAGTCTGAAGGTAGGTGAAGATCGATAGCCCAGCTCGCAGACAGTAGAGTGAGTTCTCCCTTATTCAGCCTTTTTTGGTCTGTTCAGGCCTCCAAACATATTATGTGAGGCCCACTCATACTGGAGAGGGCAAACTGCTTTGCTCAAATGTTCATCTCCAGAAACACTCTCACAGACATACCCAGAATAATATTTAACCAAATATCTGGGCACCTGATGACCCAGTCAAGTTGACACATACAATTAACCAGTACTGGGAGTAAATATATTTTACCTGCTTGTGCTTGGACCTTGTTTTTCTTAATTCTGATGAAAAGCCCCAGTTCATATGAATATTAGAATTATATGAACGTCACTCAGTTCATTTAAAATAACATTTGGCCAGCACTGAGGTAAAGTTGGACTGAATTGAGTGATGGTTTCTTTGTATTTATGGAGTGTAATTTATAGGATTTTCTTCTGGCTTAATTAAGTGTTGTTTTGTAATATTAAATACATCAGTGGGTATGTTTGTGTGCTTTATTTTCTTTTATCCTTTCTGTCTTGGTTCTAATATACATGCTTAGACATTTTGACGAACTGTCAGATCTCTGGAGTGGCTGGCTGGCAGCAGAGATAAGCAATTCCCGAGCAGTATGCAAAAACCAAATTGACTGGCATAGACTTTCGGTCAATGAGCTTAGTATGTAAGTGAGCTGCTGAGGTGAAAGGGAAGTGGGTTTGTTTATAGTATCAGCTGCTTCTTTGGCCTTCAGGTGACCTTAGAGAAATGGTTGACCTCATCTCTAATGCCGTCATAATACCCACTACAACTGGAAGGCTCTTGGGAAGATTACATATAATAAAATGTGTGTGAATTGCTCTGCTGTGTGCATGGTTTACAGTAACCGGCAAGAACTTCCCCTTCTGATCAATGATTATTTTTATAGCTTATTTTGTTAACGTAGAATGGTGTTCTTATAATTCACATACATCAGAGTTCACTTGTCAAGGCAAAAATGAAAGTATCACTTGCTCTGTGTTTTTATTGGTTGTTCCTCAAGTTAATCGATTCTAGGACAATATACCTGCTTAATCAGGCCTGATTTTTAACAAAACTTCCCTAAATTAGACTAAAGTAGATAGTTGGGGTAAAGGAAATGTTCAAATGACAAGGCATTCAAAGAAATCCGGTTTGTCAGTCTGAGACTCTAATTTAGGCTCTTCTTCAGTGTGGAGCTCACACACTCAGCTGTTATCCAGAACAGTGCCCTGTGCAGGGACGTCATGGTGGTCCCCCTGCAGTGGACGCTCAGATGATTGTGCACTTTACATATTAGCACCTATTTGGTTCAGTCATTTATCTAAAACTTAGAAACTTGTTGTTTGGGCCTCCACGTGTTTCACAAATGTACTGTCAGAGTTGTTTTTGTTTTTTGGGGTTTTTTTTTAATCAGCCTTAAAAATATCCTCCCCTACCCCCAATATTCTAGTTTTGTAAGTGGCTCTCATTTCTCTATCTCTACCTTTTAATGAGCATATAAGAAAAATAAATTCTTTGACGTGGTGTTCTGGATTAAAGAGCTCTGACTTTCTAGCAGAGGTGTTTCTTTACCCTTTCATCACTGTCTTCATGTTCCCTGGACCTGTTCCAATTCCCACTGGATTGTTGGAGGTTCAGCCTTAGGTTTCTACCAGATTCCAGTATGTTTTTGCTTTTTTTCTCCCCGCCGAAGCTGATTATATGTAATGATTTTCCTTGTTTTGAAATGGCCTCCTAAGAAAACCAGTTAGGAATTATTTGGAATTGGCGCATCGTAAACAGGCTCCTTGATTTGCTCTCAGATAATCAATACTCGTTCCTTATGCTGATTTACACCCAGCAACGCTGATTTGCTGCTTAAGCAGACTCATGCGAAGTGTGCTGTAACTGAGATTTGATGGAATTTGAATTTAGGGATTTTACTAACTGTTATTCTCTGAGAAATTTAATGGACGACCTGTGAATTCAGGTGGGTAATTGTAGTTCCTTATTTGCAGTCTTCCGTAGTGATAGGCTTAGAAGCAGGTGTCTTGGGCGGTGCAAACAGATGCAGGCCTGTGAGGCAGTGACTTCAACTGCACAGGTGTGGCCTCCTCAGCAGGTAATGGAAACAGTGGAATAGAGCAGCAAGTGAGTTCCCAACTGCTTATCACACTTTCAAAGAAATGTTCCTAGGCCACACTCAGATAAGAGTGAAGTTATTTGGGGATATTCGCTGGGAAGAAAGGCATGTGTGTGTTGTGAAAGGCCTGTCCATTTTTGCTTGAAATCCAAAGAGGAGTTACAACCCCTAGAGGTTTTCATTTGAAAAGCTGAAGATTTTTTTCTGCTGTTCTGTGATGGTTTATGGAGCCTTGAGAATCCCTAGTTTCCTTTCCATGTTTTCCAAGCCTGTGACTAAGTAGTTAGTTTAAATAGATACAGAAGTTTGACTTTTCCTATCATGGGGAAGGTGTTCAGATAACTAACAAAGGAAAAAAAAATCAATAATGCTCAATTAAGTATCAGTTCAAGTGTTGATATTTTCTTCAGGACAGATTGGGCAGAAGAAAGGGAGTTAGCATAAGAGCATTAATCATTTGGGTTTGACCCCCCTCCCCCACTTATTCCTTTTGGTGAATTTCTTACTTCCTTTCAGTGACCTTCAAGGGTAGACCATTATCTTTATTAAAGACAATGTGCATTACTACATCAGACTTCAGCATCAAAACATCAGTATGAAAATAGAAACAGAAAGATGTCTTTTTGATTAATGTGACTCATTAATCAAAAATTTCTTTTGGATTCCTTTCCTGTCCAATAGATTAAGTCGACTGTGGTAGCTGTCCAGATAAACTAGGGCATGAATTTCCTGTCAAGCTCAGGTACTTGCTTTTCCATTTGGTTTTAAAATTTCCCCTATCTTGATTTATTTCTTAAGGGGGAAATACACATACACAGATATTTTTCTAGCATGCATTGCTTGTTGGATAATGTCAAATATTGCTATTAGGATAATACCAAAGAGTAATTTCTTCATTGGTGGATAAAATACACTGTCAATGTTGGTGCAAAAGTGCGTTTTTTGCAATTATTTTTAACCTTTTAAACTGCAGTTACTTTTGCACCAACATAATAATTGCTGAAATGTTTAAAATTGTATGTCAGTACTTCTGAATATATATACTTCTGCAAACTTAAATTGAAAACATGAAGAGAAAGAGGACCCTGGTATTAAAATCAGAAGCCTAGGAAGTGCTTATCATATTGTGTTATACGAAATTGTGTTATACGAAAAATGAAGTGGCGTCTTATAGTTGAGTAAGCCCTGGGCCAGGAGCCATTAGACCTAAATCCTAGCGCCGTTCTACAAATAATTTGTTCCGTGACTGGATAAGCAACTTAACCTCTTTGGACCTCAACTTGCAAACTGAAAGTTTGCACCTAAATGTCCAAAGTACCTTATAGATAGATGTGTGATCACTGAGAGTAATAAGGCATTATCTTCTGTTTATACACTTGATGTAAGTTTTCCCTCATTTGTTCATTCAGTTAGGGAGGGGGACACCGCAGAGTAAGATATGACTGTCCCCTCAGTAGCGGTGGAAGGAGTAGACAGGCCCAGTGGTAAGAGCTTTTTCGTTAAACGTCAATATTGATACAATGCTTAGAAGTGTCATGACACTTATTTAGTTAGTGTCAATAAATAAGTGTTGGCGTCTCAATAGAGACATCAAACTCAGTTAAGGACGGCTGTTTGTCCTAAACCTAATGCTGTTTATCTTTTCCTTTGATTTTAGGAGCTTATTTAATGAAAAGTCCCATAGACTGAAAAACCAAACATGAGGGTAGCAGGTAAGATATTTAATTCAGTAGTAATACTTTTGCTTTTTGTGTAACCTGTTTGTTTAGTAATGACTAAAGGAGAGGATAAATAATCTTTTTCTATATTGAGTACAAAGCTGAAATATAATAAATTAAATCATTATTTAGCCTCTTTACTCATATAGTTGGAAAATCACAAATTGGACATTTAGTGAGTGTTAGTTACATAAGTGTTTGGGGGCACTTATGTTAAAATTATTTATGCTAAATGATGTAAGTTATGATTTTAATGTTTATGTTCTTATACATTAAGCTCATTTGCCTAATAATGCATAGATAATGTCCATATAAAGAACAATTTGACAACCTAGTGGGGCTGACTTTTGTGTTTGCTAAGTTCTAGTTCATTGAGGGAAATGAGCTGTAAAGTTGAAAAGCTGAAATTTTTCATATGTGTATACTTCAGTTAATACTAGAATATTGAAGCATTCAACCAAATGTGTTTTTGCTTAAGCGACTAGGTGTTTGCTAGTTCAAGTTCAATCTAAGTGAGGTTATGTGTAAGAACATCTGTTCCTTGGGCAGCATGTTGAGGAAATTGAAAACCACCTCTTGATTGATGTTCATAGTACGTATTCAGGGAGTTATCTTTCCACATTATAAAGAGACAGGTCCATAAATAACTGGAAGGGCTGGTTACCTCTTCCTACCTGTAGTGAAAATAAGTGCGACCCCTCCATGCCCACCCCCGACCCCCAGCACAGCAAAGGCCCTAGAGGAAATGCACACTTTACGTAGAAATTTCTATTAAGTGTGTATCCAACATAGGAGACACTGTGCAATTTCTCAAAATCAAGGTGCTCTTTCTTTTAATTATCATCTTCTCACCGGCAAACAAAATATTTTCCTACGGCTGAATCTCTTCGAAGTACCTCAAGTCGGGCGGGGGCAAGCACACAAGTCTTTTGGCTTCAGCCAGAATCATGTAGAATCAGGTGCAGGTGATGGAACATCGTGACTACTCAGCAAAGATCACTGAGGGGTGTGCACAACTGTTTTTGTAGAAATTTGAAAATCTGGATCTCTTGGTCATGAACTTCCAAAAACCATTCTTTTTTGAGTCGCTGTCCAATTATTAAAGAAAAATATTCCCAGAAACCAAGAGCTTGTTTGTGGTTTTAAAAAAACATGTTATGATGTCCTTAAAAGACTTTGAATACAGCAGGACGGACTATTTATGACTACATGTTTCCAGATGATTTTAAAAGTACATTAATTAATTAAGTAGGATTATTTGAAATAATCAAAGCAAGTTTCTCCCTCTCACGTAATTCTACATTCATTCTAGTTGAAATGAACTTTGTTATCAAGTCCATTTCTCTGATTCTGACAATTAATACCAAGGTTAATGGATGAATAATTATTCACTAAGGGCTTATTTTCTGTTTGGCACTGTTCCTAGCATAGGTCTTCAGGGGATTTCTTTTTAATGAATGAATAAGGAAGATTCACTATTAGTTTATTGCTTTTAAACCAATTAATTCTTTCTAATTTTTTAAAAACGTATCCTGGTTGCTTTGAAATATCTGCGTAGTCGTTATTCTTACAGTGAGGAATTGATGCCTAGAGTTTATGCATTTCAGTTTGTGAGAAGTAGGGATGCACTCAGATGAGTGCAGTCTGTGACTAGAAAGAAGAGGGAATCTCATGGGAAGTTATTAATGGGAACCTGGGTCTGGGATGGGTAGGCCCCTCCAAGTTCACGGTCGGATGATGGTCAGCTCTGGAGGAGACCCACTGTAACAGGAGTTCCAGAACTCCACCATTATGGGGGCTCTGCTCGTCTTCACCGGGCCAGTCCTCTCAGGAACCATCTGCTGATTCCGTTACCAGTTAGTTTCTCCACCTCTGACTTTTCTCTCCCTTAGAGCTTTTGTGTCCCCCTCGTTCCTCTGATGGTCCTCTGTAAGTGAGTAGGTCTTGGTTTAAGACTCAGTTCTACAACTGACTCATTAGGTGAACTGAGGCGTGTGATCTGAATTCTTAGCCTTGTTTTTCATCTTTGTAAAATGGAAATAGTATCTTGAAAAGCTGTGTGAGTGGGATTATGCTTACAAAACATTTAGCTGTATAGTAGGTACCAAGTAAATGGCGTGTATGTTTATTACATGTGTGTGTGAAGTATGTGTATGTGCACATATATGTATGCGTGATGCATATAGCTTGTATAGTGTAGGCTCAGGTTAACTTGGTATTGAATTTGGTCTAGAACTTTCATCTATTATAGACTTGATATTTTAGTATTCCAATCATGATCAACAAAGATTTCATGTATCTGCTTTAAACGACTAGAAAAAGGTTATCTAGTTGTACCTGCTCACGACGGATAGAAAATGAGATGTCAAGACTATAATCTTCATGCCTTTGGTCTTCAATGATCAAGAAAAAATGTGCCACCCGTTACCGTTCATCTATGTAGCAGACATTTCTGAGTGTTACTGTGGGCTGGGCACTCTGCTGGATCCTGTGGGGAAAAGTGTGCAGACCCTCATGGAACTTGACTGTCTTATGCACAAAAATTTAGGGGACTTGTAGTTGCTCTTGAAAACAGGAAGCACAGTTTTTGGAGAAGAGAAGATAGGAAACGGAGTGGGGTGAGGTCATTAGTTATGTACTGTGTTTCCCCCAAAATAAGACCAGGTCTTATATTAAGTTTTGCTCCAAAAGACGCATTAGGGCTTATGTTCAGGGGATGTCCTCCTGAAAAATCATGTTAGGGCTTTTTTTCCGGTTAGGTCTTATTTTCGGGGAAACACGGTAGTTAGACTTCCTCGTTGCCACCTCCCTTCTGTATTTATAGTGATTCTCAGCAGAAACGTGCAGCTCTGAGAACTGCTGCTTCTCAGCGTCCTCAGCCTTTCCCAGCATCAGCAGTTCGTCCCCTCCCCACTCTTAAGGATGTGGACCTAATCGCTTTAGGTTTATGAAATTAGAAGGAATGTAGTGCTCTTTCACTTTTCCTAACGCAGTAGAGTTTCAGTCGTTTTTCAGGAGAACGTAGTAATTTGGTGTTAGAACAGAGTACTGTACAAAGCACCTGGCAGTGTGAGGATCCCTGGATTCTGGCCCTCGTGCTGCCACTAAGTTACCTGTCGTCCTGGTCAGTTGCCTCACACCTGGGCCTTTGTTTCCTGAAGGATAATAAGAAGACTGCTGATCCTATCTACCTTTTGTATCAGTATAAATTAAACATTTGGTAGGAGAAGGGAATGGTGATTGGACAGACTGATACTCATTTTGTTCCTGAATAACCTAATGTGATGGCTCTGAAATCCTAAGGGCCAGAGGAAGATGGCCTCTTTCCTGTCACTTTCCATTTCCTTTCCTGGCTTGCATTTTTTCTTTTTCTTTTTTAGATTTGCTTAGCTATGGAGAAAAAGGACACATGATGATTCCCGTTAAGCATTGAATTGGCAACTACTTTAGCAGTGCTAGCTATTTGTAAGGCATTCAGAAGTGGTTAAAGCTATATAGGTGTGAAAGACTGAGCGTGTGTCTTCATGGAGCTTCCCATATAACCACGTCATGAAGCACACGGACCAGGTGTCAGATGAAGTCCTCCAGGAGTGGAGAGGGACTGTGCTAAACTAGGTATCAAATGTGAGGAGGAATTCTCTGTTCACCACACCAAGGGCACTTATGCAGCTCCGAGAGGTAGGTTGGTTGGTGGTAGGACATCCCATTTGACTCCTTACTTAGTGCACATTCTGCTCTGTTGCCTTATTATCTCCAAGAGGTCCAGTGTTTTGGTATCATCCCTGTCTAGTATTATTGCCTGTTATATTTGAAAAGGATGAGAAATGGGTCATCCAGCCTACTTGATGGCAGTCTTCCATTAGCCCTGATAGTTTTGTGTAGTCAGCCAGCGATTGAGGCAGCTCTTTTTGTGTCTGTGTGTGTGTGTGTGTAAAATTAGATGACTCAAGCAGTTAGTTCTTTGTCTAAATTTCTAGCCGACCTGATAATTCTTTGGTCAGGAAAATCCCATATCTTGATGGATATTTGGTACCATTTTTGTTGTAAGTCGAGTAAAATTAAGCACCAATAGATAACAAGGGAAATGTTATTACTCTTAATTTTTTTTTTTTTATAAACTTACTTTTTTTTATTGAAATGCTGTATTATAAAAGTTCTGTGGGCTCATAAGCTCATGCTGAATTATTTCTGCCCTTTATCTAGGTGCTGCAAAGTTGGTGGTAGCTGTGGCAGTATTTTTACTGACATTTTATGTTATTTCTCAAGTATTTGAAATAAAAATGGATGCAAGTTTAGGAAACCTATTTGGTAAGTAAGTTTCATTTCTTTCCCGGACTTTCTTAAGTCTTCTTTTTGACGTGATAGTTTTTAAATTTTACCACTTACCAACATTGAGTCTCTCTGCTGTTTAGTCTGTCTAGGAAAGAAAATGTAATTAGACGAGCAAGTGTGATTCATTAGAATATTTTAAAATATACAATAGAAAGTCTTAAAATTAATTCAGTATAAGTCATAAATCTTCTACTCAACATTTTGAATATGTTTAATGGAGTCTCTTTTGTACATGCTTGGGCTCATTAATCATGGCATTGTGAACGCACATTCTAGAAGATTCCACACTCTGTTTGAATTGGCTGCTGCAAAACTTGGAACCAAACCTCGCCCTCAATTAGCAAGCGGTTAGGAGTCATGATAATGCCTGTTAAATTCCAGCCATAGAAGTCCGTCTTGCTTTCCTACCCTTATTTTCCTTCTACAACATTTTTTCTTTTTACCAATTTATTTAATGCTATATTTGTAAGCATATCATTGTAAGCTACCTTAACTCAGTGTTTAAGAAAATATTTACATTAATAAAACAAATTAACATTTAAAATGTTTGCATAAGCTTTGGCTGCTGTTTAGTTTAAGGTATTACAAAACGACCCATGAAAGGTGCGACTATAAAACTGGTAAAAAGTATTTTGATCTGCTAGGCAGAGATCAGATGAAACAACTTGCACATCTCTGGAATAGCGAGTTTAGCTTTCCATAAACTAATATTTGCAAGGGATCCCCAAGACCTAATTCACTCCCTCACATCTAGTTTCAAGACTCCCTTAAACCAGTGGTTCCCCAACTCTGATGTCACAGGACTCTCCAGGGAATGTTGGTAAATGCAGATAGATTCTGAGTCAGTGTTTTGGAAGGGTCCTGGGAGTCTGCATTTCTAACAAGCTCCCAGGTGATGCTGAGATGCCGATCATGGCCCACATACCAAATATCACGGCTTTAGACAATTGTGACTTGTAGACATCAATTTCTGCATAAATATTTTCAGGGACTTCTCTTACAACAGCTCCTTCAGAGTACTTTCTTGTACTGCCCTGAAATTGTGCCTGTTGTCCTCCCAAGTAAATAACAGTCCTCTGTCCCCTGCTGGCATTCTCTTCTTGTTAATGACATCTCAGAGAGTTCAGTTGTAGTCATACTCTTTCAGGCCATCTTTGTACAAGTTTTCATCTTACCAAGTTACGGAATCCTCCCTTTCCATCATTCCTCTTAATGTGCTAGTTATTCTTCTCTGAATCGTTTATTTTTCAGTATCCATCTGAAAATGAAGTATCCAGGATCCAGCATAGAGTAGTTATTACAAAGTACAGTGAGACCTAACTTTACTTCTTCTGTATAGAGTGTTTCTGTTACTACAAAGGGACCAGCCTGGTGGCCTTTGAGAGTGCAGCTGGTTTCAGTTGAATGATGGGGCAGAAAAACACTGAAGGCATTGAGGACTTGTTCACTGTTGCTGTGGAAACAATGTGTGTAGCTCGTTCTTCTAAGAAACGCTGATAGGAAGGGAAGAAGATTATGGGATGGTAGCTTGAGGCAGAGGCAAGTGGAACTTTTGTTTTTTTTCTTTTTTTTTAAAGTAATGGAGAGACTTTTACTTGTCTGTAGGCCTTGGACAAAGAGTCAGTGAATTACAAAACAGTGGACAGAGCTTGAACACACAAGAAAAGGAGGATCCTTGAGAGAAGGGAGGCGATGGGCCCGTTGGTACAAATAGAGCTTTGGGCAAAGGGCTCACTGTTTTCAGAGAGAAGAGGCTGGGGGAAGCCAGTGTTTGCCTTGTTTGGATCTCTATCTCTAGTCTGGACTGTTTCCGTAAGCATCACTGGGATGTTGCTATGTCTGTTTCCCATCTTTGATATCTGTCTATCTCACCGCTGCCAGACCAATTAACACTCATGAACCTTTAGTACTTCCCGTTGCTGGAGAGTAAAATCCACACTTCCTAATTAGGAGAACACTCAGGCCCCCGACCTGCCTCTGCTTTCCTCACCTGTTCTCTGCCCCTCCCCACGCAGCCTCACACCCCCTGTGCCCTTCTGCATATGACTGTGGGCACAAATCCTGCCCTTTCCTGCCTCAGCCTTGGCACCCTGCACGTGTTTCTCATCTCCCCGTCATCTGGTAAATCCTTTTCATTTTTCAAAACTGCATAAATGCCCCTTCTTGAGAGAAATCGTATTTGAAACTCCCTCTTTTCCTATTAGAATGCATTTGTTCTCTCTCTGAACTGTTTGTTCCAGTGCGTAGTACTTACATCTCAGTGTGGCCCTGATTTTATGCTTCCTTACATTATAGAGTTTCTTCTATTCTTCTTTACGTATCTATATCTGAATCGTGAGGGCAGTAATATCTTGGTGCTTCATCCAGGACCTAGCACTGGGCTGGACCCTGCAGATAGTACGTGCTGATTGAATGGAAAATGAATGGAGGTGATTGAGGGTTAGGATACTTCCATGGGAAGGAAGAACATTTCCAAAGTGAGCTTCATTGAAAGCTGGGTTAGTTGAAAAGCTGCTGGTCATCAGCTATGAACAGACCCTGAGCTACTTTAACGAGGTTAGCTGTCTCTTAATTTCCATTGTGATTTTTTCCTAATGTTAGGAACCTGCAACGTGATACTGTGTGTTTTAGCTGTCTGATGTAGGCATTCTGGGGACACATGATTTATTTTGTTGTCACCACTGAAGTCGTACACCACTATATCCACAAAATCTTACTGGATTCCAATCTACTGAATTGGTGAAAATTACGTTTGCATGGTTATATTTTAATTCACATTTCAGAATAATTGAGCAAAGATGGAGATATGGTTGTCTTTGCCATTTGTTTAGCATCCAACTTTATTTATCAAAGGGTAACTTTAACTGGACATTAACATTGTTTCTATAATTAATACAGATTTAGGGGACCCTGAGATTAACTGTAGTTCTTTGCGTGGTGAATATTTCCATTTTTTCCCCACTTGTTGATAGACTATCTTACTTGATAGTTTCCATAAATTTAGATTTATATAGTACAATTTTAGAAAAATAAGCACACTTCTATCTAGGAAGGAACAATGAAAAAAAATGTGCCCACCATTACTACTTGAAATTAACAAAATAGATTATGATTCTTTAAAAACAATTTTAACAAAATGTTTCATTTTGAGATAATTGTAGATTCACATGCATTTGCAAGAAATAATACACAGAGATCCTGGATACCCTTTACATAGTTTTTCACACTGGTAATGTCTTACAAAACCATATACAGTGTTGCAAGCCGGATCTCAACATGGATACAATCTACAGTCTTAGTTCTGGTTGTGATTTAATGTAGTGTTAGCTTTCAACCTGGGTGCTTATCAACTAGTAAGTGTTCTGAACACAGTCCAAATTATTTTTGCATGTATCACTGCAGTAAGTACTTCATGTTCTAGTGAGTTCATTCGTTTTTGCCCTTTCAGATTTAAACCATTGAGACAGTGTATACATAAATTACTTCACATTATTAAAAACTAAAGTGTAAAATGTAGTTCTCTCTGATTTCTGTAGCCTGACTTCTTGAAAGACATTTATTGATGAAACCAAATCGAAAATGTTTATTATTGTTCCTTGAAGTAAAAAGTTGTATGTATTGGAAGATATTAAGAATTAAAGCTACCCAGGTAGTTGGAGGAATAAAAGTTGCAGAAAAGGCAGGATTTTTGTGTTTGTATGCTGTGCCCATATGCTACATGTGGAGCAAATCCTGCTTTCTTTACAAAAATTTACCTGTTTGGCCTCCAGGTGTTAAGATTCTCAGAATTGCAAGGCTCATAGAGGGCTTTCAGTTTTGATGAATATTGAATAAATGTAGTTTTCACCTGGAGAGAAAAGTCGTACACAAGAATTTCTTTACCTTTGAGCATCACCTCTTACTCTTAAACAAATTAAATGGAGGTGATATTATTTACATAAAAGCCTTATGATTGAGAAACTGGTTTTCACAAAATTGCATCCCATTTTTATGAGTTGAGTAGCATTTATTTTTTTTATATTTCTTAAGTTTTACAAGCAAACTTGACCATTTCAGAGGCTCACCTCTGGTTTTCCTTTCACCTCGCTTTTCTCGGTCACTCATCCTCTGAGCATCAGGTGACAATTGGAGATGCTAAGATTCTCTCCTTAGCCCTCTTCTCTTTGGTTGGCCCCACCCAATCATTTGCTAATTTTCCAGTTTATATCTGCATCCCAGATCTCATTTACTGCTGGCCTTTGGACTTTTCCCCTTGGATTTTCTCCAGATATCCTAAAATGAACAAGTCCAACGCAGAACTCTTCATCCATCCTCCACTTCCGTCTCCTATCTGGGTGCAGAGATGATATTTTTGTTCATTGGCTTATGTGAATAAATGCATGAATGCTTCTAAAGCCAAATGTTTGAGAGACAAACTTGACTCCTCGCTTTCCATCACCCCTCCAGTCTGGTCCATCCCCAAGTCTCATCCTTGTTGTTTCTTTAGTCTACTTCTCTCTGTCTCTCTCTGTCTCTCTCTGTCTCTCTCTGTCTCTCTGTCTCTCTGTCTCTCTCTCTCTCTCTCTCTCTCTCTTTCTTTCTCTCTTTCTCTCTCTCTCCCTCCCTCCCCACCCCCCACTGGAGAATTCCCGAGGAGTTCTGTAGAGGGCACTGAGCCTATTTTCCCCAATTCATACTTCCCACATTGCTGTGTGATGGTTCTTTTTTTTTTTTTTTTTTTTTAAGATGTTTATTAAAATATAGCTAAAACACAATACTGTATTAGCTCAGCTTAGTCTACTTCTTTCAAACCCACATTCACTCCCTTTGTTTGGGCTGCTGCCCTTGTTTACCTACGTATGTGCCTCTGGCGGTATCCTTGTACGTATGGACCCCTGGTCTCAAGTCGTGAACCCTCTGCAGTCTGCTGTCCACTCTGCCATCAGAAGGCTTGTTCTGAAAGCTCCCTGTCCTAGCTTCCCAGCAGGATGAGCAGTTTTTGGACAAGGGATCAGAGAGACCTCAGACATTCCTGTTTCCGGGGGTGGTGTGATAAGAGATGGGATGCTCGAATGAGATACGGCTTTGAAAATGAGCTCTGCCAGTTACTATTATAATTATGACTTGGAACAAACCAAATCCGTAAACCTCTCTGTTCCCATTTCTTTCTCTTAAAAGCAGGGATGATGATTGAATCAGTAATATATGCACACGTGCTTGACTGAGTGCCCATCACATGTGAATGAGCCGTGTTATGTTCCTGCTGCTTCCTCTCATCTTGTTCCCCTAAGTTAGATGGGCCAGAATCCCTGATTTGGGCAGCGTTCCTCCGGAAGCATCTTAAAACCTGAGCAAAGTAAAGCGGAGAATTTCTAGTCTTCATGATGCTAACCACTGGTCGTTAATACGTCTCTGGGCTTTCTCGTTGACAGAAGGGCAGAGCATTAGACCAGATGGTCGCTGTGATTATTTTTCCCTTATATGACATAATTAAGGAAATTGAAAGAATCCCAGCACCCTAATTTACTAACTGATCACTTTTTTGGTTTCATTCAGGTTTTTGTCCTTATCCATGAATATTTTTAGTACTTACAGGTAAAATTTGTTTTCTGCTTTATTCCACACTTTAAACTTTTTTTCATGTTTCTTCATGGCCTTTATGACATCAGTGGTACATGCTGTGCTGAGTATGCTAGAGAACTAACCTTTCTTTACTTGGTCATTTGGCTCTTTTTAAACAATTACATACTATTCTTTTTCAGCTTTAACTTTCTGTTCTCTGGTTTGAGTATGGGATTTACGCACAGGAAGTTCACAATGATCTAAAACAGTACAGAAAAACTGACTGTATCAAACAGCTGGCAGGCTTCATGTCACTGCATGTTTATCAGCCGCACCAGGAAATGGCCAATCTACAATACTACAGATGATGTGAATTATGACGTCCTGGGTTGGGATCGGCTATCAGTGCTTTAGAAAAGGTTCTTAGTGTAGACAGTCAGGTTGAGAGCTTCTGAATTCAAGTTAAGGTTTGATCAAAAAATTCTGGCTACCTTGAAATGATAAATTATAAAACTCCTTGTAGTTACCTTGTTTCTTTTTTTTATTACATCCAGTACGTTTCTATTTTAGAGAAATTAAAGCTCTCCACCACCCCCATCCCTCTTGTGTTCTTCCGAGCCCCCAAATCTCCTCGCCTAATCACTGAGATAGGTTTATGTATGCACTTCAGGGCTTTATATGCATATGTACGTGGCACTGTATAGCAGCAGTAACTTTTAAATACACTAATAGTACCCAAGTATATATTTAAAGTCATTGAAAGGGAAGTGTGAAATACTGTATGATACAACTTACAAACTCAGAGAAACAGAGTAGATTGTTGGTTACCAGAGGTTGAGGGGTTGGGAGAAAGGAGGAGATATTGCTCAAAGGGTACAAACTCCCAGTTGCAAGATTAACAAGTGTGGAGATCTGATGTACAGCAGTGTTTATAGCTATTAATACTGTATCATATACTTCACTGTTGCTAAGAGAGTACATGTTCAGTGTTCTCAGCACAAGAAAGAAATGGTAACCGTGGGATGGGATGCAGGTGGCAGTGAGTACTATGGTAGGAATCATTTTGCAATTTATAAATGTATCAAATCAACTAGTGGCACACCTTAAACTTACACAATGTTATGTGTCAATTATATCTCAAAACAGCTGGAAAAAATAAATAAAAATTTTAAAATAATGGTAAGTTTATAGAATAATTTTCTGACTAGGATTTAAATGTATAATAACTAAAAATGAAAACAAAATGTAAAGTAAAAATAAAATGTTTTATTTACAATAAACTACTACCCTCCATAATTCCTCTACATAATTGCTTATAGTGAGTTATGTAGCCTCAAGTTACTCTCTCGCTTTTCTCTAAAATGATATTCATGTTTTATTTATTATATACTGAGCAATAATTCAAACACTTTTATTTTTATAGGCCTGTTAGCTCTAAATATGTTTAAAAAGTGGATGCTTGCCAGTAACCTTATCCTCTAACAAAGATAACTTTTTTTTTTCTTAGCAAGATCAGCATTGGACACAGCTGCACGTTGTAAGTATTTCATCTCAATAATTTGCAGATGGTTTATTCTGTTTTAGGCATATGAGAATTTATATTCAAACAGTGGAGATAGTTCGATGTTAGCAAAAACTGATTTAGAAATTGGCTTTTGAAGTTATAAGGATACTATTTCATTGGACAACCCAATGTCCTTGGTATTTATTCTTAATAAATATATTATTTCATGAGTGTTTTTTAGCTTCAGTATTATAAGTAAAGAAAGTGAGTAAAGGAATTTCTAGCTAGAACTAATACGTGAGTAGATATTCAGTGAGGCATTAGGGTTTTTAGTTGGTCCTTGAGGTAACTGCTTGTGCATTTATGTTCTGAAATGCAGAGTAACAATTGAAAACCTTCCCATCCTGAATTAAAAAACAATAGCTTAAAAATAATGAGATAAAACATATTTACCCTCATCAAGATCACATTACTTGATTCATTTATGTCAATTATTAGCTTATTTCCTTGGTGGTTTTGTTTTTGTTTTGTTTTGAGGTTCTTTGAAACCCTCAGGAGAAAAAGTCCCAGCATATTTTCTAAGATATGTATATCTTGGTGATTTACATAATGCCCTTTGTGGTTTGAGATTTGAAACAAGCTCATTATAAAGTCTATTTACGTGTTTTCTTAAAAAAATCTATTTTCTTCCCCAAAGCTACAAAACCCCCCAGATACAAATGTGGCATCTCTAAAGCTTGCCCTGAGAAGCACTTTGCTTTTAAAATGGCAAGTGGAGCAGCAAATGTGGTGGGACCCAAAATCTGCCTGGAAGACAACGTGTGAGTATTTATCAGCATGGAAGCATAAAGCGTGCTATCAAGTTATAGCACATTGAACCTGTGTTTAATGGAGCTTCTTCTTTTAATAACTTTTTATTTTTCAATTACAACTGACATCCATATTATATTAGTTTCAGATGTACAACATAGTGATTTAGACATTTATATAACTTACAAAGTGATCACCTCAATAAATCTAGTACCCATCTGGCACCACACATAGTTATTATAATATTATTGACTATGTTCCTTATGCTGCGCTTTACATCCCCATGACAACTTTGTAAGTACTAATTTGTACTTCTTAATCCCTTCCCCTTTGTCCCATCTGGCAACCATCAATATGATCTCTGTATCTATGAGTTTGTTTCTGTTTTGTTTGTTTATTCTGTTGTTCACATTCTACATATAAGTGAGATCATACAGTATTTGTTTTTCTCTGTCTGACTTATTTCACTTAGCATAATATCCTCTAGGTTCATCCATGTTGTTGCAAGTGATAAGATTTCATTTTTAAAATTTTTATGGCCAAGTTATACACACACACACACACACACACACACACACACACGTGTGTGTGTGTGTGTGTGTGTGTATATATATATATATATATATATATATATTTATCACCACCTCTTTATCCGTTTATCTATTGATGGACACCCAGGCTGCCACCACACCTTGGCCATTGTAAACGATGCTGCAGTGAACATATGGATGCACATGTCCCCTCAAAGTAGCACTTTGGATTTCTTTGGATAAATACCCAGAAGTGGAAGTAACGGGTTCTTCTTTCTCTCTTTGTTTTAAAGTCTATGTTGTTTGGTATAAGTAAGTATTGCTGTCCCAGCTTTTTTTGTTTTTTATGCAGTGCTTTTTTCCACCCCTTTACTTTCAGTCTGTGTGTGTCTTTCAATCTGAAGTGAGTCTCTTGTAGGCAGCTTATGTAAGTGTCTTGTTTTCTTATCCATTCAGCCCCCCATCTATTGATTGGAGCATTGAATCCATTTACATTGAAAGTGAATGTTAATAGATATGTAATTATTGCCATTTTATTATTCATATTTTTGATCTTTTTGTTTCTTCTTCGTAAAGAAGCCCCTGTAACATTTCTTGTAATTCTGGTTTGTTTTAATTGATCTTTTGAAAATGTATTCAGCATGCTTTTACTAAAGACAAGTGATTTCAATTTTCATTATACAATTTCCACCCCCCCACACACACACACACACACATTTAAGGACTCTTAAAAGTTTTTACATTTCATATTAGAGAAAGTGACATAAGAGCACGGTATTTATCCAGCCTCAAGGAGAGATGAAGGATTTCCTCTGAGTGGATTTTCTAGATCTGCATTGTCTCATATGGTGGCCATGGCCACATGTGGCTATTTAATTTTGATTCTTAAATCATAGGGAAAAAGTTAATTCATTTACATTAATTAAAATTAAAAGTTGAGTTCCTCGGTCACCTGGCTACGTTTCAGGTGCGCAGGAGCCACAGGTGGCTTGCGCCTACCAAACTGAACAGCACAGAGTATTCATTCCATCATTGCAAAAAGTCCTATTTGGCAGCCTTGCCCTAGATAACGAACACCCCATCTCACAAACTGACACCTTTCATTTTCAGTGTTTGAATGCTGGTTGTCCAAGTGTGACATAATCCAGTAACAACCTCAAGCCTGTCCTGGCACAGAGCTGCTTGCCGCTGAGCTGCCGGGTTGACATGCTCGACAAAGTACAGTTTTTAGGTTTTTCACTTTCCTACCTCAGTGTCAACGATCACCTGTTTGGAGTTTTTGCCTCTGAAGTCACAAATCCTGCTTTTCGTCGGTTGCTTTTATTCTGCTCTTGCCTGGAAGATTAGATACGAGTTTATTTAAACTTCATGTCAAGAATAAATATCCCATTAAGTATGTAGAATAAAGAGGGACGTAATTTTTCAGACAAGAGGAGAGGAAACTAGGTCATTTCTCCCAGCATTTTGTGTGTCTTTTCTTTTTAATATAGAAGCTTCTAAGTATTTATCCTAGTCCCTTTTTCAGTTAGCTATGGGCAGGTTAGCCTCTTAAAATAACACTTTTCTTGTAAAATTAAAAGCTTGAGCTAGGTGATCTTTAAAGATCCCTGCTCATTTCCTTTTTTTCCTTCATGCTAATAGTGATAATCCACTGTCAATCTGTTGTCTTGTGATTTCTCATTATAATAGACCTGTGCTACTCAATTATGTAATGAAAAACTTCGGATTTTAGAAGTTTGTAGGTTTTACATTAAATAAGACCTTTCCTATTAATGTAGAATGTTCCCATTTCGCTATCTTATTTTGTTTGGCTGGAGAGGCCCCAGGTTTGATTCTGAATAATAGGAAGAAAGGCCTTTCAGAATACCTAATCTGAGTTAGATTGTTTTTGGCGATCTCTACCTATTTGAAACATGTTGAGTTTTAATGCAAATAAGAAATCAAATTTTTTTTATTAGCAGGTTTTCAATGTAAAAGATGATATAGGTCAAAAAGAAAAAATAGTATGGAGGCGGTGGTGTCTGATAAAATAAGTACTGGGCTCGAAGCCTGGGAATTGGATTCTAGCATGGTGGGAATGTCACCTAGAATTTGTGTTGCAGTTGCTTTAACCGTAAAAGTTAGGCAGGCCACCTATCCATCCTCGGTCCAGGAACCGTGAGGGATTGAATAATCGATGGGATTTGATAGTCAGGCCTAAGGTCATGAAATCTGATTCCTGATAAAGGGTTGGCCAGACATCCCCAGTGGAGAAACTGCAGGGACCAGCTCCGAATCCACTACTTCTTCCAGGACTTTCCATTTCTGTACTGAAAGTTTTTCCAACAACAGGTTTAAAGAAAGAGTCTGAATTTTTTTAGCATCACTCATGGAGCTTAGTCTCATGGGGGGTGACAGACATTGAAGAAGTGAATGCAAGTGCAGAATTGCAGATGGTGGCACAGGCTGTGCAGAGCTGCAGGGGGTGACGTCACGAGTTCTGGTGGGGGTGGGTGCGATGAGGTTGAGGTGTGCCACTGCAGATTGAGTGCGTCAGGGAGTTGTTGCTCTGACACAATGATGTCTCGTCTGAGAACTGAAGGACAAGAAGGAAGACGGGCAGGTGAGAAGTGGGGCAGAACACTCCAGACCGAAGGAAGAGTGTGCTCAGATGGGAAGGAGCTGGAGAGACGTGAATGAGAGCCAGGCCTGCAGGAACGTACAGGTCGTGCAGGTTAGGGCTGAGCTGTTTTCCTGAGTGCCCTCACACGTTGTTGACAGTTCTCAAACTGGCATGTCATAACTTCCTTTACATTGAGAAAAGTGACCTGACAGCTGTGTAAAATGATTAGAGAAGTGGGGTGCGGAGAGCAGTTGGAAGGCCATGCTAGTCACTAGCAGAGCCTCCTGCCATGTGCAACGGACTCATTTTTGCATATATGCTCACTGAAATGTAGAAGTAGATACTCAAAATACATATGGAGGCATTTTCATATCTGCCTACATGTGTTCTAAATAAATCACTTTGGAAACTACTAATCCAGATCAGTGCTTCTCGGCGTGGGTAATTTTGCTCCCCAGGGGACATTTGCCCATATCTGGAGGCATTTGGGGTTGTCACAGTTGTGGAGGTGCTGCTCATAGAGGCCAGGGATGCTCTTAAACATCCTGCATCACACAGGGCAGCCCCTGCACACGAATTTTCAGGCCCATAGTGTCATAGAGTTAAAGAAACCCTAATACAGATAAAAGACGATAATTACCAATAGGGTCATGGTCACAGTTTTAAGGACAAGTAGATGCAGTGAAGGTACATATTATGGCGATTAAGATGGGTTTCATTAGTTAGAAGTAGAAGATCCTGGGTATAAACATCAGATGTCACACAATAGAAACTGGTTTCTTTTCTGTTAGAGAACCCATAGAATTCACTTATGTTTAAGATGTAGCTTTTATTTTGGAGATATACTCGTTTAATTTCAGTTTATATGAAGTTGATATTAGGAGTAATACTTCGCCTTTTATGATATAATCTTAATATCTGGTACAGGAATATACAGCAGACTGTTGTGAGGGATTTGTATTTTGTTCCATGAAGGGACCAGATAGTACTGTTGGCTGTGAGGGCTAAGAGGTAAAATAGAGAATATTATGCAAGTATCGATATACTCATTGAAATTGTAACCATTTAAATATGTAAAAACCATTCTAAGCTCATGAGTAGTAAAATAAAACACAACAAAAAAACAGTCAGGTGGCATGAGGTGTAGTTTGTTAAATCCTGCTCGAAACTAATCATTTTAAGAAGTAGTAGTTGGTACATATAGTAGGTATTGGAAGCAAAGCTGTATTTGAGATGTAGACTCTATAGGATCATTGTCTGTAGATTTTGGCCTGGAGGTGTGCAGAGTGGCGGGGGCGGGGGAGACCTTCATATTCACGAAGGAGACAAGAAAATGTTTCACCTGGTGTTAGTAAGCGTGACTAACCATTCTCCACTTAAAACCTTCAGTGCTTTGTCCTTTGCTGGTTAGTTATAGATTTCCCCTGACCGAATTTAACTTTTTAAAAATTAATAAGCTGCTGCCCTCTTGTGAGCAGCCAGTGTCATAGCGCTTCTGGTTGCCTTGATTTCTTTGCTCTGATGGACACAGCAGCATCCTCTGACGTGATCTCTGCGTGGAGAAGACACGGCGCCACTTCATAGTTCCTGGGCCAAGTGAATCACAGCTACTGCCTATTCAGATCAACGATAGACTTCACTTACATGTTTCTGAAAGGAGCAGAGCAAATGTATTTGGAAACTTCCCTCCTTTGTGTGTGTGTGTGTGTGTGTGTGTGTGTGTGGTAGATTTATTTGGCCCACCTCTCAGAACTAGTCTTGCACACACATAAAAAAAGTTTTAAGCTTTATTGCATGTAAAGTTTAGAGAACGACACATGAAACTTGGAAGGGAGCTATGCAACCAGTGTGGGTAGATAAATAGTCAAATGTCACTCAGCTTTTAAAAATCAAAATTTTTATGCGTTCCTGTTCCATAATACCTTTTTAATGAACCTTGGAATAGAACATTTTCTTAAACTTTTATTTTGAAATAATTATAGAACGCACAGGTAGTTGCCAAAATGGTGCAGAGAGGTCCAACATACTCTTCACTCAGTTTTCCCGATGCTTCTGTCTTATATAATCATAGTACAATATCAAAATCCAGAAAATTGGCATCGTCACAATGTGTGTGTCTAATTCTGTGTCATTTTATCACATGTATAGATCCATGTAAGCAGCACAGCAATTAAAATGCGGACTTACTTCGTCATCACAAAGATGTCTTACTGCCCTGTTATACGTCACCCCCCACCGTCACTAACCCCTGGCAACAGATAATCTGTTTATCATTTCTATCATTTTGATGTTTTGAGAATGTTAGATAAATAGAATCGTGCAATATGTGACCATTGAGATTGACTTTTTTTCACTCAGCATAGTGCTTTTGAAATAGCGCACATCAATAATTTGCTCCGTTTGTGTTACTGAGCAGGATTCTGTGGAAGGGATGCACTGCAATTGTTTTATCTATTACCTGTTGTCCTCAACCAAACAATTGCAGTTGTTTCCAGTTTTTGGCAGTTACCAGGAAAGCTGCTATGACTAGTCATGTACAGGTCTTTTTTTATGTGGACATATGTTTTTATTTCTCTGCCATAAAGTGCCCAGGAATTCCGGGTTGTGTGTTAAATGTGTGTTTAATTTTGTAAGAAATTGCCATTTTGTAGAGCAACTGCACCATTTTACGGTCTCACCAGCATATATAAGAGCTCCGATTTCTCTGTATGCTTGCTAGCATTTGGTATTGCCGCTACTTACTTTAGCCGTCCTAAAAGGTGTGTAGTGATATCTGTTTTCTTTTCCTTATGCCTACTGATGTCACACATCTTTTAATGTGGTTTTTTTTTTTTTTTGCTACATATACATCCTCTTCAGTGAAATATCTATTCATGTCTGTTGACAATTTTCTTCAGATTATTTGTTTTTTTACTGCTGAGTTTGGAGGATTAGAGCTGTGCTCATTCATATGTTACAGGTTAACTGCAGCTGTGCGTTCTGTGAAAGTCACCAACATATTCTGTGAGAATCAGTTAGCTGTGAGGAATTTACAGTAAAGTATTCTAGATTTCATTATCTGCCAAATGATGTGCTGCACAGCTTTGTATCAGTAAAATTTATAATAAATGTATGTACCTACATATGTCTGTATAGATGTATAAATATATGGGTGTGTGTGTGTGTGTGTGTTCACATCTGCATACTCTTCCCCTAGCCTCAAGCCGGTTGGTAAACACTGAATAGCTCACCACTGGGAATATTACTGTTACCCCTAATTATTAAAGGTACCCAGAATTTTAGTTTAATAATTCTAATCGAACAGACTGCACTGATGACAAGCAGCTGTATCACTAATGCCTTCCCTTTCATACCATCATTGTTTCTGTGGAATGGTCTGTGACCTGCCAGTGGGTGTTGAATATACTGTCATACCAGTCAGGTATGACGACATAAGTGACTGTGGTTAGCAGCAGTCATTATATAAATACAGTACAACTTCTTCTGGGTGCAGAGAAACTTTACACTGAGAATCACGAAGAGCATTTCCCAGTTCGGTGGAACATTCATGAAAGAGTGCTCCCCCGCCCCCACCCCAGGTTCTTTCTTTCACATCATGAAAGATTGGGGTACCATCTCACTTCGTGTCGCACTGATGTTACAGAAGAGGTTGCCAGTTGTTTGCTTGGTGTAGATGGTGTAGATTATGTGCACGGTGTCCACATGTTTTAAGGATTTCCTAAAATGCTGTTTCAATATCTGAGGCAGCAGAGCAAGAAATAGTCTAGTATTTTGCCCTGATACTTGTTAATATATATTTCTATTTGTGGAATTTTATTTGAAGTTATTAGACTGTTTTCTCTGATTTAGTAGAGACCTTTTATTCCCCTCTGCAGTACTAAACAACTGTACATATAATACCCCCAGCCTTTGTGGGCATGCCTTTATTTCTTTGGTATATGTTTGTGCAATAGCTAATTCTACATTTGTCTTGACGTTTCCCTTTCAGTTTAATGAGCGGTGTGAAGAATAATGTTGGACGAGGGATCAATGTCGCCTTGGTAAATGGTAAGAATAATTATTTTAACTAATGGATGTAGTCAGTAGATATGCATGTGCCACTCTTGATACTAACCACCACCACCACCACCACCACCACCACCCCACCACCCCACCACCACTACCACAAACCAACAGGAGGTGGAGAGTCCGTGTCTGAGGATTTACAGCATGATTTCTGGGAAGCATCCTGCTGTCCAGTGTGTGGAAAGCTTTCCATGAGACTGTCAGGATACAACCAATCCAACATTAAGTTGGTTAATTCTTGCTGTAAATTTGGGGATCCTAGCAGAATATGAAGATTGACTGACATGAATGAGAAGGTGTAAGAAGACAAAGGGTGATGGACTTTTGGATGGGGGTGGGGGGATGAAGAGTAAGAATTAAATGTAATTTTTCAGTATTTGTCCACATTTCTTCTGATAAGTTCATTATAGTAAATACATTTATTGAACCCTGAACATCTTGAGTGTTCTTGCAAAGTCAGATCTGAAACGTGAATCCATGAAGTGAGGCCTAACTGCATGCTGGTCTTCTCTTTCTGGTATAATAACCCTGTAATAACCCTGGAAAATGGTGATTAAAATCACAGCCACCTTACCCAGTCTATAGTGTAGGAAAACACTTTTTATTTGTTTCACAAGAGGTAAAGTTTTATGTTCCTACTTTCTTCGTTTTATTTAAGTAAAAGGTTCTATACTTATTTATCTATTTAATTGATAACAACAACAAAAAATAGATTTTAAAAGGGAAATAAATGTAAATTTTATGAAAAGATGTCTTTAACGATAGAAAAATGCCTAATTTTGAATTGGAATGGCCTGCAGTCAGTAGTGAATTTCTGCTTGCTACTCTGGCTTACAAGACTAGTGAGAAAATCCAATCTAAAAACGACCTTTTAGAAATATATTTCAAATGCATACAGTTCAGATTTTAAGTGTTTCCCAAGATAATTCGTATCCATCATTGAATAAGATCATTTGCCTTATACAGTGTAAAGTATATTTTAGTTGCATAATTTAATATCACTTTGGTTTCTTTCAGGAAAAACAGGAGAAGTATTAGACACTAAATATTTTGACATGTGGGGAGGAGGTGAGTTTGAATAACTTAATGGCCTGTTGCTAGTTCTGGCTTCTTAATCACCTCAAATATAATGTTGCCCGTTAATGAGAGAATAAATGGTGCAATTTTTGTGTTCATGTTGTTTCCCTTTCTTTTCACTACATGTCCAGCTATGTGTAAGTGATCAGTCATATTGTATATACTTTTTTAAAATTTGTTTGTGGTATGTAATTAGCAACAGTAATATCAAAATTGAGATTTTAATAAAATCTGAGTCCTGTTTTCTGCGAGACAAATAATTCAAAGCTTTGGCCTCCTTTAGGTCTCGGTCTGAAATTAAAAAAAAAAAAAAGTAATTTGACGCTAGGCATAACTTGAACGCTAGGCATAATTGAAGCATTTTGAACTGACTAAATTGATTTCTTTACATATGATTTTTCAGTCTCGAAAATCAATGAAAACCAGGATTCTTATTAAGGTAGATGGATATGTGAGAGAAGGGTGAAACTTCCTGTCCAGTTCCTCTGAATCAGAGTGATGTACAGATAGCTATCTTCTTATTTGGAAGTTCCTCAAGTGTGGGTGGAAGTCATTCACCAGCACACAGAAGCGAGGAGCTGGCCCCTCGAGGAAGAATGCTGCCCCAAAGATAGGGAGTTCGCTTCAAGTTTGAAGGAAGATCAGCACTGATTTAGCTTTTGATTCTTCCCTAAATTGTTGTTTTGGGAAATGTATCCACACGAGGCTCTCCGTGCACCTGACCAACCTCTTTGCGTATTTCCTAGAAGCCAACAGCTTTAGGCTTCCTGGAAAGTGTGTGAAGAGTTTTCAGACAGTTCAGTGTTTCTAATCTTTCTTCAGCTTGTAAAAAGATGCCACATAACGTTTATTTTTTGAATGCGATTAGGAGAACTTTTCATAGCTGTCAAACTGTGGAAACTTAAAATGCAGTCATCAATTTTAGACCCTAAAGGCATGATCGGTCCGAGCAAAGCTGTTCCTTAGAAGCACTACCAGAACTGTTGCTGCAGTCAGTCATGTGACCAGAGGCTCTGGTATTTCATCCCAGTCAGATTCTTTACTGCTCCAAAGACTCCTCCTGTTGAAAAATAATTGCCGTTTACTACCATCTTTGCATTTAAGTGGAAATGATTTGTGAAAAAACTCTGGTACGTTTTTTCCTAATCGAAAATGCTGTTGTTATAAAATAGAGTGAGAGAAAATCTTTGGAGTCTTTGCTGTGACGAGAACCAGAGTAAACTTGAAGTGACCCGGCTTTGATGTAGTGTGAGACTTAGGGGTGGTGTAGGTGTAAACTGATATGTAGGACCGGGTCTCTCTCTGCATTACCAGTTTGTAGTCGCTGAAATGGTTTATTTTGAAGTCCTGGTGAACCTGATACACCAGATGAAGTGGGTTATGACTATAATATTTGCCATAGTTTGGCTTTTAGTGATGACCTAACCTACATTCCTTCCCCTAGTTTATAGTAAGTGGATATGCCCAGAAGATCCCTTAAATCAGTGTGTGTGTGTGTGTGTGTGTGTGTGTGTGTGTGTGTGTGTACACATTTCTATAATTTTAAAAATTACAGATCCTTTTGTGAATTGCATAAAGCTTATGTATCCTCTCTTTAGAAAAGAACTCATACAAACAAATTGACATATACTCAGGGAGTCCATGAGCCTTTCTCCTGCGCCCTGAATTTCTTACTTTAAGTCATAAGTCATGCTTTAACATAACTTTGCTGTGTTGGTTTTGTTTTTGTTTTTGTTTTTTTCATTTAGTCCCTAGAATATCAGTACAAAATACACATAGGATGAATCAGGATTAGAAATTTTAAGTTGATGGTGGGATCATATTAAGGAACAAACTTAATTTTTTAACCTGTTCATACTATTAATCTCCTTTTTGGTTACTCTACATTAGAACTTGTGATTTACAAACTATATTTTATATTATTAACTTTGCAGATTATCATAATGGTTACTCAGTCATTTAAGAAAAAAAAAAACCTTCAACTGTTTCTTTTTCTTCAGATGTGGCCCCATTTATTGAGTTTCTGAAGTCTATACAAGATGGAACCATAGTCTTAATGGGAACATATGATGATGGAGCAACCAAGTATGTAAACTTAAAAATCTATACAACATTTTTGAGTTATATTTTATAATTATGAATCAATACATTCTCATTGAAAAAAATATTTCTAAAATAGAGCAAAGTCCCAGATAAATACTATTAACATTTTTTAGTATATTTCTTTCTATCTGTCTGTGTATTCATCATACATATATTACAAAATTGGAATTACATAAAGTTTGTTCTACCCTTTTATATTTTGTTTTTTAGCAACTTTAAATTGTTTTCCCTGGCATTAATATTTTTTGATAGCCTCTTTCACGATTCGCCAACAGTTGATCATATGGCCCAACCTTAAAATAGAGATCCCTACTTAAAATAAAAGTTCCCTATTATTGCCAAATTTTTTGTATGTAAGTAACATTGTGATAAACATCCTTTTACATATTTTTTTCACCTTTGATTATGTCCTTAGGGTAAGTTCCCAGAAATGGAATTACTTGTGAAAGGATAAATGTGATATATTTTTCATAAAGTTTAATAGATGGTTTGTAACTTTTTGCTTAAAATTGTGTATGTTGTAAAAATTTGGAAAATACAGAAAAGCACAAAGAAGAAAACAAGTTACAGTTCATCTCACTACTCAAAGATGACCATTGATATTATTATTATTAGTTTCCATCTCCATATTTTTTCAACGTGCATAGTTTTTTTATCTTAAACATTTAGAAGGGTAATGTTTATAGCATACCTTTTCATTTATTTATGTGGTGAATATTTTCTCATATAATTAAATATTTGTTCATAACAATTGCTCATGTCTGCCTGGTATAGTTTTTAAACATGCCATGATTTAAAATCTGTTTAATAAAATACCTACTGCTCTTAGGCTCTTTTCAATTTTCATACTTGGCAAAAATATACTACTTTAATATTTTTTGAACTATCTATTTCCTTAAACTACATTTTTTAAAAATAGGTTGTTGAATTAAAGGATGTGCACATTTTTAAAAAAGGATTTTTTAAAGTTTGTACCAATTTTACATGTCTCTCAGAAGTTTCATGACACTGATTGTTGTTAGGTTTTTAAAAGTTTCCAATCCTAAAAGTTTTGGAGAGGAATATTGTTTTAACATGCCTTCTTGTTCGTGAGAATGGTTTCTTTAACAAGTGTTTTGGCTCTTATAAATTGTCTTTTGACCATTCAAGTTGATTCTTATTTATCTGTAAGAGTCCTTTTCATGTTAGAAATATTAACCATTTCTCATGTTAAAATGTAGAATTTGGCACATCTTCCATCGATTTCACTGTTTTTATGTATTTGTAAAAACCCACTTATAAGTTTCCAGTGACTTATAATGCCTGTTCTTATGTCAATTTGACTATGTTTTTGAAAGTTCTGTCCTATTTATTCCTGCTCCAATAAGACACAATTTCAATTTTTTAATAACTTTTATAAAAATAAGTATACTTAATAACTTTCTGGTGGGGCAGACTCCTCTTTAGTAGTCTTTCTCAAAAGAAAAATATCTTTCCTATGATGCTTGTTTCAGACAACTTTTATCAAGAATAAAAAGCATTTGTTACAGATTTTACTTGAAAAGACTTTAAACTACAAGATTTACACAGGAATATGGCATGTCTTTCTATTTATTGACTTTTTTATACATGTATTTAATGTGTAACTTCATTACCTATGGATTTGCACTAAGAAAGCAGTGCCACTTTCTGAATGTTTCTAAGCTGAAACAGTTTCACTGACATTGTGCGTTTTATCAGTTCAGCTACAGATGTTTTAAACCCATAGTTCCAAGGTAAAATAGAACTGGCATATTCAACCATTGCCACATAGCTACTGTGTTACCCCCCAAATAAGCCCTAACCGGAAATAAACACTAGCATGATTTTTCAGAATGCCCCTAATACAAAATAAGCCACTAATGTTTCTTTTGGAGCAAAAATTAATATAAGACCCGGTCTTATTTTGGGGGAAATATGATAGAGCTTATTTTATATTACGAGCATCCTGAAAAATCATGCTGGGGCTTATTATCCGGTTAGGTCTTATTTTCAGGGAAACAACGGTAGATAGAACTAAACAGAGTATAATTAGGCTTCCTAATCAGAAAACGAGTAACGTGCTATTTGCTTTCGCTGAGAGAATAGGTTATTACGTATATCGTTTGAGGTATTAAAAAAAGTAGGCCTACTTTTCTGAACAGACACACATGACCTCTGTTTTCCACCAGGTTATTTCATTGTTACACCTGATGAGCATCAGAGCTGTTCCCCTTCTGCTAATAATAAATTGGAGGCATACCTACGAACTCAGGCCAGGATGATGTTTTCTAGAGCCTCAGAGCAGGGTTCAACCTCTAAGGCAAAAGGAGAAATGTAAACGTCGATGTCTTTAAACTTGGTCAGCTTCTGTGAGTTGAAATGAATTCAGCTTGTATGCATTTTCAGTTTGGGGCACATGAATTTATATTTCGAGTATTTCCCTCTTTTAAACAGTGGTGAAATAAATTACAAACATCATGTCCTTTATACGGAAATGAACAAACACTGCGTATGAAAGGCCATCTACCTCTATTAAATATAACAAGATACCACCACATATTTGGCAGATGTCTGAACCTTCGAAACGACTCATCAGCTGTGCTATACCCAGTCTTACATGGGAATGAAAAGCTCTGATGTGTTACGGCTTGTCCTTACATAAGGCTACTGGATTTTACCTCCTAACAATTGGTTTGTTCTCCCGCTTCTACTCAAGAGAGCAGTGAGGATAGAATGGACGTGCCTGTTCTCGGCAAGATGAGGAGTTGCTATGTTTGCTATGACAGCAGGACTCGGTGCTCTGTCTTGTTCCTCTCTGGTCTTCCTGAGTCACTACCATGCATACTGAGCCTCTGGGCTATCCTCTGAACTTCAGCAGGAAAGCTGCGACTGGTTTCCATCTCAGCATTTCCCAGTGTATTCAGTGGAAACCCAGTCCTTTAAAACTATAATAATGGTCAAATAAGTTTGAGGATGACACCTTGTTTTGTACCTTTTTAGGGGTTTACAATAAAAGGCTCTGAAGTTCTGCCCTAAAGAAACCTCTTTACCTTTGTTTAGGCCAGTGTTAATCTTGATTTTGTAAAAACAAAATAGAAAAAAAACCTATATCCAAGAAAACTTACATTTTAGGGGGTGCAAGTCTTTAATGATGCCTACTTTCCACCTCAACCCCTTATAAAATAAGTTGGTTTTTGTTTGTTTAATAAAGAATAGAATAGTCTGCATGAGCAAGTTAAATTGTGCTGTCGTATGTCTCCTTTTGGAGAGAACAGTCCATGACATGTTAGCTTCGTGCCTCAGTGAAGCTTTTAAATATAGATGTCTTGAAGTAAGAGATCTTCAGGGTCACTTGAAATAATAGCATCTCAACCCTGGGCCAGACTCCCTTGGAACTTTTCTGTGAATAACTCCACTGCTGACCTCTAAGGGCGCCAGTTATCCTTGTTATTTCTCTATGTGAAGCAAAACATTAACCGATCCTTCAGTAAATATTATGTTCTCAGGGTGATCTCCCTCTAAATTCGCCCCACAGTCCTTTTCTTGGATAAGTGGAACAACAAAACAATAAATATGGTCCCCAAATCATTTGCCTCAGTATTTGAAGCTTAAAGGCTTCTTTTTTAGTTTTCTCCAGGCTCAATACACATGGCTCTTTTAACTATGTATCATGTAAAGTTTCTAGGTGGTTTTACCCTCCTGGCTGTATTTCTTGGACGTCCTCTAGTTCATTATTGTCTCTCTTAAATTGAGTGTCCCAAATCGAACACAGTGTTCCAGATGTGGTCTGGCCAGTCCAGGGCACAATAACGATGCTCGCTTACCCTGCTGGAGAGATTACATTTCTTTGAATATTCATTCAGACTTGTATTAGTTTTCTTTTAAACAGTCACATCACATTTTTGGCTCCTGAGTTTTTGGTCAAGTTAAATTCTCAAATCTTTCCATCTGATCTCAGACGTTGGTGTTTTAAGCACTGCCAAGTCAGGTCTTCTCCCTAGTCAGAACTTGATTAGATTTCATCTAAACAAAGGACTTGATATTCATGGATCCTTGTTAAATTTAATTTTGCTGATTTTGGCCCACTTGGCCTTGATTCTGACATTTGTCCTATGAGGTTTCTATGATCCAGGCTTTGTATTCTCTCCAAAGTCGTTCTTATGTTTAAATCTAAGTCATTGATAAAGACGTTTTCTGAGGGTAAGTATGCCACCCTGTTAGAATGGTCTCCTGCAGGGGATTTGTCTATTAATCAGCTGCAGAAACTACTTTTCAGACAGATGCCAATGGCCCCTAACAGGCATACCATCCAGCTGCTTTGTCATTATTTTACTCATAGAGACTATTTTCTGAAACTATCAGATGCTCACTTGAAATTCATGAACTATGCTAATTCCAGTCCCCTGATCTGCCCCAAACCTCTTCAAAAGCCGAAATCGCTGCAATGACGGTAGCCTGACTTTACTCATTCCTGCCTCCTTCCCACTACCTCCTCTCCTTCTTTCCTTCCTTGTTTTCATGCTCACAGCATCTCCTTGTAATAATCCCTTCACGAAGGTTGCTAGGAATTGGAATTGGTTTTATTGGACCCTGATTTCTAAAATATTCCTTGCCTCTTTTGAAAACTGGAATGTTTAACTATTAATGTCTTAGCATCTCCATTTTCCATGATGCTTCTAAAATAACTGTCACTACATTGAAGGTTATATTAACAAGTTCCTTTAAAATTCAGGTGTGTGATGTGTGTGGACCTAGCGGTTTAAATGTACTTTCAAGCATTTATATGGACATTCTTGTACTGCCATTCCCTTTTCATGTTGATCAAAGAATGTTTGCCTTCCTGGAAAAGAAAATCATGCTTTGATCTTGATATTATGTTTCTTGTGAAACAGTGGTTCTCTTCATTATTCACACTTAGTAGCAAAAGCTCTTTTCTGCGGCCTTTTAGAGTTTTATGAGTCTCATCTCATTCTAAGCACTACAGACCTTCCTGATAGTACTAGTAAAAGTTTTGTCATTGGTAGTAGGATTTGCCTTGTATTTTTGTACACTTCCTTTTTGAAGTTTCAGCCCATCGCAGAACACTCCTATAGTAGCACTAATTTAGAAATTGTCTCCCTTTTTTCCTGAGATTATTAGCAAATTACATAGTGGATATTGTTAGGGTTTTTGTTTGTGCGTTGGTTTTTAAGGAGTCATATTATCTCATAAGAGTTTCTAATCTGAACTTTGTGTAATATGTCTGCTCTCTTTAAAGTCTAGGCTACATGGTCTCCTTTGCCTAGAGTTTCTTGTTCTGCAAACTCCTAAGGTAACATGGTGATTTTCTTCCAATGTTCTTGATACTTGTACTTGTCAATTGGTCCTTTCCTGTTAGTCAGAATTGAAGCCAGAATATCAGTTCTCCTTCTTGCTTTGTGTACTTTTCGAGAAAGGGAGCCCTGGCTGGGTTTGATGGTGTGACTGAAGGACTATCCAGTGTTCTTCCCTTCGCCTCAAAGATGGAGGCAGATCCCAAGACTCCCCATCGTCAGTTCCCACTTCCTCTATTTCTACTCTAGTTGTCTCTGTGCAGCTTTGGAGTCTGTTCTAGGAAAACTAGCTTCCTATCTCTGTCTACCTTCTGGTTTGTCACAGGATAATTTTCTATTCATTTAAAAAATATCTTAACTAAAGTAATTTATTTCATAGAAATTTTTAACAATTTAGCTACTTATGACCATTAGTAAAGATTAAAATACATGTAGCACACTCATGGTGTTCCTATGTATAATAAAACAGCTTATCTCTAAGTTTCATGCTGTATATAATATAACTACATCAGGTACCGTGGCTTTTAAAAAATGGGGCATTTTGACATCTACTGTATATTTGACATCTAGTGCTTAAACTATTGGCTGTATTGTATGGTTTTAAACTTCTTTTTGAATTGTGAAATCATCTTTTGCTTAGTTAAATAGAAAATATCAAAAAGGACTAATAAAATCCTCTAAACTCTACGTAGGCGGATCAGAAAACTTTAGAAGTCATCAAGAGAGTTAGTTATCTTGTTCTAAAAGTACAGTTAGATAGATACAGATGGGGACAGGGGTGCCCACGACCACCCCCAGGTGTGGTGACCTGCTAGAAGGATTTACAGGACCCAGCATATAGACCTGCTCACCTACAGCTGCCATTTGTTGCAGCAAAAGGACAAAAGTGCATGAGGCAAAGTCAGGTTTCCAAGAGACCTCTCCCAGGTGGTCACACGGCACATGCTTAATTTCTCCAGCAATAAATGGTTAACAACACTGTGAAATTCTGTCTCCTAGGGAAGCTTATTAGAGACTTAGTGCAGAGGGTTTTTATCAGGAGCTGGTCACCTAGGCACCCCCAGCCTGACACATTCCCCAAGTTCCAGACTGCTAGAAAGAAAGTAGGTTTTTATCGTAAACTGCATTGTTTGTACAGTTAAGGCACAGTGAGCCCTTCCAGGCAGTTCTGGGAATGGTGAGAACCCTCCCCAAATCCCAGTCTCCCGAGGCTGGTCAAGGACCAGTCTTGTTACTCGGCCTTGCTAAGTAAGGATAGCCACTCAGGCCTGCTCTGTGAACCTTTCCTGCGCAGGACCCACGGGTGTTCTCATGGGAAAGTGAGGAGAGAAAGGAACGGAGTCCAAACGTGAAGCTACATTTTCCAGTTGCTTCCAGCTGTCTGGCCAAATTGGTTTGGTTTATTCACACGTATCAAAATGATCACTTCCAAAAATCAGAAGAAAAGATGTCAAAATGATTCTGCCTGTTAATATATTTCTTAATTGATGTAAAATTCTTAGGTAAGAAAGAGTTTACATACTTTTTGCAGGGTGTCAGAGCTGCATTTGGATAGCCACCTACTTTGCAGGCAGTGTTTGGATATAAAGCAATCCCTCGGCGTTGGTGAACTTAACATTGGGCTCTTCATAAGCAACCCCCAGTCCTGCAAGGTGCCAGTTTGTGACTGTTCTGAGATGTAAATGTGATCGAGCCCCAGGGCTGCCCTACAGGACGTCCTCGCTAAGCTGCGCAGTGAATCTACTGCCAGACCTCTGCATTTTGATGCTATTTATTCTTGTTATAGCTGCAAAACTCACCCGTTAGTGCTGATGATGCAAATAATGTGATCTAAGAGAGTAGAACTGGATAAACTAATGAGTGGAATTTGACTCTTTTCCACGTCCACAAACGTCCACAACACGCTGACACTGTTTGAAACAAGAAAACGGGGTTCAGGCAATGCTTTCAGGGAGCGTCTCTCTAAAACAGCAGTTGCTTATCGAGTGAGCAAACAAATGAAAAGTGATAGCTGATTCATGTGAGGATGGGCTCGGGAAGCGGCTGTAGACAAAGTTCGGGGAGCAAGCCAGAAGCACTTAGTGGTAATTCTATGCGAAAGGCTCGCAGTCTCCAGGCGGCTGAGACGCCATGGGCTGTTTTGCGCAGCCATTTCATTTATTTGTGTTTTACTTGTACTGCATCGCGTTATGCAGGTTTGAGTCCGAAAGGCTGACTGTTCCAGGACAACAGCTGATTTTCTTACCGCTTCTAGTGAAGCTCCCCCTGTCCCCGCAGACAGCAGCCCAGAGCTGGGCTTCAGCCAGTGCCACATCCCCATCCCGTGGTTTGCACAAATTTTCATATGCACGTATCTAATGATATGTGTAGTTCTTTCCTGCTTCATGAAAATTTTTAAAAAGTCCCATTTTTCTTTAAGTCAGTTAAATGAGGACTATTGTACCTAGTGTTTTTTTCTTTTCATTAATATATTAAAGGAGCTAACTGATATTAGCACGGGGTGTTTCAGAGAACTCGGGGTGATAACGAAGTACCGTCCTCACGCATGCTTGCAGGTTAAGGTACTCTAGCTGGTATTTGCGAAACAAAACAAAAACTTGCTTTGCCTTTGATTTTAACAGGTCAAACCTCTCAAATTGACCTATTGCCATGTTTTGGCTGATGTGAAGGACTCAAGTGCACAGCAGGCACTTAGTTACCTTTTTTTTTGTTTTTAGCTCTGCAGCTAGCTAGCATGTATCTACTGAATTTCTTCTCCCTTTTGAGGCAGGAGGCGAAATGGAGAACGACTCAGCATTAGGACAATAACCTACACAGAACTCATTAACAGCATCTTTCATTTAGCTGTTTCCTTGGCAGTTGGCTATTGTCACTGCCTGTCCTCCTGCTGGGGGCTACTTAACTGCTATCTGGATAATATTTTCATGTTTATTAAAGAACCATTTGGTAGTTGTGAGGTACAATTTATCTTCCTAATCTCAAAATTCATTTTATTTTAAATAAAACATAGGATTAGAAACATCTAGATTTCTAGTAGTGTTTACCTTTATTCAAATGCAATTTACAAAGGGTTTAGTGGCGATTCAAAGTGATTTTTAATTTTACAAAGATATTGGTTGCTTAAGACCTTAGATTAGCCTGGATGGGTATCTACTATCTGCAGTATTCCCTATTTATTTGACAGATGTAGATGAAAGTGAATTATTGGTGTGAAATAAAGACATCTAAGAGGTACTTCTTAATAGAATAAACTTAAAATTAATTGCTAGATTTCATGTCTTTTGTCACTACAGAATTCAACTAGTAGGAATTAGTAGAGTGATCACATTGTGAGATATAAAAATGTCAAATCACTGTACTGTACACCTGAAACTAATGTAACTAATATACTGCAAACCAACTATACTTAAATTTTAAAAAGTTCCAATAGTAGGACTGTCACTCTGAAGACATTTCTTTATTCTATTTTTAATGTTCTCTTATTTAAGCTGACATTTTCACATTTTGTCTCACGTTATATGTTAAATATCCCAGGTGAATCAGTATTACTTACATAACATAGAGTGTGCTATGTTTATTTTATTATTTATTCTTTTTCTCTCTCTAAGACTCAACGATGAGGCACGGCGGCTCATTGCTGAACTGGGGAGCACATCGATTACCAATCTTGCTTTTAGAGACAACTGGGTCTTCTGTGGTGGGAAAGGCATTAAGACAAAAAGCCCTTTTGAACAGGTTAGTGTCTTAGACTTTCATCATTCACGGATGAAAGCAAATTGTGTGAAATCGTATGGTCCATATTCCTATCCCAGTTATTTAAAACTTAGATAAAGCAGACATTAAATATGTTCATAAATATGTATAAGTTCTTGGTAATCAGTTATTCAACGTGACATGGCAGTGTTTTAATTTCAGTGTTTAAAAAGAGTCAAAATTCTGCATGGAAATTTTTTTTCCCTACATGACAATACATGGGCATATGATTACTTTTATCTTAAGCCTTTTAGGAAGCTTTGATTATTAAAGGTTTTGGTTGAGCTTTTGATATTCTACTCAATGAACTTTGGAAATACTTTGGAACTTAGTAGAATGTAAATTTGACTTGTGGGCTGACAAATGACCCTTTAAAAAGCAGCTACAATGTTTTGTTCTTCCAGCTGTTATTTGAAGGCCTGCCACTCTATGCCAAGCCCCAGGGGCTGCTCTTCTAATATCATGAACAATAATTTTTGTGAACCCATTGCTGGCCTGAGTGTTAGTGAAATGAGTGCACTGAAGCACGTTATTGCAGATAAGCTGTCCACCCAGGTTTATAAAAAACTGTATACTGTTATTGTGTTCCAACAGCACATAAAGAACAATAAGGACACAAACAAATACGAGGGCTGGCCTGAAGTTGTAGAAATGGAAGGCTGCATCCCCCAGAAGCAAGACTAAGGAGGAGACATGGAAGGACCTGCACTTTCACTACTGATGGGGGAGCTCCAGCGGAGACACTGTATAAATGTTTTCAGAGCGTGCAGCCCTTGGTGTGCACACGAGCGCTCTCTTTGGATAGCAGGATTATTTATTGCTAACGTAAATAGATGTCTCTGTAAATAGTTGTCATAATGAACAAATCACTGAACCATGTCTAAGCATATTTCTCTAATAGTGCAGTGTTTAGACTGCTATGGAAAGGACATCTTCTAATTCTAAAAGCATACTCATGGATAACTAAACAGATAGTGGAAAATGTAGATAGATACTGATAGATATACTGGTTGATGTGAAAATCTATCATGGAATAATATGGATTTGAGGGAGGAGACATTGTTTTCTTCTATATATATTGCCTTTTGAGGATAGTGTCTTTTAAATTAAAAAGGTATTTGGCTAGTTGTATGTGTAATGTCACTTTACAATTTGACTCTCCTGGTATACCTCTTTTCTTAGTCTTTCTCTTCCCTTCCCAAGAAGCCAAGTAATAAAATGAAGTGAAAATTTGTATATGTGAAAAGCACAATATTCCTTTTTTAATGTACACAGTGAAAAATAAATATATAAATGGAGATGACTTTCATGATTATAGCTTGCTGGAATTTTGTGTTAGCGATGTGAATAATGACTTCATCGTGTATAAGCTATTTAGAGTGAGGGTGGAGGTGGCAGCTCCACAGACCTGGGGAACCAGGCCAGGTCCCTTCCCCAACCAACCTACTTAGATCATCGAGACGGCCGTGTCAGTATATTTAGAGCAATACTGGCATGTATTTTCCTTATTTAATTGTTATCAGCATTGACAAAGTGGCTTGGAAAGAGGCATGCTTTACTACCACAATAATTTTGATTTGTAAACCAAGAAATTAATTTTGTATTTACTTATTTAATTTCATACTAGCAGTTTTTGCCTGAAGATATATGGTGACATATTTAGAAAATATTTAATTGCTGAATGGACTGATACCATTTAAAAAATAATTTTATTTGATACAAAATGACTTTAGACCCAATTCTACATAAAAATATAAGAGATCTAACTTTTTTTTGTTAACTTTAGATGTTCACTAAATGACTCGGTTTTTTTTTTTGGTGGTTTTTTTTTTAATTTTTTGGGGCATTAAGTACTTATTATATAGGAAGTATCTTAAACTGGAACAAATGTAATGATCAAACTACCATTCATAATAAAAGGTAGCACTGACATTTTGAATCTAAATTTTAGATGACTTGTATAAAAACCTAAGAGCAGTATTTTTTATTTTGCTGTAAACCAAGTTGGAAACTGTTAATCTATTTCTTAAATATTAATGAGCTTTGGGGTCCTGTTTCCTCCCTCAAACTGAGTGTAATTCATGAATAAATGCACCATGCAAGTTTAAACAATTTTTATAAACTTTTCAGATGATGGTGCTTATATGCTAAATCACATTCAGCATGTATATTTTGACATTTAAAATACTTCCCTCAATTCTGTAAATTAAAGAACAGGTGTTTTACAGTTCCAGGGATTGTGAAATAAATGTCGCTTTTTTTTTTTTTAATGATGAAAATAAATACTCTTGGTTTTGCATTGTGAATTTTTTTTATGTTGTCTGACGGTCGTATACCTACAGAACTTCACATCCAGGTTTGTCAAGCATTTATTGTACTGCTTCACATGCAAAATTGCATTTCGGTGGTTCAATACACTAATATCCTCAGGATACATCTTAACATGTATAGAATTTAAGTAGCAGGTCATCCCTTTCAAGGTAATAAATGTAAAATGATAGCTTTGTAAAGGTGTCTCAAATGTCAAAAGAAGGGATAAAGATTAGTTATGAAACTGCTTTGGGGCAGTTTGCTCTTGTTTCAGTTCTGTCTTTTAGAGATTGTGCCAACTTAATCTTGGAAGCAATAATTTTACTACATTTCATTGTTAGATATCTTTTAAAAATCAGCATTATAAATGAAACGATGCTTATTTAATGTTAAGAATTTTATTTATCAAAATCGGAAATTTGGCGGTGACTCTTTGGTATTTGAAATCGTGTTGAAGGACTTATGGATGCATAGTTTTTATTTGTAATCGTAGATGCTTTCCCATGGCAAGTGTATTATAATATGCTTGTTAGAAACTAAACAAAGACAGTAGGAAAAATAAGTGATATTTGAGAGCTAAAAGAAAAATTGAGCCAGAGTCTTTATGCCGACTTTCGTTTGATTAGAGTAAAACTTGTCCTTGTTCTTCCCATATTTTATTGTGTTTGTTTGGAAATGAATCAGCTAATATTTCATAATTATTAAAAGCACAATGAAGCACAATGCATTTAGCCTACATTGCACTGTATACTTTAACAGTTTATACAAATTATAATATAAATAATCTGACCCCCCCAAAAAAAGATGATAGTTTGATTCAGTTTGGTTAACAGCTCCCCATTTTTAAATGAAAGAATGAGAAATACACTGTGTTTAATTAGCAATGCAGTTAAAAGTGTAATGCATTTAGAATACTTTTTAAAATATGCAAAGGAAAAATTGCTCGTGTTGATCAGGGGAAAAGATTTGCCACTTAAACTCTTGGATTAGGCCATGGGCAAGTCTAAGCACAAAGAGCTGTAGAATAAGGTACCAGATTTTACCTTTTCTACAGCTTTCCTCAGAAGAATTGTTTTGCTGTCTTTTCCCAGGATGACATATACTTGGGTTTTCATTGTCACATGTCAATGACTTAGTGAATCTCCTTTTTCCTCAAAGCATCCTCAGTTTAACTAGACTTGTCCTCACCAATTGCTTGTCCCCCATCTCCTTTCTTGAGATTCCACTCAAATTAAGGGTTAGATAGAGTGGAAATCAGACAAGCCTGGCTTGGGAATGTCAGTCAGTTGCTAGGCCGCTGGAAGGGAGCAGCAAAGCATGCTGCAGGCAGCATGGGGAAAGCCCACCGGAGAACCTACGAGACTGTCCATCCACCAGACCCTTCCTCCAACCCAGAGAGGGGCAGGGCAGACCACCGGAGGGCAGCTGTATTAAGGAAACACTTCCATCACTAGGGTGTCTCTTCGAGGAGTGCTCAGAAAGCAAAAGGGACGGGCCAGACCTGTCATTAGCCCGAGCAACAGAAGAGAGTTGCTCGGGCAGTTCCATGGGCAGCTCATCAGCCACCTTCACACAGGGAAGGCGGTCCTCCCATGCATAGCTAGTCACGGGCACGACTTCCTGCCATCACTAACCTCACTGTTCAGCTCTGCAGACATCGTGCCTACTGCTGGAGTGCAGTGACTACTGAAAGAACAAGTGGAGACTCAACTGGTAAAAGATATTCCCCATTTTTAGGGAAAATTGATTTATGAAACTGCAAGCTCCTAAGGTTCCATGTAATCTGCCCATATTTGCGTCCCTTGATAACCAGAGGGAAAAGGGACCTAAAATCTTAGAGAAGTCTGTAAGGAGACAGTGTAGCGTACTGGTTAAGGGGACAGACATGCCTGACTGTGTCTCTCTGTTCCACTGTCAGCTGCATGAGGACCTTGAGAAAGTCTATATCATCACCTATAAAATAGGCACAATTCTGTGTGTTTATGGTAACCCAAGTGCCTGGCACAAACTACTCATGAAATGTAACTGGTAGTATTTCCATTTTTGTTGACTATATCTCTTGCAGGCTCATAATGTTTTAGCCCAAGAGAAAAATTAAGTCAGCCTCTTGAGCTTTCCAATCCCATTATACCAAGTACAGTGGTACCTCGGTTTTCGAATGTAATCCACGAGTTCTGAAACGTTCAAAGAACAGCCGACAGCAAGGCCTCAGGATCTTGCACTCAGTGGAAACCATGTGACGTGTTTGACTTCTGACTCGTGTTCAAAAACGGAAGCATTTACTTCTGGGTTTATGACATTCATAAACCAAAAGTTCGTCAATGGAGACGTTCGAAAACTGAGGTACCACTGTACTATGGTCGGACATGTGTGCATCCCCCCAAAAAAATTCATGTTGAAACCTCATCCCCAATGTGATGGTATTAGGAGTTGGGGCCTTTGGGAGCTGATTAGGTCATGAGGGTAGAGCCCTCCTGAATGGGTTTAGTGCCTTCATAAAAGACACCCCAGAGAGCTCCCTGCCCATTCTGCCATGTGGGGACATGGCGAGAAGATGGCCCTCTTTGAACCAGGAAGCAGGCCCTTGCCAGGCACCAAATCTGCTGACACCTTGATCTTGGACTTCCTAGTCTCTAGAACTGTGAGAAATAAATTTCTGTTGTTTATAAGCCACTCAGTCTATGGTGTTTTGTTACAGCAGCCCGAATGGACTTGGACAACAAGCCTAAAGGGAACCATTAAATGACTAGAGCAGTCAGGTTATAGGAGAGAATGCAGCTGTTCACCTGAGGTTCTCCTTGACCTCAAAGCCTCTGAGGATATACTCCCTACCCTTTCATTTAATCCACACTGACACCAAACTACCTTTCATATGCAGAATTCAAGCTTTTGTGCATCTCCTGGCAGCTAAATTGCAAATGATCATATAGCTTACCTGCTGGCTGGCACACCTGCAGGGGAAAGTCCTGACTTCAGCCAGAGGCAGCCAGTGTTGTCTGATTCCCTCCTCTGGCCACAGCCAGCTGAGGAGACTCACAGGGGAGCTGTCTGTTGAAGCCGCAGTCTGGAAGAGCACAGAACAACAGACTTTGATGCCTGCTCCTCATAACCTCCTAACTATCCACCCAGCTGCTGCTCAGGGCAAGATGGGACAGCCATCAGGTCAGAGGAGATGCTGGGACTCAGCTGGCATCAGCGTCTTGCTCAGAGGCCTGGGAAGGTTCTTAACCATCAGCAAGGTGGCGCGGGCGCAAGACGCATCTTGAACAGGAGTTCTGAAACTTTTGCTTTCTGGGATCAACACTTTTTTAAAAAAAGATTTTTATTAAAATGTAGCTAACATACAATATTATATTAGTTCCAAGTGTACACCATAGTTGTGCAACATTTATATACCTAAAGAAGTGATCACCATGGTAAGTCCAGCCACCATCTGACACTGTACCACGCTATCACAATATTACTGACTATATTCCCCATGCTGTACATTACATCCCCATGACTTATTTGTTTTATACCTTGAAATTTGGACCTCTTATTCCCTTTCAACTTCCCCCCGCCCTTTTTAAAATTTTCAGTTGCTGTTGGCATTCAATATTATATTAATTTCAGGAGTACAGCATAGTGGTTAGACATTTATGTAATTTACAAAGTGATCCTTCTGACTAGTACTCACCTGGCACTATACATAGCTATTAACACATCATTGACTATATTCACTATGCTTTACTTCTTAACGCCTTCACCTTTTTCACCCTGCCCCCCAACACCTTCCCATCTATCACCCCAATAAATCTAGTACTAATATGATACCACATGTAGTTATTACAATATTATTGATTATATTCCTTATGCTATACATCCCCATAAATACTTTGTAACAACCAATCTGTACTTATTAATCCCTTCCCCCTTTTTCACCCATTCACAACATCCCTCCCATCTGACATCCAACAAAATGAGAGTGTTTCTGTTTGTTTGTTTATTTTGTTCTTTAGATTCCACATATAAGCGAAATCACATTGCATCTGTCTTTCACTGTCTGACGTACTCCACTTGGCACAATACCCTCCAGGTCCATCCATGCTGCTGCAGATGGTGAGAACCCATTCACTTCCAAGGCCAAGCAATATTCCATTGTATATATGTGCCACCTCCTCTTTATCCATTCTTCCATCGACTGACACCCAGGCTGACTCCACATCTTGGCCATTGTAAACAGTGCTGCAGTGAACATATGGATGCACATGTTCCCTCAAAGTAGCGTTTTGGGTTTCATTGGATAAATACCCAGAAGTGGGATTGCTGGGTCCTTCTTTGTCTCTTGTTATAGACTTTGTTTTAAAGTCTATTTTGTCTGGTGTAACTGTTGCACCCCAGCTTTTTGTTTATTTGTTTCTATTTTCATGAAATATCTTTATCCCATTTCTTTACTTTCAGTCCATGTGTGTCTTTTGACCTGAATTCTCTTGTATGCAGCATATGTAAGAGTGTTGTTTCCTTATCCATTCAGCCACCCTATCTTTTGATTGGAGCATTTAATTCATTTACATTTAAAGTAATTTGTTGATAGATATGTAGTTATTACCGTTTTATTCATATTTTTGGTTTTGTTTGCTTTTTGTTTTGTCTTAAGGAAGTCCCTTGCAATACTGGTTTGGTGGTGAGGAACTCCTTTAGCTTTTGCTTGTCTGGGAAGCTCTTTATCTGTCCTTCGATTATAATTGAGAGCTTTGCTGGGTAGAGTAGTCTTGGTTGTAGGTCCTTTTCAGCACTTTGCATATTTCCTGCCAATCCCTTCTGGCCTGCAAAGTTTCTGTTGCGATGTTAGCTGACAGTCTTATGAGAGCTCCCTTGTAGGTAAATAACTGCTTTTCTCTTACTGCTTTTAAGAATCCCTCTTTATTTCTAACTTTTGACATTTTAATTATGATGTGTCTTGGTGTGGACCTCTTTGGGTCCATTTCGTTTGGGACTCTCTCTGTTTCCTGGTCTTGGATGTCTGTTTCCTTTGCCAGATTAGGGAAGTTTTCAGTCATTGTTTCTTCAAATATATTTTCAATTCCTTGCTCTCTATTTTTCTCCTTCTGGTACCCCTATAATTAAAATGTTGGTATGCTTGATGTTGTCCCAGTGGCCCCTTAAAGTGTCCTCAATTTTTTTAGATTCTTTTTTGTTTTTGCTGTTCTGATTGGGTGTTTTCTGCTACTTTATCTTCTAAATCACTGACTCGATCCTCTGTTTCATCTAATCTACTGTTGATTCCCTCTAATGTATTCTTCAATTATTGTATTCTTTATTTCTGACTGGTTCTTTTTTATGTTTCCCATCTCTTTGTTGAAGTTCTCCCTGTGATCACTGAGCATCCTTATAACCAGTGTTTCGAGCTCTGCGTCTGGTAGATTGCTTGTCTCAATTTTGTTTAGTTGTTTTTTTCTTCTGTTTGTTTGTTTGTTTGTTTTTCCTGGAGCTTTATTCTGTTCTTTTATTTGGGAAATATCTCTTTGTCTCCCCATTTTGGCTGCCTCCCTGTGTTTGTTTCTATATAGGGCTGCTATGTTTCCTGTTCTTAGTAGAGTGGCGTTATCTAGTAGGTGTCCTATGGGGCCCAGTGGTGCAGTTTCCCTGGTCACCAGAGCTGGGTACTCCAGGTATGTCCATTGAGTGGGTTGTGTATGCCCTCCTGTTATAGTTGAGCCTTGGTTGCTTTTCACATGTCAATAGGAGGGGTTGATTGATTGTGAGAACTGGCTGTGACCACAGTGGAGGATCTATTTTGCAGGGGCTGACCTGACAGAGCAGAGTTTGCATTAGCGGGGCTCTGGTGCCTGCCCAGTCTGCCCTTTGGGTGTGTGGTCTTTGGAGATGGCAGAATGATGCTCCAGCTTAGTTCAAGATTGGCCACTGTGCCTGCCATCCCCAGGGCCTCCTTGGGGAGTACCCACTGTAGGCCAAGTTCAGCTGCAGTCTGTGCCCTGCCCCGGGCCACCTGGCATGAGCCACAAAGCAATCCAGAGATAACCATCACCTGTGCTGTGTTTGGAGGTGGCTTGAGAGTCCAAGCCATGAACCAAGACCAGCTGTTGCTAGTGCCAGGCTTAGGGCTGCTCAGCCAGCGGTATGGGACATGCTCAAGCCAGATACTGCTTGTTTGGGTTTTGTGAACCTTTGAGAGATTTTAGGAAAGTCGGCAGCATGAGCCAAGGCAGGCATGTTTTATGGAAAAGCCACTGGAAGGGGCTTGGGTTGCTTGAAAATTGGATGGGGTGTGATCTCAGGGAATAATGGGACAGAGCAGATGAAAGATGATAGCCAGTTGGATGGAGACTCACATATGACATCTGCCTGCATCTGCAGGCTGGGAGAGGGAAGGCTCAACAAAGAAACAATGGCTTCCACCATTGTTCCACCTGTCTGGGATAAAGCTGCTCCTCCAGGACTAACCCTGAAACTAGACAATTCAGTTCCCAACTATATGTCCCTGGTACCTTTCAAGCTGCTGCTCAGCACTGGAGCTCAGAGTGAGTGAATCCACCAGCGAGTAAGTCCAAGGGCGGGCCCTTTAAGATGAACACCTGGGATTCCAGCCACCCTCGGTCTCACTCAGCCACAATCTCTGCTGGTTTTCACAGCCAGAAATTACGGGGACCTCTCTCCCCAGCACTGAAGTCCTGGGTTGGGACCCCTCACTCCTCAGGGTGGAACCTCTGCAGCCAAGATATCCCTCCCAATATTTAAGGGTCACATGCGGATGTGGGGTCAGCACGTTCCACATCTCTGCCCCTCCTACCAGCCCCGAGGTGGCTTCTTCTCCATTTCCTTAGTTGTAGGGCCTTGGTTCAGCAAGATTTCAGGCATTCTCAATGATGCTTATTCTGTGGTTTAGTTGTAGTTGATGTGGTCTGAGAGGAGGTGACCACAGTATTTACCTACTCCACCATCTTGACCGAAAAACATGGGATCAATACTTTTATAACAGTAAGTCTGTTATTTGAAATGTACACATTTGACTTTCAAACATTTTTAGCAATGAATTATGCATTCAGATACAGTCCTGCTCATCCACAGTGCGGTTTCTACTGCTTGAATGTGACACAATCAGATGAACAAACTCCGTACTGGGGCCAGGGAACTCCCTGGCCAAGTCTTAGCCTTCTGTATCACCAGGGGAATAAAATGGCAAATTTGGAAAGTGACTTCTGTATACCCCTGTGTATTGGGAGCTTGATTAGAGACATGCTGTGTGCTTTATGTGACACGAGCAGAAATGAACTGCAAAGAGAACATCTTGCAAATCCAAGCTCTTGGCAGAGGAGAGATTTACAAGCAAATAATGCTGAGAACTGTAATCAAAATGTGTTCAGTTTGTAGAGAAGACACCTGAGAGTTATGCTTCTATGTGTAGGCCCTGGGTGGAAGAAGTGGGAGAGTCATAGGTGAGAATTTGCTTAAGTGTGAGAAATGGGAACTGGGCCTGAAGTCCTATGTGCCCTTGCCACGGGGAGTGCAGCCGAACCTACATGACTTCCTGCTCTCCATTAGGGAGAGGATCTGAGGTGTAAAATCAGTACATGAACTTCTACCTCTGCTCCTGCAGAAACCTGAAACTTTTGACCCAGGAATAAGGTTGAAAGCCAATTCTTGTGGAACTGTTAATACCTTGCAAGGGAGTGTTAAAATTCTACTATGGGAATACTCTGGAGGAGGTTCCTGATAATTCTACAGCACCGGGGGTGTGGGACATAGGTGCAGTTACAGGAATTGTGGCAAAATTCCTGAAATTTTGTGATTGTTGTTCCTACATTTAGTTAACAAATTTTGAACTGTAGTTTCTCAAGAAATCATAAATTGGGCATTTGAGGAAATGAAAAACGTTCAAGCCGGCAGAGGAGAAAATTCCTCATTCTGAATAGTGACAATTATCTTTCAGCTTGTAAAATGATTTAGCCTGTACCTATTAAGAAGGGGACATGTTAAAGAGGATGTATCACACTCATATTTTCAGTTTCCCATTTTGCTATTGTGCCATCAGCTATTTCTTGCCTTGCATAGAGGCTGAAGAGCAAAAATTAGTTGTTTGCCAGAGAGTTGGAGATGAAGCAACAACAGTGAGTAAGACTTCAGGCTCTCTCAATGTTATAAGTCAATTATATCTCAGTAAAGCTGAGGGGGAAAAAGTACAACTGACAAAAGAATTTAAAGAGCTTATTTTAAAAGTAGGGATTATGCACTAGAAATAAGCAGGTAATTACTGACTTAGTTTCTGTATATTTATACCTTTCCTTGTTTTATGAAGGGTTTGAGGTGTGTTTAAAGGTACAGTTAAATTTTGTGATATTCCTCTTATCAGATCTATTAGGGGCTACCCTTTTTTTTTTCTTGGCTAAACATGGCTGGGTGGATATGGGCCACTATCACGGGTGTTTGGTTGTTAGTAATATGCCGATGGGAAAGCTGTTGGCCTCCATGGAGGTGAATTACCCTAAAGAATCAGACTGGCAACTTGACAGAGGGAAACAAGCCCTGTGCCACCACTCTTCCTGCTTTTCCAATTCTCACACACAAATCAGATGCTTTCACTTATTCTGCAAATTAAAAAGTCACACATGAAACTTTAATTTGTGTTGACTTGGTCCACATTTCTTATTACTTTCCCTTTACAACTAGTGGGAGAGGCTGCTTTTTTAGCATGATTTTGCTTCAAGAGATTTTAATCATGCGAAACATCTCTAGCGGTTTTTCTTTGGATGCAAATGTCAACCATTACCAATGGTAAATTTCCTCCATCTATTAAAAATAACACCTTATGTAACAATTGGCTGTAAGCACAACAATAAAAAGGATGTAAGTATTTATTTAATGTCTCACTAAATTAGTTTGATCTATAACCCTAGTCATTTGCTTTTGGAATGATTGTTAGGCTCCTGCAGAATCCAACTGTTAGCCACATTGGGATCTAAAATAGCAGGCAGTTGAAATCACTTTGAGCTTAGAAATCAAGAGGCAGTGTATTTTCATTACATTTCACGGCAAATTCTAAGGTCTCCATTCTCCCATCACTTCACTCCTGCACCTCAACCAAGTTTATATAACCAAAACCATGAAGGAACACCCTGTAATTTTCATTATATTTACAAATCTTGCAAACTTTAAATGATATACTGTAGACTCTGTGTATTAACTGTTTTATGTTGTGAGAGGCATCTGATCGTTAAGGGCACAGACTCTGAACCAGTCCGTTCTGTGAGATGTTGGGCTAGTTACCTAATTCCCTGTTACTGTGTCTTTTTCCTCATGTGTAAAATGAGAACCACAGTAATGGTACCTACTTTGAGAGGTTATTGTGAGGACTAAATACATATATAATTTACTTAGAACAATGCCTGGTACATAGTACGTGGGCCTTAAGTGTTTACTAATACCATTTTCTTTTTCAAAGGAAATGCGTCCTTGGTGTACCACTGTGTCCCCTTTCAGGCTGTATACCACATGCGTTTGTCCCTCTCAGCTTACCTCATCATCCTACTCCAAGAAATGTTATGATTTGTCACATCTGGTGTAGTGAAACTGAAATCAATTTTAAAAATCAAGGCATCTTAGCCAACTTTCCTTATGAAAGGCTCGTCTTGAGGAGTAGTTATGGTTCCTGGAGATATGATTTGGATTTTTCTCCCCTCAAGTCAGCTAAGTGGATTATGGTGTTCTGGGTAAATAATTAATGGGCTCCAAATGGTTGGTTTAATTCCTCAGTGTTTGATGGTCTTTGGGAGGTGAGGCAAAAAGTACCAGCAGCTCACCAAATTGCCGATAAATATTTTGATGGGAAGCTTTTCTGGTTCCAAGTTTTAAACTAAGTAAAACCAAACATATCAGTACTCACAGTTCCTCAGAAAATTAAAGTGTGTTTCAAAATATTTACTGGGAATATCATATGGTTACAAAAGCTGCCAAATAAGGTCATAGCATCTAACTTATGTAATTAAGTCCATTGTTATTCTTAGTGTAACTATCATAACATCCACAAAAACAAAAACAAAACAACTATCAATCCAGATTGTAAAAAGGAAATAATGCAATTGTTTATATTCAAACAAATTAGTTTTTAATGTTGTGTAAAGTACTACTATCAGGGAAATGTTTTAATTAGCCAACTTCTTTATTGAGAGATTACAGATAATGCCATTTGATATGTTTGTCTTGATTTCATTTCAGACAACCATCATTGGCTCTTAACCATTGCCTTTCTTAAGCAGTTTCAAATTTACAAAAAAGTTGAACTCCTAAGTTGAAGATGAATGCACTACACTACCTCCCTTCCCCTTTAAACATCATAAAGAGCATTTAAATAAATCAGGGCACTTTGTACTCCACCTTCTTTCCCCTCACCCCCCAGTGCTTCGTCTGGCTCTGAGCCTGACCCCTGTAATATCATAGAAAGTTGTTTCCTAAACACGTAACTAGAATTGAGGACATTTAACGTCTGTATCTGGCATAGAGGTACCCTTTTAATGGTAACATAACACCCTGTTTTTCCCTCTATGGACTCATCCCTTTCTTATGCTCCAGCTATGTGGGTTTAGTTGACATGAACCCCACTGCCAGTCCCCTGCATGGGTCTTGACTGCCTTAAGACCATCAGTGTATTTGTCACCCAACCCAATCCCCAGTGGCTATTGTGATTGGCTCAGGGATGGGCACACTAACCAATAAGACAAATGATGACTTTTGCTGAGGATTCTGGGAAATATTTTCCCTCTCTCCTGTGTGAACAACCAAACCAAACCAAACCAAACCAAACCAAACCAAACCAACCAAATGAACAAAAAACCAAACCTCCCCTTTTCCTTAGAATGGGACCTCTCTCTTGCCTTAGAATGAGTGGTAGGGGAATGTGAGGTCTGCAAGGGAGGTGTGGCAACTGTGTTGATAAGAAAAACAAAGCCTGGAGCTGCTATTGGGGTTGGGGTGCCCAGCACCCTGTGAAGCCTGGTTTAGAAGACAGTTCAACAGAAGCCAGCCCCTTTAGGCTAGAGATGAAGAGACCTGAGCCCTGGGAACCTAGTGTGACCTTTTGGATCAAGCTTCACTTGAACCCGTCACAACTCTGGACTTTTCAGTTACTAAGCCAATACATTTCCTTTAATGTTTGTCAGTCTGGGTTGCATTTTCTGTTACTTGCAGCATAAAGAGCCCTAAATAAAGCAGGTAAGCTAGCATAGACTGGATAGGGACATTTGACCTCCAGAACTTGTATTCCCAGGGGCACCATAGTGCTACCTCCACCGTGATGGAGAATGGGAAGGAAATGAGCCAAAGCCAAGTTGTCAGCCAGTAAATCAGCTGCAAAATTCAAGGATGGCTTCCATAGTGATGCCAGGGAGAAAGAGGAAAAGAAGAACCCAAAGACATAGCTTGGGAGTTAGAAGTTTCTGCTCAGGCATGCCAGAGAAGAGAGCCTGAGTTGGCATCACTGTTTTTCAGCAATGGCTGAATAATAAATAATTAGGAATTTGTGAACAAGAGGCTGCCTGAGTCACAATTGGTTGGTAAAGTAATTATGAAAAGTTTTCTAGTTCATAAAAGAAATAATTGGCCATCATTCTAAAAGAGTGCTTATTTTCAATGCAGATAAAATAGATTTACTTTGCAAAAAAAGGCATGAGAGTAAGTGTCTGTTTTTCAGGTTATTCTAATCAGCGGATGCTAAAGCATGACAAACCACTCCTTTAAATCAGCACTATATTTTGTTCATTTGTCATTTCTGAGTCTCTCACTCAGTAAATAATAATTTTGTTAAACTTTAAGGGTCATATTTAAATGTTTAGCCTTGATTTTAATATTAGACCTGAGACATTTTCCAGGGGTTTTCTCTTTTTCACAAATTATTATTCTGCCTTGGTAAATAAAATGGAAAGGAAATAGCCTGGGAGGCAGGGATACATTTCTTTAGCTTATTATGAGAAAAGAATATCCTTTCTTTGTCCATTTTGAACTTAGAAATCTAGTTTTCTATGTAATACTGAAATACTTAACAATTCATAAAAAAGTACACATTTACATTAAAATACAACCATAAATACAGCCCTGTAATTTTACAAAGAACCTTGTAAAATATGATGAATATACATGCATGAATACTAAAACAAGAAAGGCCATTCAACATTCACATGGAAATGCATTACATACAATATAATAAATATAAAGGATATCAAATCCACAAATTGATCATTATTCTGATTTAGATTCTTCTTTACAGTTAAGACTTTTACTGTATAATTTATTATAATAACCTTACAAGTTAAACATAGCTAATTAAAAACAGATTTCAACTAATCTGACTGTTGAAATAACACAATCCTCAATATTTCGCAGCATATTTTAATCTATAACACATAAAACTGTCATTTTGGCAAGAAATACACATCCGTATAGCTAACTGCTCAATTAACTTCTTTTTCAATGTATAAAAAAAGTCAGTTAATAGTATGAAAAGAAACAGAAGCTAATATTTCTGAGATAATTTTATTGCCTCAGCTCTTGGGCTTTGGCAATAAATGTCTTAAGTTTTAATATAAATCATATAACTTAAATACAGTATGTACAAAATATAAAACTTTTTAGCAAAATACTATATAAAATACTGTCTTTACACATTTAAAGGATGCTTTTCCTTATAATGTAGGAGAGCCCTTTACCTCTAATTTTCCCACATGTTTTCAGGATCCCTTCTTCCCACAGTATTTCAGAGCTGGGTTTTTTTTTAATGGTGGAAACGGGTCTATGATTAAAGTATAAAGCTGAAGATCAAAGATGGTTATATACTTTACTGAGGTTTTTCTTAAAATTCTGGTTAAAAGTCACTTAAAATCCAAATTACCCATTTCACTTTTTTACATTTTGATTCTTTCCTTTCGTCACTTTAACATACACTTTTTAAGGATATTCTATCACTTTATAAAGAATCTTTTTAGTTGCCTGTCCTCTGAAATGCATGAAAGGGTAAGCAAGCACCCACTGCTTCTGTTAATTTTTCAACATTTTGCGTATGTATGCACAAACACTTAGTATGGTTTCTTCATCTAAAATACTGAGAGAGTAAGTGAGATTCATGTTTACTGTTCCTTGCTGCTCGAATAAGGTATCTTTAAAAATAACTAATATTCACCCACCACTACTGAGTTCCATAGTCAATGATCTTATTCTGAGGATGGACCAGGTCTCCCTGCATGAAAGCTTCTTCCTGTTCTTTCTTGCTGGGGAGACAGATTACTCTCTTTGTATATCAGTGTATGAGGCCTGACAATTAAGTTAGCGAACTTATTGCAAAGATGTTGCTAACATTTTTTTTTTATATATATCAGAGAGTTCATTATGAATTTGTACCAACTGAGCAAACAGTTAACTAAGTTTAGTATCTGGAAGTGCTGAAAAGACTGCGTGAAAAAATTAGATGAAAATGGCCTGAACTTCTCGCCAACAATTCATGGCTCTTGCATCATGACAATGCACCAGCTCACACGGCACTGTCTGTGAGGGAGTTTTGAGCCAGTAAACAAATAACTGTATAGGAACACCCTCTCTACTCACCTGATCTGGCCCCCAATGACTTCTTTCTTTATCTGAAGATAAAGGAAATATTGAAAAGAAGACATTTGGATGACATTCAGGACACCAAGGAGAATACGACTACAGCTCTGATGGTCATTCCAGAAAAAGAGTTCCAAAATTGCTTTGAAAGGTGGACTAGGCGCTGGCTTTGGTGTATAGCTTCCCAAGGGGAGTACTTCCAAGGTGACCATGGTGATATTCCGCAGTGAGGTATGTAGCACTTTTTCTAGGATGAGTTCTAGAACTTACTTGTCAGACCTTGTATATTTCCCAGACCACAAAAATATGAACCCAAACCTTTCAGCTTTAGAATACCCCAAATCTACATGCTCAGTGTGAGACATCCACCAGGTAAAGGGCACTCTGACAGACGCCAAAGATCTGGGAATTCCGAGGCAGGAGTGGACTTCACCAGCCCTGCGCAGCGCCAGGCGCCCTCTGCTGGCTCTCCCGCTGTCTGTCACTGAGAAGGTCGCCCAAGGCTGGTTGGAGGGGTTACTTGCAAGTGTGGACATCAGTCATGCTTTCACACCTCCTGCAGCGAACATAGCAGCACCAGATAAACTTGCACTCACACCTCTCCACGTGCCTGACTACGTGGGTGTTGTAGCCTCGGCCACAGCAGAGGAGGTTGCAGCCATCCGCACCTTCCGACGTTCGGTTGCATTCTCTGCCTTGCGTCCCTGGGATCCCTAGTTTCTTATCCTCCACACAGTAATTGGGAGACTTATTAACGTAGAGCAGATCATCCTTGCGAATCGGTACTTTCCTCTGGTCTTTTTCTCTCCTGCGCATTTTCCTCTTTATTTTGTCTGAGACTTGAACACTGTTCTCATATTTATCCTTCAACAAGTGGCCGATCTTTTCAAAAGAAGACATGGTTTTCCAGCACGTTTTCACAGCACAGGAGCCGGAAACTCCGTGGCAGCGGCAGTCTACAGACATCAGCTTGGCGACAGCCTGAAGCCAACAGAAATTGTGTTAAATATCACTGGTTTTACTCAACATTAGAAGCAAACTAACCGAATCACTTAATGTTCTGGGTCTTGTTTCCTCCTGCATAAAAAGGATGGTTTTGAACATAAAAGATCTTTCGGATGGCTGAGGGTTTACATGTTTTGTCCTTCTCTTCACCCTGCAGAGCAAACTTTTCCAAGTCAAATTTAAAGTGAACCAGGCTGACACATTTATCAGAGATTATCTGAGATAGCACAGGGAAACAGACCTCGTGGTGAATTTTGGGTGTGGGAGGATGTTCACGCAGGCCTCCATGTACCTGATACATTTATTATAGTGCCTTGCTGCTCAGAGTGGTTCCTGGGGCAGCAACACCAGCTCACTTGTGAGAAATGCTGACCCTCAGAAGCAGGAGACCCAGGTGACTCGTGTGCATGTTACATCTGAGAAGCACTCATAGAGCAGTCCTCAACCCACACAAACAGTGCATGCAAACATCTGTGGAACCTTACAGCCAATGCTCAACCCCCGGAGATTCTGATTTCATTGGTCCAGGTGGGGTCCAGGTAATGGTATTTCCACAAAGCTGCTCAGGATGATACTAATGGGTATCAAGGGGTGAGACCTATGGATTGAATTGAACGTTCTCAGGTTTGAATCACTGTAAAAGTCGGTTACATTTATGGGGCTTTCAGGGGCATACTACCCCCTGGTCACAGACCACATGAGAAACGCTGCTGACTAGTCAACTTAACTTGGGCAAAAGAAAAAGGGGCCAGAAAGAGTGCAAGTGTGGTTGCTCCCCCCAAATATCTCCCCGACTTCTGGAAAATTAATTCAAAACATATCTCCTATTCTTGATGGATCAGTGGCACCACCCTAATATAGAAAAGGGATAATATTTATGTAATTTTTCAATTCCATGTGCTGAGTTTAATTTATACAGACTGAGAAATTAAATGAGATTACATATATCTGTAAAAGCCCACTGCCTGGCACACATGAAGGTCTAAATAAACACCCCCTTTCTGTGAAGAAGAAGGTATAGTAAGAGTTGAGATAAAATTTCAAATGGGGCTAAAAGGGTAAAAACAATACAGAGATTTCAAAAGTTTTAGTGCTCTAATCTCTTACATACCAGCCTAGGCAGCACAGCTTCCTTCAATCTCCAGAGGATGGCAGAACAGATTAATAAATCGTCAGGACTAGCTGTAGAGTTGACGTCTGTCAACATGCTGGGTAAAGTGAAAAATTGATCTATCCACTCAATAACTTGGAAAAACCTCACAGCTTAAACTCCACTTACAGTTCTTATCAAACTTATAAGATGACAGGGATTTATACTTTGCTATTTTGTACCAAACAAGACATTGACATGTTTGCGGAACGTTACGTTTCCTAACAAATTAACCAAAGTTTCTGAACTATCTAATGAGACAGAATATTTCAAACAATTTATAATATTTGCAACCTTGAATGAGAGCATATGGTATTGATTTGTGCAGTATTCGATACTTTTTACTGGTGTTTAAAATAATAAACCAAATAGTTGTTAAACCCTGTTCTTTATAGAGTACAGCACATATGCTCTTTTTTGAATCCACAAAACTGAGAAGCGAGTAGATATGTCTATTTCTTATTAACTCAGGCAAAAAGGTAGCTTTCAATGAAATCAAAACAATTTATAAAGTAGGGCACACCAGCTTATTCGGTTAAATTTATGGCACTTGATGTTCACAGAGCCTTCAATTATTTAAAATGTCTCTAGGCAAATATATGTTCAAATTAATGCAGTCTGCCCATTTTGTTCAGATTTTTAGTGCCCGAAGGATACGAGAAAGAAAGGGCTCAATCAATGCTAGGTAATATCAAAACAAATTGCCCCAAGAAAGTGAAAAAATCTAAGGAGGTATGTTTATGTGTTTAAACCCGATCAACATTCCTTACAGTCATCACCTAGTGATTTAAAGCTGCCCCTTTGCTCAGGATCATGACTGAAAAGCTGACTTTTTCTTTTATTAACCAGTTCTGAGGTCATGTATGGTGTTGCCAATTTGCAAAACATACAGGACAAGAGTGAATGTTCACCAAATACTTATTGAATAATTAGTCCAGCTCACTTAAACAGTTATAACTCATCCCTTAGTAGAAGAAATAAGAAAAACAAAACACCTTCTTAATCAAGAGTCATTGCCGAGAGGTCAATGGTATTGGGAGACCTTGATCGAGCTGGGCTCTCCTCCAATTCGTCAGCCCACAGCAGAGGCACAGATTTGAAGGATAAAGAGAGATTGATTTTCCAATACAATATGACTTGTTGAATTTGTATTGAAATTTGAGGGGGATTTTCCTGCCGTAGAAAAGTAGCTCTTTTAAATATCTAGAGTTAACTGTACCTTTTCAGGGATAACATTTAAAGAAGTAGTATTTGATTACTTTTGGATTCTATACTTCTTTGTCCTTAAGAATTAGTATAAAAATAGTTTATATCATACATACATATGTTCTAGAATAGAAAGACAAACTTCAAGAAGAATCTCAATAACTTGACATGCAATTTAAATAATTATATCCCCGTAATTCTCCAAGGAAGAAACTTGGACTACTAAGGATTAAAATAAAGCAATGTAATCACAACTAACAGAATTTGATGAAATGCAAAATGCACCGGCAGATAATACACACACACACACACACACACACACACACACACACACACACACACAAGAACTCTACAGAGCTCAGTGCTTCTCAGAGCACATTTTTCATGAATTATTTTACTTGATTTAGCTTTATCGGAAGAAATGTATTGCACATAGTAATTAGTTAATGGAGATGTACTTATTCCAATTTTACAGAAAAAGAAAGAGTGTGGTTAAGAAAGACACTTCTCTTACTTGAGGAAATTTAATGATATATAATAGAAAGTCTTTATACGCAGCAGGATAATTTTAGTAGAACAGAGAAAAATGTAAGCGGAAAACACAAATATATTTAAGAAAATTTCATGAATACTCCAAAAAAAAGTATATTCTGGAGTTTTTCAGCTAGGATTCTTAATTAATGTTAAATAGCTCTCCTGAGCTCCAGTGATAGAATAGTCATATTTTGGGGAACAGAAAAAGTGAAAAAATAGCAACCGAATGAGTTGTGTGTGGTTATGAGAAAATTCCTTTCTCTACTCTAGTTGAGTTGTTAAGGTTTATAACGATATTAACAGAGGAATGTTTTGTTAACTATTGCAAACAGATGTGTGCATTTTGGTGGAATATTTTTAAACTATGGGAGGGCAATTAGGAGGGGAACATTTAATCTACTGGGCTCCTTGTGTTAAGTTTTGGTTTGATACATTCCTAGTGAAGTGAAATACGAAAGATGTATCCTTAAGAGTTAAAGGTAAAAATAGAACATGCTTGAGAAGTGGTCTAAGGAGTGATTGGTCCGGCAAATTTGACTCAGGTATAACAGCAAGCAGTGATTATTTTCCAGTGTATTGTTTTATCCAAACTTTACAGAAATGACAAAAAAAACTGTTGTGAAAAGTTTTGTGATGAGCATTTCATTTTGTCAACTATCAGATAATCTGTTTAAGTTTTTATGAAAACTGCGACATGAAATTGGATGGGTATATGTAGCATTCCTATTTCTGTGACCCATTTAGTGCCTTTTGGTCCAAAAATAGATTTGAACCTGCTGAAAAGCAAAACACTTATGTGTTGGTCAAGTACTTATAAATATTCTTGAAACAGGTCAATGAAAATTTGGGTTTGGGCCCTTCCCACTTTTTTGAGTTACTCATCATAAAACAAATTATGGGGTAGGGAAACTTAAAAGTTTATGAGGTGGACATGAGAAGAATGGAAATATTTTAAGCACACCAAAAGAAATACCCATAAATATTCCAAGTCACATTATTCCCAGAAGTTCAGCCCCTGGAAGACATCACATCATTGTGTTAGCCAATCACCATTCGGCAACATTATTCTTGGAGACATAACTTTAGGAATGGTGTCAGAAACCAAGTGGGAATTTAAGGTCAGCGGTTAGAAAATCATCTATCCTACTCACAGCACTACTAAGCGCCAGTACCCACATTTCTCTAAACGCTTTCCGACATTTGGAGTTTGAGATTTTGAGACTAGGAAAATCAACTCAATTGAATGCAGACCTTGAACTTTACTCAGAAGAATATGCCTATTAAATTAAAATTCTATTTGCCAATATTGAGAATGAAGTTGATTGTTTTTCGACGTTAGATGATAACCTGGAAACCTGGTTAGTTTGTTATGGTGGTGGTAGGGGTTTTTATTTTTTTGGCCATCAAAGGGAAGAAAAATACAAAATACTTTGAATTGTAATACTACTTCATGAGTAAAGACCAATAAAAACACCACTGTAGTCCCTCAAAATATCTAGGTAATATTTTAAGTTTCCATGTAGACTAATGTGAAAAAAAAAGATTCAGTAGAAAAAATTGAAATGTACACAAAATGTATATACATGTATAGGCTGAATTATTTTCAGCATAATTAGAATAATAGCAAAAATCTAAGGAATGTGAAGAGATTGTTTTTTTTTGTTTGTTTTTTTGTGTTTTTTTTTGCCAACAATGGATTAAAATTGAAGCTGCATAGTTGTATGTATTTAATAAAATTAGAATATAAATAATATTTTAAAATCTAAGTTAATAGTTACAAAAACAAATATTGCTACCTAATTGGAAATTCACACAAGATGGAATAAAACTAAGTAGCTGCCTAATGTTTCTAATACAACACATTTATACTTTAGGACTTTAGGACTAAATATTTCAGGACTTTTCATAAATTCATTCAAGATGACTTCATTCAAGAGCATCATAACATGGGTTTCAGAGTTCTGTTTCTTGGTTAAAATGTTTTAAATTTCAAAGAAATTATTTAAAGAATGACTAAAGATGATTTAAGGTCCAAATTAATAATAAATATTCATTTAATTGTTTTCTTATATTTTAAATATATTAATTTGACTTATCTTGATGCTTTTTTCTAGCTTAACTCTAGAGTTTTAAAGAACATATGTTAATTATATTTAACCTCTTTTATACTAATGTATTAGAAATAATAAGAAATCCCTTTAATATTTAAATGGAAGCAAAACCTAATTCATTTATTCATTTTTTAAATGTAAAACTTTAAGGAGAAGAGACATGTGCATACTGTGGCGTTACGGAATAGTGCTTTAGTGAAATAAATGAACTTTTAACATTTCTAAACAAAAACATAAAAAGCTGATATAGCTATTTATTAATTTCTTATTTTCCCTTTTGCTATTTTGAATAGAAGATTCAAATTGAACTGAAAATTCAAATTTAAATTGAAGTGTTATGGTGATCTATTTATTGAGCTTACTGTTTTTGTATTTTAAACCAAAGTGGTTAGGGAAAGAAAACTGGCTGAAACTTGTAACTATTCTGAGTGGATTCCATTTATTCACTTTCCAAAAATGTAAAACAAAAGCAACAGAGACTTTAAATATTCCTGCGAGATACTGCAACTTGTTTTATTTCAGGAGAATGTAACAGATTGGAATGACTACTTTGGGACCTTTACACGCTAGTGAGTATTTACAGTAATATATGATATGTGCTGATATTTCTATCCTGAAAAGATTATTACAACATAGAAAATATATATTCATAAAAAAGGTTTTGACTGTTTTAATAAAGTCACTCTGAATTACCAAGTAAGTCATCTATGGTATAGAACTCAAATTTTAGTGTGTCGATATTCAATAAGGTAAATATATAAAAATTAAATTGGGCTATAAATTTAGTCCATTTTAAGAAAACTTAGTATAAAAAAAGCCAGAATTCATAAAAGAAGTTAATTAGATAGTGGTACTTCAAATTTGTCTCCTGCTCAATCTTTAATATATCTACATTTAAAAATATCCATATATTTAATACACCTATAGCCCATTACATTTATCAGTATTTATCAATTTTATAATGGATCTACATGCTTTATAATAAAATAACTATTTCCTTTAAAAAGATTTGTTTTACCAAAAATATTAGTTAAATGTTGTATATTCCAAATGTATTTAAGAATGTTTGTTAGAGGAAGTAAGGGCAAGACTGACAACATGTTTCAGAGCCATTGCTCACTAAAAAATAATCAAAATTCAAATTTGAAGGAATGAAATTTGATCCAGTCCCATTAGAAAGGCAGACATAGATCTTATTCAGGCTCTGCCACTAAACAGCTAAGAGGGTAGAACCAAATAACCCAAAAGGCACTTGTACATCTACTATTTTATAATTAGCATTTCAGGTATACAAAGTATACAATCACAAACACATTAGATGGAGAACATAAACTAAGTCAATGTGGTCAGTAGAGGCTCATGAAAGAGGCTCATGTATGTCATATATATACATATATAATAGATAGATAGATAGATAGATAGATAGATAGATAGATAGATACACACTTCTTAGAGTGCAAGGGTGTTATTTTGTTTTTGTTTTTTAACTATTTGGACAGATTCATTCAGAAGTGTAATCCTAGTGATATTTACCTAAAGGCACTAAATTTTTTATTCCATTTTCTAATACATACCTGCCTTCCAGCTTCATTGTTATGTAGATTCATTGTTAATAGTACTTTGCTGTCTTTCTCCGTGGTGTTTCTGACGGGGAAATCTAGGAACTTTCTGCTGAACCACATGCCATACTGGACATCATCGGAGCAACCCCCCCAGTGCCAGCCTTCACTCGCTGAGCCCCCGTTTTGCAAGGTGGTGTCACAGGAACATTCCGTCATGTTGCCTGCACTGCATGACCTGGTCACAGAATGCACCAGACCAGCAGCCATGACAGCATAAATGAATGCTGTTTCCTTGGTGCCTAGAATAAAAAACATAAATTGCTAAATGTAAGAGCCATCCCAGTCTCTGTTTATGTTCATCATAGAGCCTCTTACTCATTCTCTTGTCAGGGAGGCAATTTTTCAATTGCTTACAATGGATGCTTTAAGGAGTACATCGTTAGAAAGGATGATTTTTCTATTGTTCTAATCTTTTAAAAAAGCAGCATTAATTTTCAGTATTCTGCTCGAAGGAACTGTCATACATTGTATGCCACACATTGTCCTCATATTTAAAATATCTAAAATATGAAATATATGTCACACCTAGATCAGAGACTAAATTGAGAATAAAAACTCAATAAATACATGTTAAATTTAAAATCCTTTGTGTGGATACTGTAAATGGTGACACAACAGCCCCAAAGAGTCCAGATTACGTTTATTTTTAAAGTTAAAAAGTGTTCTCACAAAACACAAGCTGAAAAATTTGGTGTGATTTTTGGTTGCATAAATATTACATGTCAGCAAGAAAATTAAAATTAAGCAAAGACCAAAGCAATTAGTAGATAAATGTTACAGTTTAGGATATCGTGAATAACAATCCTGATATTAATATGAACAAATTATATATTTTGTATAGTACTAGCTAATCCTCTTATAGTCTTAAAGGCAATGAAAGATCATTAAAATGGCACCCGCAAAACAAACAAACAAAAATAATTGTTATGGAAAATTATTGAATATGTATTTAGCATATCTGTAATAGAATTTGAACTAAAATCTTTGAAAGCTAAAGTCCTATTAAAACGTTAATAAAATGGACTAGAAAAGATTCCGCAGGCAATATTTTTTTTCTTTCGAGATGTTTAGATTGGAGTAGAAACAATTGCATGCCCGTTGTCCAATAAACCTTTTCAACAGCTGATGCCTCTGCAATTCAGCAACTGTGAAGAACATATCTTTTTTTTTTCCCCTGCAGGGGGTCCGGGCTCCCTCGGAAGGGTGTGCCGGCCAAAACGCAGCAGGGCAAAAACGATGCTTTGGCGGCAGAGTGTGTCGGGACCGGGTGGGGAAGGGTCAAAGGGGAGGGAGAACGGAAATCAATGTGAAAAACAACGAATCTTTCAGCGTCCAGGTCCTAAAATTCTTTGACTCTGCTGATATCGTGGAACACTCCTGGTTCCCTGTCCCTTTATCCTTACCAAGTCACCAGGCACGTGTAAGTGGAACCTTGTTTCACTGCAGCTTCCCGCGCCGCGGGTGTGCGCAAAGGAGGGAAGAAATAGAAGGGAAAACAAACAAACAAACAAAACCACAAAAAACGAAAATCGAGGGGAGAGCCAAAGTGTCGTACTCGGGTTAGCTGCACGTTGGGTTGTCCAGAACAATCCCTTTTCAAATCACCATTATCCATCCTGTCTACCCGGTGCCCCGAGGAGTCAACAAACGTGGGGCTTCGCGGCAATTAGCCACTTGTTCAGGGCTCGGTGCGCAGTGGAGCTGCTTAAATCAAAGCAGATGCGGCAGCAGCATTCTCTGCTGCCGACATCATGTTTCTGCAGCTGGTCACCCATGCAGGGGGGCGCTACGGGGTCCGAGGGGTCGGCGGGGTGGAGTGTCAGAATTTTTCTCCAACTCCAGCGGGGCACCGCGTGAAGGAGGAAAAGCTATGGCTCCAAGAGCCCCGCTCTAGACCTAGGGAGTCACCCCCTCCAGGAGAGCACCTGCACCCGGGGTCTGGCTCCCGTCGCTCCCAATTCCCGTCCACTAAAGGACCTCTTTGGGGATTTAGAAAGCGACGGGACCATGAAAGCACTGTTTATTTTATTTACAAGGAATTGGAAGGGTTGTTATCCTCCGTCCTGTGCCAGCACCGAGGGTCCCGGGACTCACCGCTGCTCAGCTCGTAGCCAAAGAGGGGGCTGGTGCCCGGTGGGGCAGCCGCGGCGACCTGGCAGTTCCATCTCTCGTGTCTGAACTGACTCCTGCACTCCTGAATGCCCAGCCGGGCGCCCTCTCGGATGCTGGGCAGCAGGTACGGTTTCCTCTTGCACAGCTCCTTCTGGCGGCTGTTCAGCGGCAAGTTGGCGCAGCCCAGCTTCTCCGGAACCCCAAAGGAGGCGATGCCCAACCACCTGTAAGACACGGCCGCCCCTAACGTAAGTCTCTCGCCTGCTCTCCTCCCCAGTCCCAGATATTTTCTCCAAAATTAAGTCACCCGACCTAGGGTCCCCTTCTCTCCTCCTCCGCCTTAGCTGAAAGTTCCCTGAGGCTGGGCACCCCTTTTGCCACATACCCGTGCACCCCTGCTAACCCCATACTCACATCCAGTTTCCTTGGGCTCCGCTGGGGAACAGTGCGAGCAGGGCCGCCCACAACGCGCACAGGCGGGGCAGTGCCAGGAGCGCCGCTCTGTCCATGGCCCCCGCATGGAGTCCCCCAGCCCCAGACACTCCTCTTTTGCACTCCCGGCCCAGGGGCCCGCCAGGTCACAGGTCAGTTCCCCAGCACCCAGCCGTCCCACGCCCTCTTTCTTCCTGCAGACACATAAAAAGAAGGCCAGCAGTAGTAGGGGCTCTCAGCAGCCTCCCCTCGCTTGCAGGGAGCAGCGTGAGGAGATGGAAAAAATAGCTTGGGGCCCTCCTCCGGCGTCCAGTAGGAGTTGTGTTGGAGATGCGGGAGCGTCCCTCGCATTCCAAGGTGCGAAACTTCTGTTGGTGTAGTTGTGTCTCCATCGCCCCCGGCCTCTCCTCCCATCTCCTCCCCTTGGCCGCGCCTGGAGCCTCATTGGCCCAGCCGCCTCCCCGCACTCATCATCCCGGGACCTCAGCCTCTCATTGGCTGAAGCGGACTCCGCGGGAGGCGCTCGGCCCGCGGCTCCCCGACCCGGAGTCCAGACCCGGGTGTGTTCTTGACCTTTCCGCCTGTCGCAGTCTCCTGAAAGTGGGTCTCTGCAGGAGGGGTATGGATGCAACCTGAAGATTGATAGGGGCGCTGCTGTGTTAGAATCCTGGGGGGATGCGTGGGTCGAATGGGAGATGTTTGAGTTCCACCCACCCCAGTCGCATTTGGATTAATTACCCTCTGGGTGGAGTGGCTGGAAAATCTCACTGTCCCCGTTACTTTCCACCTTCATAGGAGAATAATCTTTTTGAGTCAGAGTTGGTACCGAACAAGTTGACCTTTCAACACCCTGCTTGAGAACGGGTGAAATTCTGTCAGGCTGGAGATCATAGTCTGGGCAAACATTCATTTCTAGTGAAAGGGAAGAAGATTCCAGCCTAGCATCCAATCTGCGGTATTTAAGTTTTGTTGTGTGAATTCCTTTTCCCGGTTTGTCTTGCATTCTGCAGTCCTTGAAAGCACTGTCAGAAAATGGAGCAGAGAGAAAGGGTGGGGGTGAGAGCTGTCTGGAGAGCTCTAGGGTAGGTGAGTGCTGCGTCCTCACCCTTCTCACAAGCCCACGTTGTGGAGACCTTGGTCAGGGCTGCACATTGAAGACAAATTTTTAAAATTTACTTATTAAACACCTACCATATGCCCAGTACTGCGGAAAATTACAAAGACAAGATCCCTTTCCTTGAGTGCACAAACCAGCCATGGAGAGGAGTCTAAAACAAAATAAATTGAGATTATCAGTAAAGGAGAGTATGGAATTCAGCCTGGTAGTCGTCTTTGGAGCCAAAGAGAGTTTGGAAGCAGAATGTTATGGTGCCTGGCCATTTAGGAAGGTTATTAACCAGTGTTTTGCTGGATGGATATTTCCCGCAGAACTCTTAAAGCAAGTGGGATATGCTCAGCTATGGTAGCAGAAAGCCTGCCTCACCTAGTTGGTGACAGGAAATGTTTCAGAGAGACATTGCCTGCTCGTCAGTGGACTTAAGAAATATTTGCAAATTCTCAGGTGGACAGACAAGCTTAGTGGTGCCAAAATCCATACTTGCTCAAATAAAAGATCTGCTTAATTGCTTTATCCTCAAATACAGGATTTTATTTGCAGCCTATCTCCTTTATCAGCCCAGAGCAATAAAAGCTCACTGAAATTCCCATCCTATCCCATTTCTCTAACGAGTATTTACTGAGTGAACTTTATGTACTAGTAAGCCACATTGTAATTTTTAGAGAGTCAAGTTGATCCAGACGTATTTCGGCAAATGGTTAATGGCATCAGAGACTCAGAAGCCTTCATTCAAGCACACTTGATTCTGTGAGCTTCTCCAGGAGGGGTCCTGGCGCAGTCATTGCTATACCCCCACCATTGGGCCCAGTACATGAGATCTTGGTTTTGAACGCAACTTATTGAGTGAATTAACATGATGAGGGACATTCTGAGCAGACATCTAAATGGCCTAAATGTTGGACTAGAGAAGTGACTTCCTCTTCAAGGGAATGGGTAGAGTGGAGAACATTAATACTTTAGGCTGATTTCAGTGGTAGATGTTTTAAGGAAGTTGGATTTTTTTCCATTGAAAAATATATATTGATATACCAGAAACTAATAAAACAAAGGAAATACAAATTGCTAGTTACAAAATAGTCATGGGGATGTAGGGTATAGTATGAGGAATGCAGTCAGCAATATTGTTATAACTGTGTATGGTGTCGGCTGGGTACTAGAGTTATCAGGTGATCACTTCGTAAGTTATATAAATGTCTAACCATCAGGTTGTACACCTGAAACTAATATACTATTGTATAACAACTGTAATTGAAAAATAAAAAAAATTATTAAAAAAAGAGAAAAGTATATATTAAGCCTCTATTATGAGTGAGGGAATTAAAAAGTGGGGGATAACACTGAGCTAAATGGTAGTAGAGTTCACAGCTAAGTTGACAAGAGAGAAAGTGAGCAGGCGATTACAGGCCAGTGCGATAAATGGGGGCAGTCAGTGTGCCATGATCCGCACTGGAGGATTCCCTAACTTTGTTTAGGGGTGAGGGGTCACTTGAATGTTGCCTTCATTATTACTCTGGGGATCCAGCATTGTCCAGGCATCCAGAGAAAGGCTTTAGAGGAGCACTCAGAGTATCTATTTTTACACTCTAAGGACCCTAGGTCAACCATTTTCAAATCCAAGACACAGGTTCAGGGCCGGAGTGGACCTGTTCCTCTTCTGTCTGGTCTACGTCCTTCAGCGTTGTCCTGTTCATGCCTCTACAGCTAAGGAGACTTATTCCCAGGAGCTGATCCAGCTGAAGAAATAGGCTTTCCATTCAATGAGCAGACATTCGAGGGCCTGATTTGTACTAGGAGCTGTGAACTTTCATGCTGAGAGCCTCCTACGTGCTCCCACTGTCTGTCTTACTCTAACTCTCTCTCTCTGTCTCCCTCCACAAAATTTCAACCCCCAAAATTGATACTCATTTTATAGATAAGGAGAGGTTAAGAAATTTACTAAATTGCACTCAGTTAGTAAGTAATAGAGTCAAAAAGCAATCTTATTTTAGAGGCCCCGTTTTTTCCACCACAACATGCTACTACATAACCTAATTTAAAACCTTTTCTCTTTTGTATCTCATGGTTCTTTACATCACAGTTCACAGCTATCTCCATCAAAAGAGTTCTGTTCCCTGACCATAAACCCAAACGACTATGGGGCGGTCTCTTAAGGAGGTGTCCCTGAAGTGGGTCTCTCTGAGGCAGATGGTCGTCTGCATGGAGGCCCTTCCACTTCCCGGCTTTGCTGTCTGGTTTCTGTGGACTGGAAGGTCAGGTGGGAAGAGTACTGGCCTGAATGGGGTGACTGAGCCTCCAGTCAGCAGGTTATAATCTTGGGCAATTAATTTCAACTTTGAACCTCAGTTTTCTCTTTCAGATCTGAATCTCTTACTGGAGTTAGCATAGGGCTGGAGGGAGGGAGCTGATTCTACGTGAGTGTATGAGAGTGTGAGTGTGAGTGTGAGTGTGTGTGTGCGTGTGTGTGTGTGTGTGTGTGTGTGTGTGGTGAGGAAGGCTGCATTTGCTAGTGGATTTGCACTCCTAGAAAGAGAAAACCTTAGTCATTTATAAGGGTTTGCCAGCCTGAGAGAGGGACCCAGTTCCAGGAGTTGCACAGACTAGTTTTTGGCCCCCATCTTCAATTCTACTTTTGCTTCTGGATTTCAATTAAAATTAATTATTTTAATTGAAGAAATCATTTAAAATGATTGAACTTTAAATTATATTATAATCTTGTCAGGTCAAATGGAATATTATTTAGAAGATGAAAGAAGATGTTAACAGACATTTTATTTATCCTGGAATACGAGAGTGAGGAGCTCTTTCCTAACTTAATTTATCTCTCTCAATATAAAGTGGCTCATGTCTACTCTCATTAGAAAGGATTATGCTCTTTATTTAGAGTTGAGAAATAAAGTAAATAATCAAATCCAAACATATACACATTTACATATTTCAAATGGTTAATTTCTTCAGCAGCAAGCAGGAGCCTTGTTTCCTATTCATGAATTTTTATTTTGTAATTTGGAAAGAGGACAAAATATTAACCAACCAACAGAATATAACCTAGTGCTTGCTGTGTTATGCAAGCCTCCTAGGCTTCAGGTGCCCATATCTGTGAAATGTCTTAAAGCTCATACCATTCATTGTTCATAAATGGGAGTTGATATTATGTCATCTCATGATGAATCCAGCTACCTAAAATTTGATTGGTGGTGTTAAAAGCACCATGTGGCTCCAACTTTGTACAGGTTACTGAAGCAATGGTCGCTTCCTGACTCCACAAGGGGGGCCATGTATTTATTTGAACTTGTTTTCCTAGTAGAGGTAAGGTATTTTGATCAATATTCTAGAAAAGGATATTTAGCAAGGGGAGAACCAGATTTCAAGCATATTCATTTCATTCAAAGGATCTCTCTCAAGGGACTGAATCTATGTTCGCGGTCATCTCTGATCAGCTGGAGAGCGGAACCATGTAAATAGCTGGCTGGCAAGAAATCCTATTTCCCACTCAGGACCCTTGCATATTATTAGTTAGAGAACCCGTAGGAGCTTGTTCCTTCTGGTAGTTTTCTCTCAGTCCCTGGGAAACTCAGTCAAAAAGTCTGCCTGTGCAGATATGCCTTGGACGCTGCCTCTGGCAGTCCATCAGAGGACGAAACTTCTAAGGGCCCTGTTGTAAGAATTTCTGCTGCAGATCACAGAGACTTATGTACTGGAAACTGATACCAGAAGCACCCCAGCTGGTCTTAACTCCCATGATAGAACACAAGACCAGAGGTGACTTTTTACATAACTGGGTCCTCATCCATTCTATTTTAAATTCCACCTGGATGCTCCCAGTGGTGATTGGCTCTCAGGCTGGGGCAAAGAATGGTATTCTGGGTGTCCTGCTGTCCTTTGGTGGCTGGACAAGCCATCAGAATGACAGACTTGGAACAGCAGAGGAGACACCAGTGACAGAAAGAACAGGAGTTGGAAAAGGATGCTGGCTTGCTTTCCAAATTTCCACAACTACGAAAGTGAAATCGTTTTGTTTACTTGTCCTGGAAATTAAGGTTGAAGGAGCTTCATCATAGAAAATGGCTTATCTCTAGTGGCATTTATACAGATTATACAATCTTTTTGGAATGAGGGAATAAAAGTAAAATGCAATCCTTGACAAAGGAAAGCCATCACTATTGCCCAAGGACTCAAACACACAAAACTGAGTCACATGCAGAGTGTTGAATCTCTTGATATCTTTTACAAAAAAATTTCCTGAAGTTTGGAAAACAAAACAACTCCAGCAACTAATGAATGATTATCAATTTAAAAAAGTTATCAAGAAAACTACTTCAAAAATCTAGCATTTACATTTTTTTAGAGTATTAGTTATGGAGTGATCACTGGGCAGTCTATAATGGAAAAAAAATAAGTTTTCTCTTTTATTTTCTTTTTTACTAAAATTAAACAATCTCAAATTTTAAAGGAGAAAATGTTGAGGGAAAAGTTGTTTAGAAAGAATGGAGTGCGTCTATCTTCGTCTAACTGTTGCTCTGCAAAATTAGACTTAATTGTTGTGTCCTTCTGCCGATAAGATGCCCCAACTCAGGAAATGCTGAAACTGCTTTTGTCCTCGGGGTTATTGCTCATATGTTTATTCATTGGCTACTGTCCTCATTTTGGGTGGAGAGCATGTCAAAGTGGAGTTTCTTAAGTCTGGCCAAGCAACAGATGCCAGCTGGTGTCACACGGAGGTGAATCACATCTAAACTTGCCCGTCATTGTTTCACTTTCCTGACTGAAATCTTTAATCATTTCTTATTTACTCCCTCCAGTTAGGTGATAAATCACCAATTAGATTATGAACATCTTCAAATCGAGGAGTGTGAGTAATTCTTTTGCAATCTGTTCCCCCATCACCACCCATTGCCTGAGAGTGTAATAGGCTTTCAATAATGATTGTGTGGTTGCTGTTTTAACAGACAAGAAATCTGTCCTAAGAGTGGAATTGATGAAAGCATTCCATTGGCAGCTGTCATCATTGACCTAATCTACTAACTCGCCACTTTCCAACTGGAAATTTGCCATGACTTGCACCTAGTACGTTGCACTAGTATGTGCCACGTGATTTGCGAGGGGACCACTAGATGGTTATGTCTGGAGTACTCAGAGCTTCGGTTTCTGCTAGTGTTACAATCAGTAAATAGGCTGATGCTCTTAAATTTCTCTGACAAATCTATCACTGTGCCATGTGCTCCTTTAAGGTGAGTTTTTGGAGCGAGGCTAATAACTCAAACTCTTACTGCAGTTTCCTCCAGAGAATGCTTCTATTTGAGTAGGCAAATGCTCAGAACCCAGGAGATTTACGAGGGTTCAGAGACATAAACACAAACTGCATAATAGGTGTGAGGTGTGTTCCAACTGCAGCCCTCTCACCTTCTGTTAACGATTATGGGAAGGGAGGCATCAATACAAAAACAGCCAACTTGAGAGCTCTCAGTCTCTGAAAGCTGATGGAGTCTTCTGGTGCCAGACCAACTTTTGGGGTTGTCACATGGCGTAGTGAAGCAGCTTCCAAAATGGGCTGAAAAACCACAATATTGATATACTGGGCCACATGCCAGAACAAAGCCTGAGTCCAGCCGACTGGGTAAAAGATTCCAGTTGCTATGTTAGCACCAGCGTATTGTCTGGAATCCCCAGGGCACACTCATGAAACTAGCAGCAGACAAATACAGCGGAGCCACTTTTTAATGCTGTTTTGGGGAGAACTCATATTTGCCTTGTAGGTTAACTGAGTTATGGCAGGCTTTGGCTGGAAGGAGTTTTCCTTCAGGAACTGATTTGGCCTACAACATATCTTAATTTTATAGTAATTGCTGGCAGTCCAGGGTGGGGTTCAGAGCTGGAATCCTCCCTTCATACTGCACCCCCTCTCTGCCCCAGGGGTTCTGGTGAATAAAGCATGCACACAGAGAACTGAACCAGTTTGGGCAAAGTATCAGCTTTATTAAGTGTAAGGCTTGCCACTAGAGCTGGATTATGCAAAGTGAAGTTTCCTATTCCTTCTTCCCGAATTGAAGACAGCAAGACGGAACCAATACATTGACCAAGTCTCAGGCTGAGAAACTGAACCTCAGAGAAGAGGCTAGAATGAGGCAACAGCAAGTGGAGAGGAGAGCTCACTCTACTTGAGGATCTTCAGGTCTATGAAGAGGGAATTGGAACCATCATGTTTTCAAGGTACCCACTGGTGACAGGGACCAATTCACTGGCCACTCTTTCTCCACTGGGGAGGAGTAACCACTGAAGTGGGGAATTGGATACAGACTTCCTTACCATAGAAGAAAGAAATGACAGTATAGCCACTTAGAAGGACACTCTCGCTTCCTTGGACAGAGACAGCAAGTTCATCAGTCCTTCTAGCTACTGTAAAATGTGGTGTTGCCAGCCCTCAGGATACATGGGCCGGCAGGTTAAAAACATTCATGGAAGCTTCATGCAGGATAACTATAAGGCAAATGCTCTGGACCATATTCTCAGAAAAGACACATTCAACAGTCGTAATTAGCGTCAGAGCAGGAAGTGGTTAGCATAGGGCACATCAATGCCCACTGCAGCTCCATCCATTCATGCACTTGGAAGCCACAGCAGGACATCCTCAATTGTACAAATTAACCCAGAGGAGCAGAGAGGTGAGGTCACCAGAAATCACAGTGTCCCTAAACAATATCCTCTTCCACTTTTTTAACCTTAGAGCACATTATTTGGTTTATTTTTCCGCCTCTGGTTTCTGTTGGTAAGATTAAAATAAATTCATGGTCCCCCACATATTGTCATTTCAGGCATGTGGTCCAGAAACATGGTGGGTAGCCGAGAGTAATCAGTAGGAGCTTAGAAAAGAGCATGAGGATAAATCACAAAATAGATAATCAACAGAAACCTCCAATCAGCAGGAAAATAAGTGAGAACTATACGAGGTCTGACAATTAAGTTCGCGAACTCATCCTAGAAAAAGTGCTCCATACCTCATTGCTGAATATCACTATGGTCACCTTCAAAGTACTCCTCTTGGGAAGCTATGCACCAATGCCAATGCCTAGTCCACTCTTCAAAGCAATTTTGGAAATCTTTGTCTGGAATGTCTATCAGAGCTGTCATCGTATTACCATTGATGTCCTTCATGTCATCAAAATGTCTTTCTTTTAATATTTCCTTTATCGTTGGGTAAAGAAAAAAGTTATCGGAGGCCAGATCAGGTGAGTAGGGAGGGTGTTCCAATACAGTCATTTGTTTACTGGCTAAAAACTCCCTCACAGTGCCCTGTGAGCTGGTGCATTGTCGTGATGCAAGAGTCGTGAATTGTTGGTGAAAAGTTCAGGTCGTCTAACTGTTCCATGCAGCCTTTTCAGCACTTCCAAATAATAAACTTGGTTAACTGTTTGTCCAGTTGGTACAAATTCATAATCAATAATCCCTCTGATATCAAGAAAGGTTAGCAACATCATTGCAACAAATTCGTGAACTTAATTGTCACACCTCATATTGTAACATGGATGTATATAGATGTTCATAAAAATGCTGAAGAAATATTTTGATTTAGTATGCACAATTATTTGTAGATAGATTGCATAAATTTTTAGACTTGACAAAACATGTTATAGCTGCTTGTGATTACATTTAAGGAAATATGCTATCTTTTTTTCAGGATATTTTAAGTCATTTGATAACACTTGTGATGGAGGGTTATTTTTGTTAATTGCTTGCTTTAAGGTGTGTCTTGACTTGGAATTCCAAAAGGAACAAAAGAGAGAAGCTGAAAGTCATAAATATATTTCCCAGCTGGAGAAAACAGAAGAACTACTTAGGAAGATAAGCTCATAAAAAACTTTATCTTTTTGGCTTGGTTTTATGCAGTAGTCCACATCAAGTCTTGGAATCTTTCTGTGCCTTGTTTCCTTATATTTAAACTGTATCATTCAGTAATCTAATCAAAGTGGTTCAACAATAAGTCAATGGAACTTTGCAAAACATGTTAAATAAAATAATCCTCCTACTAAAATTTTCACAATACCGTAGGTTTTAAAAAAACACACATATATATGAAGTAATTAAACGACTCTAATATAAGTCTTGTAATGAAAAACAGCAGTTTCCCACTTCCCTACTTGCCACTTACACCACCCCAGAAGTAATAACTTTCAGCTCTTTTAGCTGAATTCTCTTGGTATTTTGCTCCAGTTTATTAAATATCATACTTATACTGTTACTTTTTAATTTTAAAAATTTTAGGCACTATCTGTGACTCTCCACTGTGGAAGGTGAGGATTTGCTTTGTATATTCCCAATATAGCTATCTTAAAATTGTAGTTGGATCAGCAGTCAGTTTTTATATTAGTATGATACACAATGTAATTCATGCTAAGCAGTACAGTATACTATGATTAATTTCCTTTTCTCCACTTGCTTTCCCCACCTATTTGCCTTGTTTCTATGTGTTTATTATGAATCCAACCCCAAACTTCACCAATTTTCTAAATCTCAGATGAATCAAAGTTCCATCAATTCCATCTTTTTGACAGTATCTCGTGATGTCCCCTGACTTGTTCCAATCTGGAATGGTTGCTTCCATATCTCGTGTCTCAGTGTCAGCTGTGATCTGCTTCACCATCATCATAGAGATCACATTTTTCATGTGTCTGTTTAGAAACCTCATTTTCTGAATCTTATATATTTCCCATTTTTGTTTAGTCCCCTGTTGTAGTGGAACACATACTCCTGTGGCTCCCTGAGAAAGGGTGAATAGGAGCTAATTTTATGAGAATTTGCCTATCTTAAATAGCTTTATCTTATTCTAGTTGTTTGGCTAGGCAGTGAATTCTAGGTTTGGAGTAATTTTCTTTTAGAATTCTGAAGACATTCTCCATTGTGTTCTAGCTTCCATTGTTACTATTAACACATCTTAATATACAATACTCTAATTTCAGATCCTCTGCACATGAATTTATTTTTTTTCTCTGATATATTTTAGAATCTTCTCTCTCTCCATGATGTTTGGACATTTCATGATGAGGTGCCTACATATGGGTATATTTTCATCAATTGGTTTTAAATACTCAGGAGGTTATCTCAGCATATGAAAACTCATGTTTTTCACTTGTCATAAAAGCATTTTCAAATTATTTCTTTGATGATTTTTCTCTCTGCTATTTTCTTTCTCCTTTCAATAACTCCTGTTTTGTGAATGTTGGAGCAACTTTCTGATTTGGTAGGTTTGATAATTATTCTGTTTTATTTTCCATAACTTTTCCCCCTCTGATTTCTGTGAGGTTTTTCTCAATTATTCTATTGAGTTTTTCATTTCTGCTAGTATACATGTGTTTGTGTGGGTATGAGTTCCAAGACTTCTTTTTTTAATGTTCTCTGCTTGTTCCTTTTTTAAGTAATATTCTGTTACAATTTTCAGTGATATATTAAATTATATCACTCATCTCATTATTTTGAGTTATGTTTTAGTTTCCTATTATTGCTGTAAAAATGTCTCAGAATTTTAATGGGTTAGACTAACCAATATTTATTATGTTACAGTTCTGGAGGTCAGAAGTCTACAATGGATCAACAGGGATCCATTCTGGAAGTTCGAGGGGAAAATCTGTTTCCTTGCCATTTCCAACTTCTAGAGGCTGCCTCCATTCCTCCACTCATTGTGTGCCCTTCACATCACTCTGACCTCTGCTTCTATTGTCATATCTCCTTCACTGACTATGACCCTTTTGACCCTCCAAAAGGACCCTTGGGATTACATTGGAACCTTGTGGATAATCCAGGGAAATCTCCCCATCTCAGCACCCTTAACTTAATCATACCTGCAAAACCCCTTTTGCCATGTAAGGTCACATATTCATAGGCTCCGGGGATTAGGACCTCTGACTAGGTTAAGTGGTGGCCTCCCAAAAGGTGTGTCTACTTGCTAATACCCAGGGCTTGTACATCTATTTCCTTCACCAAGTTAGGAAAGTTTTCAGTCATTATTTCTTCAAATAGGTTCTCAATCCCTTGCTTTCTCGCTTCTCCTTCTGTTACCCCTATGATGTAAATGTTGTTACACTTGATGTTGTCCCAGAGGTCTCTTAAACTAGCCTCATTTTTTAAAACTCTTTTTTCTTTTGCATATTTTCTTCTAACTTGTCTTCCAAGTCACTGATTAGCTCCTCTGCTTCATCTAATCTGCTGGTGATTCCTTCTAGTGTATTCTTCATTTCAGGTATCGTATTCTTCACTTCAAACTGGTTCTTCTCTAAGGTTTCCAGTACTTTCTTATGCTTCCTATCTCTTATTGAACTTCTTGCTAAGTTCCTTGGGTATTCTTATAACCAGTGTTTTGTACTCTGTCTCTAGGAGGTTGCTTGCCTCCATTTAGTTTAGTTCTTTTTCTGAAGTTTTTTCCTGTTCTTTCATTTGGGGTGTATTTCTTTGTTTATTATTTTGGCTGCCTCTTTGTGTTTGTTTCATGTAGTAGGTAGATCTGCTGTGTCTTCCAGTCTTACCAAGTAGCCTTATGTAGTTGATGCCCTGTGGGGCCCAATGGCACTGTCTCCCTGGTCACCTGTAGTGGGTGCTTCAGGAGTGTCCCTTGTGTGGGCTGTGTGTACCCTCCTGTTATATTTGAGCCTTTATTGCTGCTGGCATGTCATTGGGTGGGAATGACCCTCAGGCTGACCGGATGTGGCCACATCCACAGCTTACAGGCTATGTGCAGAGAGCTTACTACATGGAATGTGATTCCCCCAGTGGGCTCTGGTGCCTGTTGAGACTGCCACTTGTAGGACTAATTATGTGGTGCTCTGCTGTGGTCTGAAACCAACCTTCAAGTATGTTGGTTCTGGGCCTCTTGGGAAGAATATTGGTGCAGGCCCAGGTCAGCTATGGCCTGTGACCTGCTGAGGAAGACCTGATAGGAACTTCCAAAGTGATCCATGGTTGGTCACTGCCTGTGCTGAACCTGGATGTGCGTGGGGGAGGCCATGCTGCGAACCAAGGATGGCTGCCACCAGTACCAGGTCTGAGGTAGTGCTGCAAAAAGCCCAGACACATCGAGGCCTGCTGCTGGTTGCCATCTCCAGTAAGGTTCAGCCACTGATAAAGCCTCATGCAGCATTCGAGTTTGATGAGGCAGTGAGTCTCAGTGAGTCTTCAGGGTCTCAGTGAGTCTGCAGGGTGAAGCAATGGAGCTCACCAGCCAATCAGATTCAGATTTGGCCTTTGGAGGCAGACTTAACACAAGAAAGATGGTGACTGCCTGCCAGCTGCAAGGGAGAAGACCCCACACAGGGAAAACAGTGAGCTATCTTCCAGCCCTTGCCTGAAGCCATGCATCTCAGTCTGCCCCCCATATGTCTCTGACATCCCCCAAGTCACAGTCCCTCTGCCTGTGTCCAAGGTGAGTGCCTGTGAGTGAGTCTGTGCAGGACCTTTCAGAGAACACAAGGGTTTTCCTCGACTTCCTTCCCACCCAGACAATTTGAATCCCCACTGTTTTTCACAGCCAGATGTTGTGGGGGCTCCTGTTCCTGTCACCAGTACTCTGGGCTTGGGAGGCTGGTGTGGGTTTCTTGCTGCTCCATGGGGAACCTTTGTGGCTAAGATATCCCTCCCAATTTTCATCTGGCAAATAGAGGTTTGGGGCCGGTGGGTTTTGTGTCTCTACCCCTCCTACCAGTCTCAATGTGGCTTTTTCTTTATATCCTTAGTTATAAAACTTCTATTCAGCTAGACTTAAGATGGTTCTCCAGGATGATTGTTTTATAGTTTAGTTGTAATTTTGATGTGTTCATGGGAAGAGGGAAGCACTGTGTGTATCTACTCCGCCATCTTGGATCTCTCTCTGTCATGTCTCTGAAGCTGGTCAGTTTCCCCACAAAAGAATATTCCAGTCTCCTGTTTTGATGATACCAGCTAATGTTCTTCAGTTTAGTAGGGGAAAGGGCTTGAGATGTTTCATCATTCACTGTCTAAATATAATTCCTTTTTAAAGTACAACCAGCCTTGTACTGAAAATCTAATATAGTCCTCACTAAAATAACTGCATAACCAAAGAGTTAAGTTTTTATATGGGGAACACTTGCATCAGAATAAAGGACAGCTTTTATCCCTGGAAACTGTGAGAAATACAATTAGCAAGTGAGCTACAATGGTTAGGTTTATTCTTAAGACAAGAAATGTCTCAGGAATGTTGAAGAGCCTCCTTCCTGGCCATTGTCATCAGTTTTGGCTCAAATAAACTCTTATAAAAAATTAAAGAAATCTCATGATTCTGAAGACTAAGTTAAGAGAAGGATTAGTCCTTACCAAAAGATAGTTTCAAAATAATCAGATTAGTTAGTATAAAATAAGACATTTTTCTTTTGTGACTATAATTATCTTCTCTGATTGGGAGCATCTTTGTATTCTGTCAACAATGCAGGTACTTAATGGTTGTAAAACCAAACACACCTGGGTAATTGAAAATTTTAGTTTTCAACTGCAGACTATGATCCTTTTCCCCTGTTTGTGGCATATCCTCTAAATTCTACTTGCTGAATTTGTGTTTAAATTCTAGCCCATTCTGGCTGACTGATAATCATGACACCAAATGACATCTGCCACAAATTCTTAAAGGTTTCCAAACTTCTCTCTCTTTCACCCCTTCATTTCTTTTGTTCTTATTTCTTTTCCTAATTCCTCTTGTTCTTATTTCTTCTCTTTCCTTATTTTTCTAATGTTCTATTGCTTCCTCCTTTTTCTTCTTTCCTTTTTGTAACCTAATTGACAAAACTACAACATTGCCTCAGATTCCCAACTAGTGTTGTAGCAACTCTCCCTAGCCCCCCCCCACAAAAAACACACCCCAATATTTATGAAATCACAAGGGTTGGTTGTTTAAGAGGTTGAGTCCTGTTGCCCCAGGAAAACTTTGACCAGCAATCATCTTTTAGTACAGCACAGAAATGAATACTGCCAAGTAGAGCATCGTCTATTTAAGTAACAATTATGCTTTTTATTTGCATGAGAGGGACAGAAGGACAGAAGTTTTTGTAGTTTACTATCAGGCCACTAAACAACCTTACCTCTCTCTGGAGGCCAGAGACAATAGCCATATCTAGTCAAATTTTTAAAATTCTTTAAAAACCTTTAAAACATAGAAGTTCAGTACTCTGTTCTTGAACCCTCTACATTTTCAGGGACCATTCACATCTTAGAAGCTTGATGAACATATGTTCTCACACAAATAATCTGAAATCCTTTGTTTGGAGGCTCTAGAAGGAGAGGACCATATACACTTGATTGAATAACCTCTTTTCTTTCTGAAAAATGCACCTAATGGAGCTATGAGATGGACAGATCACTTAGGACTCAGCCCACCAGAGCAGCCAAATCAGTGCTGGCAATCTTTAAGATAGTTGGCATTGCAGCCAGATTGCACTTATATTCAAATCCTCTAAGCAGTAAAGGAGAATTCAAACTTTTTATTTCCATCAATAGTTAAGCAGATGACTGATACTCTCCTCTTTAACAATACTTTATATCCTTGGCAATGCTCTAGGTGGCCTGCTTTCAGATGCGGTGGGTTCCTGCTTGAAAATGCAGTACAATAAAATGCAATCTTTTGCTCTTTGGACATTGGTGGAGACCAGCAAATGGATTATAGAGGGGGCAAGAAATGTCATGTTTATTCGGTCTTCTGACTAAACTGAATGGGTAAAATGTAAGACAATGGGTAACGGGAGTAGCCCAATAAAATCATCCCTGAAGTTTTCACCTCTCCAGGTGAGTAATTTGAATTTCTTTAGCAATTCCTCAGAGATAATATATTCCAAGTTCATTGCTCAGCTATAAGTGATTTTAAAGTTCAGACTTTAGAAGTGTACTTGGCACAGCATGGAAATCAGTCATAGTAGCCCACTAGTAGCCAATGACCCTCTGCTTCTCAGTCTCCCCTTTCTCTCAGAGGAATCTTCTTTGCAACACTGTTCCCCTCAAAATTATTCCCCATCGCTTTATTTACTCAGTGCATTGAATTTAGCCAGCTGCTGGGAGAAAAACAATGAGATTAAATTCATTCACATTGCAAATGGCTAGTAGGCCCACTTTCCAAGGGTATTAACATCTTAAGGGAACCTGGAGGTTGATGTTAGTGATTTCACTAATTGAAAAGATTTCAAACAGAAGAATCTAGTAAAAAAAAGAATTGTGGTCACAGTGGGGAGCCATCTGGTAACAAAACAAGGAAGCGTGTTTTTTTGTGTGTGTTTTTTCCCCTCTTGATTCCAAACTCAATTTTGTGTAAAAGTAAGAGTGTCTTTCTCATGGTTTGCAGTCCATTTTACACTTCCCAGATTCATATTTGAAAGGCACTTGCAAAATTAAATTGCTGAAGAATATATCTGCCATCTTGTTTTAGGAAAAAATAGTCAAGGCAATCTTTTAGTTAATCCACTGTTGCAAAAAATTATGAAATCAGTGAGTATAAAAGATAAGAGTACCCATTTGATACTCACCAGAAACAGATGTCTCCCTACCTATGCTTTTCAGTAAAAATGTGATCCCTCTACCCGTAGCGTTTTCAATTCCATAATTAAATTCAGTTGCATTGTTAATGTACTGTTGACATTAACTTGTATCTCATATACACAAGACTGGGAATACACATCTGTTAACTTGAAACAGCTGTTTGCAAAATTACTACAATATGACCAATACTTCTTTTAACCATTATGTCTTTCCATTTAAACATGATTTGCATCTGTAAGTACTTATTATGTATAAAATTAAAGGAAGATTTATGACATAATAATGATGAATTTTGAGGCTACGTTAATATTGTGTGTTACAATAGCATGGTAGAAAAAGAAAGTTGATAGAATATTTCTACAGAAGCCATGCCCCACTGGTATCCATGCTCGAAGGGCAGGGCCTGTGTGGATATCATCCCACAACTCTAAGTTAGCGAACAGCTCTAGATGGGATCCTCACTACAGCTTCTCTCTTATTTCCTCTGTTCTTGGGAATGGCAGAATCTTTGGAATGAGATGTGATGCCCCCGTTCCTCCCAAGAACCCCATTTCTGGATAGCTGAGATTTAAAATTCCACAATTTAAATGTCTTACTGTGTCCTCTCTTAAAGCTTCAGACCCCATGTGAAGGCTTGAGTTGTAAGGACTGGTGATTCACTTAGACCTGGGTATGGCTTCACCAGACCCTTCCAGTTTTGCTGCGTAGCAGGACAGAGAGCTCACCAGTTGCACTGAGATGAGTAGTGAGTGTGGGATAGTGCAGAGGAGTGGAGCATCTCAGACCAGTGAGTCCTGTAAGCCGCAGGGCCTGGCACTGGTGTCAGCGGCTCCCCGAGCACCCCGAACCTCCCTAGAGTGCAGGCGGGCAGCTCCATATGTGGCTCAAAGCTTCCCCAGCTGCCTCCTCTGTGCCCACCTCAGTGCTCAGGGCACAAGGGAGACATCGATTGGTGTTTGTTAGAGAGGGTTTTTGGAAGTGATTTTCTCTATTTCTAACATAGTGCTTTGTCAAATCTTCTTAGACAAGTTCTATTTTGAGCACATATTCTAACTCCAGAAAATGCTAGAGTTTGTTAGTGCATTTATTTTTTTCATTTTATAAAAATTCATTGAGTGTCTTTTCTGTGCTAGGCAATTTATTTCTAAACTAAGAATGCAAAGATTAAAATAACAAGTGAAAGAAGCCAGCTGCAAAGAAAAAAAAAAAAAGAAAAGAAAGAAAAAAAAAAAACCCAAAACTACATATTGTGTGATCCCATTTATATGAAATGTCCAGGATAAGTAAATCTATAGAAACAGAAAATGGATCAGTGGTTGCCAAAGGCTGGGGGTGGAGGAGGGGAGGGGTGGAGAGGGCGTGCTGTATTTCATTTTGGCGTGACACGTATGTTCTAAAGTGAGACTATGGCGATGGTTGCAAACCTGCGTAAATATACCAAAAACCATTGAATAGTACATTTGAAATGAGTGAACTTAATGGCATGTAAATTTTATCTCAATAAAACAGTTAAAAGTAAATAATAAATGAACACACCCAAACAAACAAAAAATTCTGTCCCTTCATCATGAAGTTTGCATTCCAGGGGATACAAATCATTAGACAAAGATAAAGGCTGGCATAGGGTAAGTAGAGCGTGCTGTGGACACACGAAGGAAGGCTACTCCGACAGGGATTTGGGGAATCAGAGAAAGATTGCTAGAGGAGATGGCATCTAAGCTGAGCTGTAGTAGACGGAGGAAAGGTTCTGGGAGAAAACTATTTGCTGAGCTCCTACTCAGTTAGATACTGGACGGTAAAAAGAAGAGGAAGAGTCAGTCCTAGGGCCGGAGGGGCTAAGGTGAGTGGGGTAGGACATAAGTAGGTGATTGTAGATAATTATCATGTAATGTGGTGGTCACATAGGTGACCAGGGAAACTATGGAAGTAACAGAAAGAGGAATTAAATCCTGTCAAGGGGTGGAGGCTGAATACAAATTCGACTTGAGGGGAAGCAGTTATGTTTCAACCTAATGATCTGAAGAATGGTGATCTTGCCTCTTGCCGAGTGCCCCCGACCCCCAGGGCCCTCCACCGCATGGCTTACAGGACTCAGTCATGTTGCTGCTGAGTCTCACTCCTCATCCTTGACGCCATTTGCCAGTGGGAAAGCCTTGGGCGATCAGAGCCACTCAGGAAACTTGGGAGGTGGAGAGGAGGAAGAAGACATAGAGCACATGCCAGGCATCCCCACTGGGAGTAATTCCCACAAGAGACCTATTGATTCATTTATTTTCAGGATGGTACAGGACTCTCCCTCCTCTTTCTGCCTTCAAGTGCTCTTTGTGGTTTTAATAGTGGGAGCCCTTGTGACTCTGCAGCCCAACCTTTCCTAGCATCTTCTTATCTGATGATTTCTGGCAGTTCGGTCACTTGTCACCTCCCAAGAGAAGCATTTGCCAGACGCGTGCCCTAGCACCTCCCTCCCAGCTCTGCTTGGCAGGGGCCTCCAACCACATTCCCCACATGTCCAGACCAGCACCTGGCTAAGGCATCCAGAGATAGAAAACCTATTATTCAAAAGGTTTTACACACTGCTGTAAATCAAAAATCAGAGGAAAGTTTCAAAGAAATGAATGCAACGGCTTTAAGATTATTGGTTCTTCTCTACTTCATTGTGTAGGTGGGTGTAAGGACACACACATATGTTTACGCACATGTTTGTATGCATGTTTATTCAGTATGAGTTTTTGTTGAAAATAGTCCAGAATTCCTGTTTCTGAGGTCCTTATTTACAATACTGCCCAGACACAAACCAGGGAAGGCTTGGTTTTGGCCTCACAGTTTTGGCTTTCATGTCGGCAGAGGCAGCATAACAAGTCAGCATTCAGCAGTAAGGGGAAAGCAGTTATTTTCACTGTATTTGATAACAGTTTACTGAAGATGATGCCCAGGGAGTCTTCCATTGGAAGAGAAATTGACAGCCAGAAACTCAGTACTTCAAAGCCCATGGTGACCCCAGGAAACAGGAAAACGCCATTGAAGCCCATCGCCCACTTGAGACTGTCCATTCTTCTGGGAAATAGGAACCTGAGATGCAAAGTCCATATCAGCCTCATCTCAGAACCATAAATAATTCATGGAAGATATCAATTTATTTCTAGAAGAGGTGGCCAAGAGAGCTTTCTGGGTGTTTACTAATACCGCGGACCTGGAAACTCCATCCTATTGAAATGATTCCTGTTCTTGGCAGGAAAAACTTGTGCTCAGGGTTGAATCCACACCCTTTTAAAAACATGCCATTGATTTTGCATAACTAATGTGAACATTGAAATGGGGACTATTTAGAGACAAGTACGAACAGAGACCAGGTTTCCCCCAGGGGTGTGCACATGTGCTGGAAACTGATGAACCCAGTGCTGTGCCATCTGATGACTAAACTTATTTTAAGCTATAGAGGCACTGCTTCAAGCCCCCCCTGTACTATTCTTAATTCAGACCAAATTTTATCTTATAAGTAGAAGAAGTAGCTGCAAATAATTTCATGCCCTGCCAATGACATAGGTACCAATTTTGAACAAAATGCTCTTAAACTCTCTTTATGATGCTGTAAAAATGGAGAGCTCATGCCCATTAAAATATAAGCTTCATGTTACATGTAATTAAGGCAAGGAGAAGAACGTAAAAATGTAAGTTTTAAAATGTATCTTGTATTACATATTAAATGCACATAGAAAATGCTGCCTAAGTTCCATTTCAAAGGCCGAGGTGAGGACAGGGAGGAAAGGTCACGGTGGGTGAATGATTCCATGGGTGAAAAATATTGAGGGAAAAAAGCGTTGCTATTTCAAGTTCTTCATGGGCCATACTATACTGATGGGTAGAGGTCAGTTTCTATTTTTCCTGATTATAAATAAGAAGGTATCATTAAAAGCACATTCAGCTGCTATTTGGTTAATCTAGGTTATAATTTTTGGTCTAACCAAGTTTGAAAATTATTATTTATTTTTCTTTAAGAATGAGACCCTCCAAAGTGACTTGGATGTTAAGACGAGGTTGGAAGAGATATCCAACATCTGTCAAAGGCAGCTGGAGAAGGCGCTGATAATTTTTATTCATCCCAGAACCCAGTGAGGGAGGAGGCTGTCTTCTGGAGTGAAGACCTGTGCTGTTCTTGGCAGGGATAATTTAGGCTCAGGCTTGAATCCACACCCTTTCTACCTTGTTCTAATTGTGATGGGCCTAATGGATTAACGTAAGCCACGTCTGCTTCAGTGTTGGCATTTTGTACCATCTTCTCACTTCTATGTATTTACTGCAAAGGGACATCAAAAATTCTGAATCCCAGATCTTCAGCTATTCATGTAAGAAATCTACCGGAGACCCAACACATATCTAAGTGAAGATTTTGTGGCTATATGATTGATTATGTATTACAACCTATGCCTGTTTTAGTTTAATGTTCTTAATTTTTCTCTATCATTTAAATTCATGATTTAATTTTAAAAACATACAATTATAGACCAAATAAAAATTAAGTTATAGACTGTAAAGAAAATTAAAATGTTGCCCTTCATGGCATACACTGAGCTTTCAATCTACAAATTTGGAACAGATTTTATTATAGATAAAAAAAAGAAATACAATTGAACAAAATATATAAATAAGTCACATACCATCACTATTAAATTTCTTAGCTGAGCCCTAAAAGCTGCATCAAATTGGTGTATTCACCAGCCAACCATAAAATAACTCACTACATAGCTGAGTCATATTATATTCAAAAGACCATGTGACTTCTGAATTCTGATGTACAAGTAATCAATTATTAGTACTTCACTTTTTAAAAATACCTAAACATTATAATAAATTTTATAGAAATTATTGTTTCATGTAATAAAAATAATTTGATGCTATACATAAATTTCCTAAGTAAATATCTTGCTTAGATGTATTAAATGTCTTCTTATAATGAGCCAGTCAGCATAAATCAAGTTCAAAACCTAATCTACCTAAATATGATGACTCTGTAGGAACATAAAACCTTTTTATGGTGTTTTCTCTAAAAGTGGCTGTTTTAATTTTATTCTTACTATTAGTTGGGTTTAAGTAATTATCTTCATTTACATTGCAAATAGGCTTATCAATTGGAAATATTCTTGATATGTTTTAAGACTTAGTACTTTGTGTAGTGAGTGTGTGTAGCGATCTGACATTTAATAGAGCCATAAAACAAATTCTTTATATTTCAGTGAACATAAAGAAAACAAATGGAGCACCATTTGGGGAGGACCGCATGGTCTATATCAGAAACAAATGAGTTCTACAGCCCCCTACACCAAGTGAATGAATCATAAAAGAAATATGGAAGTTCATAACAGCAGTTTCTGCAGCAATAAAAACATGATAAAAGGCTCTCTGACAGTATGAAACCTTGGAAGCCTTGCCAAAGACAAAACCTAGTTTGTAGGCACTGGAGTGAGAATCCTGCTGTCTTTAGCAGGTCTTTGGGGTTTCTAACAACTTCCTGTTCATCCCCTCAAGTCTAAGTGATCTATCAAAATGCATTCGTTTCCATGAGCAATCAAAATCATTTGAACTCTAAAAACACATTGAAAAAGAAAAAGAAAAAGAAAAACCAACTACAGTGAGCATTTGCAGAACAATTACTCCTTGACCCAGTCAAAATGGTAGAATCTACTGTACCACCATGTTGCTCTGGGACACATGGTTTTGATGTCATCAGCCCATACGTGCTTACGCAAAATTGTGCTTGTTCATTTTAAACACCATAATCCTAGCCACTGATTTTGATCACATTTTTTGTATTTGTTTCTTTTTATAAGATGAAAATTTACAGAGAAAAAAAATGTAAATACTTATGATCCTGTCAGTATTTGCTCAACTTAAGGGACCCATAAGATAATATTCGTTAAGATCGTAACCCAGATAATATTCAGTCAGATCATAACCCCTAAGCCTTATTATTATATTAGACCCCCTGCCCAATGCCAAAGCATTACAGCTTTGAAATAACTCTTGTTGGGTTACATAATCTTGACTAGTTTTTGTATTTCTTCTTGGATTCCTTCAGTGAAATGGAACTAAAGGAAGAAACTTCAGATGCAGAACAGTGTTATTTTTTTCCACGTGAACATTAAAAGACTGATTTCCATTTCAAAAATCAGTGATTTTATCCAATGATTTCCAAGTGGGTGTGATTGTTTTGTAGAGATCACTGTTAGGCACAAGGACAGCTAACATGAGGAAGATGAAATGACCCAGTGTAAATCCTACCAGCAGGCAATGGTGAGTGCTTCTTTTTTAGATGTCTCTGCAGGGTCCAACTCACTTACTTGGGTGGTTGGCAAATAGCACACTGCGCCTTTACACACACACACACACACACACACACACACACACACACACACACACAATGTCAACAGTAATGCTTGGAAATGCTTATGCGGTTATTCTTGACTTTTAATATTACCAATGTTTTCTTTAGTTTAGTTTAGTTTAGATTGGATACTAATCAATTCTTACCAAACATAATACACTTCCTTTAAGTTTTACATCTTAAAATACATTAAATTGTCTACTCCCATTTTTTTTTCCATTCCAATTATTAACTTGCTAAGCATGCAAGTACACACACACACACACACACACACACACACACACACACCTATTTCCCTAAGGTAAAACAAATTATAGTTGTTGTTTTTTTTTAAATTAAGGAGTAACTAAAATGATTCCTAGCATTTTAGTTTCTTATCTTTAAAAAAAACCCAAAAAACAAAAGCTTGTTACGGCATCATATTCAAAAGCTTTGGTCATTGTTCAGCAGGGAGTTCATCTGATCAAAATTTAGAGACTGTCAGGTTAGGAGTGTAGTTATCATGTTAAACCACACTCCAGTATTTGAATCTGCATGGTAATATCCCTGCCAAATGGCCACTGTTTGTGTGGTTGTATGTCTCCAATAAAGAGGAAAATAAAAGATACTCTCTGAACACAGTCTATTACTAGCAAGACATTTATTAATATTATCATTACAATTGTGTCTAAAATCCATGATTACTTCAGTGGTGAAGAGGTAAATGCCAGACAAACCTCAGTCAGACAGTTATTTCAGTTAGGTCGACAGTAAATTACAAGGAATACCCACTGACTATAATCCCGTTACAGAGTATGTGATACAATAAAACTCGGTTAGAAGCTGCATGAATTGGCAACATTTTATTTCATTAAAAAAATGACTGAAAACCTAAAAATGGTGCTCGCACATAGCTGCAGATATTAGAAAAACCTTTCATTTCAAAGCTTAATTCTGTACCGTTCTTTTAAAAAATCTATCAGATGAAGATAGGTATTGTTAATATCAAGTGATATTTGTGCTTAAATATAATTTAAGACAGTTAAATATAAATTCATGTTTACTTTCATATAAAAATATATATAAAAATAGAGTATTTAAAGGAGGTGGATATTCATACTAAGCAATTGATCGATCAAAATAGTTTTATTAATTTTTTTGTAAAGTCATGAAATTGAGGTATTTGTACATTTGGTAATTTTAGCCATGTACTAAACTAACTCTCTCAGCTCTTTATTTCCCCTCAAAGAAAAATAATCCTTTAAAAACCATTGTAACAGTGAGATGTTATCTCACAACAAAGCATTTGTAAAGAAATTTGCTATTTTGAAACTAAAATATAGAAGGGAAAGTTGTCAATACTAGAATTAGATATGTTTTATATGTATGCCACAGTTTTAATAAAAAAATAATTTATGCCTTATCTAAATTTGGATTAGACATAGTTGTTCAGGAAAACAAAAATGCAGTTACTAGTATTTGTGGACATATTACAAATGCTTTACGGAAATAAATGCCGAGGAGCTAGAGAATGCTATCTTTTGCAAAACATTTACATCAAATGTAGTTGTAATCTTACATTACACAGGGCTCTAATGGCAAACGAAAGCTTTCTTAAATAATATCATCCATGAGACATAATAAAGTTATACATGAAGAACTATATTTTGTTTCTCACTTTAAATTACATATTTAATCAACTTTGATGCAGTTACCCATCCAAGTTCACAGGCAGGATAGGAGGGAATGTTTAGGAAAGGTACAGAGTGCAAAGTTAGATATATGGGTGTTTTAACTGTAAAATATGACACTTCTTATTTCTCAGAGAATCTATTTGAATTCCCTTGTGAAGCATTCCTGTTCTTTTCCTTTCAGTTATAAAATTTGAAAAGTACACAAAGAAATGCTTTTCATAAGCATTAGATTCACAAAGCTGAAACCATCATAAATGCCACATTGTCATCCGGTAAAGGACACAAATGCAATCCCTATTTACAAGTGGAATGTAATTGCTTTTTTACCCTTTTCAGTTTTAATGTACCAATAGAGAAGATAACACAATACTCAAGAGCATTATCCTTTTTCTCCACATCACAATGCAATACCCAGGCCACAGTGGTTCTAGTTTATGATTGTATTTCAGCTAACATTTTCCTAGCTCGATCTTTCACCAACTTATTTTCAAGTGCACATCTTGACTTTATAAAGCTGGAGGAAAAAAGCGCTATTACTTTTTTTCAGCTGTGTGTGCATTGGTGTGTAAGTGTGTGCTGGTGTGTGTGAGTGCATGTGGTTGATCCAAAATACATGGGATGTACAGGATTTGGTTCTTGGATAATCACCCAGGTGAATGGCTTGTCTTCAATTCCAAGTTCAGGCCTCCTGCAGGGAGTCTACACAGTTCCTCTACTCGCACACATCCTGTTGAGAAGGATTTCAGAGCAAACCTGATTAATTGGACCTCTGACATGGTACGGTGATTGGTAATTTATGACAGAGTCTTGTTGCCGTTGTTGTACTTGGTTTTGATTGCTGAAATATTTTCCCACAATGTGATTTCTTGATTGTTTTATTTTAATAAAGTGATATTCCTCAGATAACTTTGATTTCACTACCTGCAAATCAAGAGCAAAACAAACAAACAAGAAACAGTGAAGCAAAATCAAGGACATATTCAAGCCCTGCCTAGAGCAGTATAACTAACTCACAAACTCGAACAGCATCTCTATGACACAGATGTTGCCCAAACGACATACACATGATTTATATAACCAAGAACCAGAGTGTCTTATTTTTCAGAAAAGGCCAAGGTTGAAATTAGACTTTCTGCCACTCTGCTTACCTCAGGAGAGCTGTCCCCAGTGCAACTAAGGGAGAGTGTCTGATGGCTTTTCTACCACACTTCCGTGTGCGTTATGTTCGTACAGATGCTAACATATAAAGAAGACACTGACGTGCCTTTGCTGAGTCACTCATTCAAGCATGGTACTCTAAACCTGTCATGGCACCCTCTTCTAGAATGGCAACTAAAACTATTATCAGAGTAAAATTATTTTCCATTCCACAGCCATAGCTAATGATGTCACACTTAGTGGTTTCATTTCTCTGGGCATTTAATAAATTATAGAATCCAAAGGAGTAGCCTGAGTCCTATTAGGCTAATAACTTTATATATGTTTGTACAGACGTAGATATACTTTTATCTTAAAATCTTATTGAATAGATAGCATTATAAACATTTATAAAGCATAAAGGGTATATAATAAAGAATTTCCTTCCCATCTATGCCCTCCACCTCCTTCTCCAGAGGCAATATATATTACTAGTTTCTTTGTGATTCTATCACAGATGTTTTATGAATATCAACAAACATATATACAAACAAAGAGGCTATATTTACTGTCTATTTGTACAATTTACAAAAAGTTGCCCTGGTGAAATCTTATAAGTCAGCTTTAATCATTGGGTTAATATAACTCAAGTTGTTAGCACCAAGGGTGAGAGAGAATGAAGCTGGGAACCAAGACAGAGATGGGGGGGAGGGTTGGGAATTGCGGAGGATAGAAAATACTGGCAAAGATGTTTTGGGTGTCTTTACAAATGAATAACAAATATGAATTCCATTATATTGATGCAATTGTAAAACATTATTTTTGGTCAATATGGGCACATAAATTATTTATTGTTGATGACCAATGAATGCAACAATAGCTAACATGAATTTTTTCCCTCTTTTGAGTGTTTTATAATGATCTAAACACATTTTTTTGATCCCATGCAAGAGAATGCAATAAAAACAATTCCAAAAATACATAATATTTGAGAAAATCATGATATCTAGTTTGAAAATAAGTATTTTTAGTTTTGTTGCAAGTGGGCATGAACCTTTTTTGGATTTGCTTTTTTTAAAAATAGAAATACTGTAATGATCTACACCAAATGTTAACAGTGGTGATTTGGGGCAGAGGAACCATGTTTCCCTGAAAATAAGACCTAGCCAGACCATCAGCTCTAAAGGGTCTTTTGGAGCAAAAATTAATATAAGACCGACATTATATTATATTATATTATATATTGTATTATATTATATTATATTGTATTGTATTGTATTGTATTGTATTGTATTGTATTGTATTATATTATATTATATTATAAGACAGGTTTTATATTAAAATATGACCAGGTCTTATATTAAGTTTTGCTCCAAAAGATGCATTAGAGCTGATGGTCCTGCTAGGTCTTATTTTTGGGGAAACACAGTATTACAGATGATTTAAGATGTATTCTTCGTAACTTTTGGTCTTGACTTTTTAAATTTAAGACAATGTGCATTACATCATAATCATTAAAATGTTCAAATTATTTCCATTTTGAAGAAAAAAAATGTAATAGTAATGCATTTTAAGACCAATTATACCCTGGTCACCCCAAATAAATGAATTGTTTTCCTATAGTTACAGGCTGTTTGGCTTTTCGTGACCAGTCCCTCAGATGAACTGATTCTTAAGAAGACCAGTGAAATCAGCGGTTTGTGGTAAGGAATCCCTGTGGATCATAATTTAGAGCTCAGTTTGCAGTGAACCACTGATTAATATTCCAGGTCTCAAGGATGTAAGTTTCTATAATGTGCAGCTCCTTCCATGTCTGTTTGGTTACACTATAATTTCAAATATGGTAGCCTGGCCAGGTCCACTAGAGTTATCCTAAAGGTTGTGTCCATGTTGGGGGAGGTCTGTATTCAGTGATAACAAGATTAGTGAACATTTTTAATATTTATTTAAGCATAAATATTACATTGAACCCTGAAAAATATTATTCCAGTGTTCTTAATTTGGTTGTATAATTTTATGTTAAATTCTGGCTTTTGCAATTGCCTGATGATCTGCCTTCTAATTACATGCAAAGTGGAAAAAGGTCCATCCCGATGTAATGGTTATATTAGGTGAGTGCAAAAGTAATTGTGCTTTAAAAGGTTAAAAATAGTTGCAAAAACTGCAATTATGTTTGCACCAACCTAATAGTAATTTAAAAATTATTTTAACGTGTTGTGGGATTTCAGGGTTGATTTAATGTTGTATCACAAATGTTGGGTAACATGCGAGTGCAGATGTATATAGCAATCTTGAATGTGATTCACAAAAGGGATACACAAAAATACATATTTCCAGTGTATTTGCTGAAGCAGATAGCTTTCGCTGAGAAGTAATGACACTATTTTGCAAGTTCACAATGGGAAGGTTGGTAATATATTTCTGTTTTTTAATCACTAAGGTGATCTCTGAGAAAGATGGGATGATGGGGTCTCCCCCAGCTTCTCGGGGGCCAGCTTAATGCCTCCTACAGCATCAGTGCTCTCTTTATGCTTTTCAAGATTTGACCCCCACATGCCCATGCCAGGGATTGGCCCAACAACACTTTAGTTGGTTTCCTTTAAAAACTATTCTGCAGGAAATATCAAAAACAATAAGTTTCCTAATTCCTTTGTTAAACCAGCATCACCATGTAACTGAATTCTGAAAGCTGACAAACCTCCAGAAAAAAAACCTCAATTTTGATTTGTCAAAATATAGATGTAAAAAATCCTCCCAAAACACTACTGTAAATTGAATCTCGGAGCCTTTAAAAAAATCCAGCAGCATTATGGGGCATACCACTAGCACATACAATTTATTTCAAGAATGCAAGTTTTAATATTATGAAATGTTTTATTGTAGGAAATTACCAAATAATTATTTGCTATACGATTGTTTACTTCGAAAACCCAACAGAATCTACTGAAAAATAATGAGATGTTATAAAGCTAATATTTAAAAATGATATAGCTTTTCTATATTTTATCAATAATTCATAAGAAACATGTTCGAGAAAAGATCCCATTATAGTACTAAAACAACTTAATTAAGTTCAACAATGATGCCGGCGAAGAATCCATCAAAAGTTTAATGAGACATAAAAGAAAACAAACAAATGGAAACACACACTATGTCAAATCTTTCCAAGTTAATTACAGTGCTACTCCAATTGTAATCACAGAAGGATTTGGGGGAAACTTGACAAAGAAATTCTAAAATAGGTCTTTACAAGTAAATGTAAGAAAATAACCAAGGCCATTTAAGAAACAATAAAAATAGTTATGAGAAGGACTTTCAGTACTAGACAGCCATTCATCAATATCGAGTCTACTACCATCAACTCAGTGAGTTGGTTGTATAAGCAGAATTCAATACTGAGAGAGAAAGAATAGGAATGTTCGTACTGTAGATTAAAATGCATTTCGTAAACTGCTACTGTTCCCTAAAATGTTTATGGAGAAACAAGGTAGTTCTAAACAAAGCTCAATGTTCTATAAGTCCAGTGACCACAAATGTTGACAGCCTTATAGGTTTAATTGCACGGGATTAAAATCAAAAGTATATGTTTAAGATGGAGCTATGTACCAAACTCTTGGTAGTCTCCAGTGGAGAAGGGAGTGAGAATTGGGATATGGACGTAATGAAAAGGCTGGAGTCTTTTGTTTTTATTGTATATACTAACTTTTAAACTTTTAGAGTTGGAAAGAATTCATACAATCCTTTTAAAATAGAAAAAGAGTAGAAGAGATGTAAAATGATGTCGTATTTTATGACAGTAAAATGTAATGATTTTTTCCCCCCATATAATACCCACCTTTCAATCTCCAGAGTTCTCTGCGTTCAGAAACACATGGAGTAATTCAGATATGATCCCTACCCTCAAAGGGACTATATAAAGACACATGTCTAAGATACTTGAAGTAAGAACAAGAATGAAATGACTTCAAAGACATTGTCTGAGACTAGCTCCCAAGGTCAGGCACCATGTTGTTTCCGTGTCATGCATAGTTCTTAGTACATTAAAGAGACTTAGTGCTAATTTATGGAGGGCATGATAATCTAGTCACATAGCTATGATTTCTTTGAACTTATTTGTAAAATTCAGTATCCGGCATTGACGTCAAACTGCTATTTCTGAGTTTCAAAATATTACTTTGTTTTACCTACTCTGCTGGGCTCTAACGTGAAGGAAAAGGAGCTAGCTACATTTTAAGGCTTGAAAGTGTTATGCAAGTGAAAGGTGTTTGACACCTGTACCATAAAGAGCAAATTGTTCCTTTCCTTTACTCTCATGTGTGAAAATGTGCCCATTTGGGTTCTTCCCAAAATCAGAGGACTATGTGGGATTATTAAAATCCAACTGAAGTGTCAACTGGAATGTAGCTTTGGAAGAGAGCTGTAAGCAATACAAACGTAGTTTACCTCTGGGGGATAATACATATAATAATAATAATGATGATGATGATGATAATAATAATAATAATAATAATAATAATAATAATAAATGAGCTATTAGAGTATCAGTGAAACATTTAGGCCTTGAACCAGAGACAAGATTCTAGGTGTTTGAGTGCAGTGTTCACACCAATGAAAGACAAATGTCATACACTACACTTCTAAACGCTTCTCTAAATTTGGGTGCATATGACTTCATCACAGAGAAAGCGACATGTCAGGGATAAGGAGCCACTCCACATGATTAATAATGCATATATATGTGAATTGGCAAAGGTTTACATTGACCGAACATGAGTGTTAAATCACAATTTTTTTTGCCGCTTTACAATAATCCCAAGTAACCTCTTGCCTTTAAGTTTTTGTAGTTGATTTGCTTTTTGTGAATGCTCAGTGTCAAATTCTATTTAAAATTAGGAAGAGATAGTGAAAGAAACTGGTCCTAACCTATTAGATCAGCATCGTTCTAGAATCACAAGTGTAAGTGTAATAAAAATAATTTTTCTCACAGCAATGTGCAAATTTAGATTCTTACCTATAGGAATAGACTTTCAAGTAAAGATTACAGTGTTTCCAAACAATAATATATTTATAATATATTAGTTATAGAAACTTAGAAAGGAGTAATTTTGGAGCTGGAATCAAGTTCTATAATCATAAGATATTATAGGATATATAGATGATCAAATTTTTCTATGACTCAGTGTAACAAGAATTGAAATTCTGTGCTTGGCATGGAGAAGTAAATTTTATTTTCCATAGGTTTCTTATATGCTAAGAGATCTCCCAGTTTATGATTATAGATCTTTCCCTATCTCTACACAATGAAGGACTTGGGCACACAGACATTTTAGAAGGCATGCAAATGGCCACAATTTAACTTGACTGGTTTGGGCCAATGGCTAGTATAAGACTTTACAAACAAATGAAAAAGCATTTTAAACTACACAACAAAACTAACATTGCAACTTTTTGTGTTAAATGCATGTAATCTCAACATTCAGAACTGATTTCACATAAACTTTCATCAGAATGAGCATGTTACCATGTCAATTAATTGCTACCCTGAAATAACTGAATTTTCAAAAAGCTGGTGCAAACAGGGGAAGCTTGGGGATCTGGAAAAGTGTCAGGCAGATTACAAGCAAATACCTTTCCTAAAACTGAACTTGACCTGAATAACACCCAAGGAACTTCTGATGTGGTTCCAGATCCACAGAACAAAATAGAAAACAATTTTCGGTGTGCAAATGTTCCCGAATCTTTCTAGACCGGGTTAGGGTGGGATATTCTGATTACAAGTGTGTTTCACAATCATGGATGGAACCTGAAGAGGAATGAGGATAATGGCTTTTTAAGGTTGGAAAACATAAGATTAACCAGAAAAAATCTTAATGTAGTGTTTTAAGATAAATATATACTATTTGAAATACTTTGTATTTGGTGTAGTCATTCTGCAGACAGCACATTCAATTCAAAATCCAGTCACAGATTTATGACCAGCTGAAAAAGTAGCCTAAGAATTCACAGAAATGGAATAAAAATAAAGTGATGAACAATAGCTAGAAGCCAGTCCTTAAAATTCATCATTCCATTTTGAGAAGTCATGCAGTTTTTAAAGATAATAAGGAATTCTTTCATCTACCCCCCAAATATTTAATTATGGCCACATGAAGTAAGCTATGTTTTGATTGAAGGGAGTCCAACTTCTGAATGGGTCAAAGATGCTCAGGATTAGAGGGCAAGGCTAAAGTTTTCTGTAAGAATGAAGGGTTTTTTTTTGTTCTTGGTGTTTCCAGGTTTGCAACGTCTCCGTCTCCCACCCTACCTCCAAATCTCCAACCCTTCAGACTCTGGAAGCTGAGCCCTTTTATCTCCTGTCCCCAGGCAGAGCTCAGTTCCCGGATCTGGGGACAAATTCTGCTCTGAGGTGGGGAAGTTGATTATAAGGAGCTGCCAACCACTAGTTATCCAATGTAATGTTAAACTGTTGGTTCTATTTTGCACTCCCATGCATTCCCCCAGAGACTAACTCCTGTCTTAAACTCAGTTTCCTAAGTGGATGAATATTCCTATCATTGAATTCTTGATGCTGTTTAAATGCCCTTCGTTAGTCTGATTAATAAAAAGCTAAGTTCCTACCCAGTTCTATTTAGATGTGCATCCTGGCTCTTGGAATCTAGTTTGATCTTAACTTACAGGTATTTGTTTCCATCTATCTTTCTTCAACTTAGAATTTTTATTTACAACATGGCACTAAAATGTTACTTAGAAACAGTTTGCGCGGACCACTGTTCCCAACTGCTGGCTTCACTGGAGGGAAGAGCACTGCTCAGCACTGCTCTGGTCTTTTGAAAGGAGATCCACTGGGTCATTTTATTTTCTTGTCAGGAGAACTCTCCAGCCTCCTGTCTGAGGTGGCATGTGCCTGTCTGCCGGGGTTTGGGGAGAAATTGAGGGGACCCACCCTTCAGGTGCCAGCTTTCACTTTCATCTTTCTGGTTTCAGCCTCCACATCCATTTGTCCTTTACCATACCTACGTTTCTGAGTCCTGACTCTCTACTGTTCATTTCAAAAGAAATCATATGGATGGATGTAGGGTCTTGACCACACAGGGTGGGGTGAAGGATTTGGGGCCCACCAATTTTGCAGACAGACTTTTAACCAACTGTTCTGACCTGTGCCTCAGCCCTGCCCTCGTCAGCACTTGGATCTGAGCTGCTCAGAGGATCTGTGGTCAATTGTACCTCACCTCGGATTGGCGCTTCTCCTTGCAGGCACTTCACATTGTAACGTTCCCTTGTAGGCTAAGGTCAGCTTCTTAAAATGAATTCAAGTTTCTTATCTGTTTTGAGTTATTTCTTTTTCTGTCTTTTTTGGGGAAGGGAGTGAATAGTTTTCTGTTTTTAAAGTTTTTTCATGGAGTTTCAAGTGGAAGAGAAGATAAATGCTTGTGGTTAATCTGTCACATTTAATCTGTACTCCCTGCATGATTTTAGACTATTACCCTTTATACTAGTTTTCCCAGAGTGTGTTTAGTGAGGTGTTAATCGTTGTGATTAAAAAAAAGAAAAGTGGTTCTGTGGTCAAAAACGTTTGGAAAAAGCTGGTTCAAACTAAGCTAAATAGTTTCCTTGCTGTAGGGCTTTTGGGATCATTTATTGTACTAACATTATTTGAGAATCCTTAAAGTGGAGAGGTATACAGTATTTCCCAAACCACAGATCGTGTTTTCACCGGGAAAGAACATTAAAACATAAAGTAGAAAATGTATATCAACGCTGTTCCAAGTCCATCTTAGCTTGGCGCTTAACGCTTGGTAGTAAACCTCCAGAAATGAGGGTTTATTGCAAAGAACATGAAATAGTGATGGGTCAGCATCTCTTTCTCAGGCATCTGGACATTGTAGGTTCTGGTACTGCAGAGGCTGGGATGTATAGCTGCCTTATGGAGTCATAATACTAGTTCAACATAGAGTGACTGACACTCACTTTGTTGATTCTCCATTTAATTATGCTTCTTAAGACAGAGATCCTGACGTAACTGGTGTTACCATCATTCAATATACGATACTCCCTTGTGGAACAGGATTTTGTACCAAACTATCTCAGAAAAGGCTGGGTTTCCTTATGGCTAACGAACTCATTCTCATCAGGTAATAATCTCTAATCTAATTGCCCAATAGGAAAGGCTAGGATTCACTTGCAGATGATGGAATGAGCACTAATTATTTTTTCCCTGAAGGGCTGCCTAGAATCACTTTCTCAAAAAGGAGGCGTAGGAATGGTTAGCAGTGAAAGCTTCTGTGACTCCTCTTTAGTTACAGAGCCACTGAAAGATTTTAAATGGCAACATTGGATCTGAAGTATAGAAACATTATCCTCATGGGGGCATGAAGGATGAATTCAACTAGCTGAAAGTGAAGGTTCCAGGATGGAAATACTGCAACAGTCTACAGCAAATAAATGACAGGGGAGAAGAGACCCTCCAGCCCACCTTCCTCGTTCACCAGCACCTTACTGATTATTTACCACTACCCTTGACCTGGTCTTCTCCCACATAACCGGGGGCCTTGCTCCAACAGTCTTATTCTCTCCTGTACTTCTAATGTGTCCTTAGTATTCATTATTCTCCCTCTGCCCATAAACAGGCCAAGTTGTTCCTCCTATAAACTGTCTCTGGACCATTTTCTCTTCTTAATCCAATATATTTTCCCCTTTTTTATGCTTACTTGTTGGAAGGGTTTACCACCTCCCTTTCTTATTTCTCATACCTCTTCAGCTTACTGTAGTCTAATTCCTTCCTGTAATATTTTACTAAAACTACTCTTAATATGGTCAGAAGGACCTTCTCAATGCCTTAGTAGATCCCTCTACTACATTTGACAACATTAATCTTACTTCCATCTCTCCTTACAAATTTTCCCTTTTTGGATTTCCATGACACCACACTCTACTAAAGCTTCTCTCCGACACTTTATTCTCTAAATTCAAATGCTCCTATGTCTCCAAACTTTGCTTAACTATTGGTATTTCCAAGAGATCCTTCCTTGACTCTTCTTATTCTACTCACTTTCTCTGGATGATCTCTTTTCATGGTTTCAACTCTTATCTATTTTCTGATGACTTCTAACTTTTTATCTCCGGCCCCAACCTATCCCTCCAGCTTTAGGTTTCTATATCCTACTGCCTGTGAGAGCTCTCCACCTGGATGTCCTACAGGCATCAAACACAACATGTTCAAAACCGAATTCATCATTTCTTCCCTAAGCCGGTGTCTTCTCAGTTATTCTCTGTCTCAATTGCCAGTTCAGCTCTCTAATCCATCACCCAAGTTGGGAATCATCTTTGAAACCTCCTCCTCTCTCATGCCACAGATAAGATCTACAGATATTGTTTTTTAAATTGGGCCTGCATTTGTCTGCGTCTCCCTTATGCTTGCTGTCTGTCCTGGGTTAGGTGAGCCTTTATCATCTCACCCGACTCTGGCAAAAGTCTCCTAAGTTCTCGCCCTGACTTAGTCCTCTTCAAACCTTCCCTCCTCACTGTTATCAGACTTACCTATTTGAAACAAAGACATGACTATCTTACTTCTCTTTGAAACCCTTCATTGGCTCTCCATCTCCTGTAGGACAAAGTCTGATCTCTTACTATGACCTACTAGCTTGCTTTTCACCGTCCTCTTTTATAGCTGCTCTGCAATACACAAATTTGCGATTCCCTGAGACATCAGGTCATTCCAAAGCTACTTTTGTTGACATTGTTCCATGGGGTGGGAGTGGCCTTCCTTTGCCGTCACCCTATTACCTTGTCTAGGGTCTGCTCATTCTTTAGCAATTGACGTGGACAGTTGTCAAGGAGGGTTCATTCAGTCCTCAGAATGGGTTGGGTACTCCTTCTCAGTGTGATTACAACATCCTATGTCTCTTAACATGTCACTTAGCACATTGTTTCACAATATGAGTTTTTATGCCTGACCCTCCAACTACAATGTTTTGAAGACAGAGAGTGTTTCTTATATTTTTGTATCGCTACTATTTAGCTCACGAACTGGATTCACAAGTGTGAGATGATTAAATAAAAGAAAAAAAAAACAAAGCCAAGGCAATTGGAACAAAATCTAGGGAAATGAGTTGGGGAAATATTTCGGAGGTAAACAGGACTTGGTCGCTAGCTGATTTGAGATTGTTAGGGTTTTGAAGAAAGATAAAGAGGGATCAAGGATGACTCTAGTTTGTCAATGACAGCACAACAGAGTCAAGTTAGAGACAAAGAAAGCTTAAAGGGAATATTCTTCTTTTTTGTGTGGACATGTTTAGTTTGAGATGGTTATGAGAATATTACAAAAATTCTCCTAGCTCCTTTTATAGTTAATACAGCGCTTACACAGACACTCAAAAAATTTCATGAATTAAATTGCTATTACTAATTTATTAAAAATAACCATGCTGATAGCTAAATTCTGGGGTGTGCTATATAACTTACCACTATTTGGATCAGTAACTCTTTTTTCTCTAAAAGTCATTACTTCAGCTTTCTAGATAGATGAATTTATCTATTTATCTATTTAGATAAGTGAATTCAAAGTTTCTGAGAAACTTTTAAAGTTTGAAGGAGAAAGAGAAACACTTTAGGCCCATAATAAAGAAGGAAAATGTTTCTAAACCAGATAAGCTTCTGTTTATTTAATAAAGATTAAATGATGAGTAGATGATGAAGATGAAATAATAATGGAAAATCATCCCCGACAAAGATCTGAAAATTTCTTCTTCTTTCCGTGGTGCCAGAATCAAAGGAATCCTGCTGGTTATTAGAGCTGGCTGGTGATGCCAGAGGCTTTTTTTGACTGAGTCAAAAGCTCTCACCACATCTGCCAGAAAGCATATCATACAAGGGCTGTACAACTGATTAGATTTATTAATAATCCCATAATAACTAGTTGTGGATTTGTCCCTTCTGCAGTTTTGAGCTGATAATATTTTTGCATCCTTTCCAGGTTTTAGCTTGTTCACAGTTGATGTTTACCACGTAACTAAAGGTATCATCCAAAAGCACTGTTGGGCAAGAGCTACCTGGATCCTGTTTGTTGTCCTGCATAAACATTGGGAAAACAAATTCCATCTCTACCCATGAAGAGAAACACCTGCTTTTCTAATCAGCAGGAACATTTTAGTCAAAACTGATGGACACCAGTTGGGAAATTGTTTATAGATTCCTGGTGGCAAAGTATTCTCTCTGGGTGTCTTGACAGATGAAAGAGATGTCCCAAGCCCTTTAATCTCACCTATGGCAACGAGAGCTCACTGGAGCAGGTTTGTTACATCTATGATCAAATTCTCACCACAGATCAAAGAGGACACATCATGTTTTTACTGTACTGATTACACCTATCCTTCTCAGGTGTCTGAATCTATTGTGGGAATGGTTTCATTGAACACCAGAAGATACAAGTCTTCCAAAACCCAAATTCTTAGGCCTCTAAGAATACAGCTGATTTTGATTCTTGCTGTTATATTACTGCATGATAAATTCCTTTGCCAGCTCATAAGATGAGCACACAGGAAAAATGATTGCCATTAATAAATTTCTACCATTTAATGTGTTTTGCATGAGCCAATAAGCTACTTTTTCCTGGCTTGCTACATTTATCATCAAAGCATCCTTTGCAAGGAGTTTTAGAGTTTCTTGATTGTTTAAAATAAGCTAACAGTGATTTTAAATGTTGGGTGATGGTTCATAAAGATTATAAAACATCAGTGTAAGCCCTAGAAACTTCCTGAGGTACAGGTGGCACAAATAGTACAAAAGTTAAGCAACAATGATGCCTAAATGATGAATGTGTTTAGAAACTTTGTGATGAAGGAAGTCAGCTGAGAAAGAGGATCTTATCAGCTCTGTGTTGTAACTAGAAAGGTAGATGCTCCTAGAAGAATTTCAGCTCATATGTAAACAATTCAAAATGGATAACACTGCTCTAGAATCATCTGAGACAATCTGGGGTATACCTCTGTAGTATGCCTTCAAGACAGCACACATTAAATACATATAAGGTTTAAGAGAAACCAATTTGTGCATGAAAATTGCACTCAAAAATTATAAAATCAAGAGTGAAGTAATTTCACCTGACATGCTTAAATCACTATTATGCAAAATAAGAATGGTTTTCATTAGTGATAATTCTAAGCCAACATTCTATGTCGAATGGTTCAGAGTCTTTTTTGCAGTTCTCAAAGTCCATGACTATTAGTTGTCAATGCTGATACTATGGCAGGAGATACACATAATGGAATCATGTGGGAAGGACATTTCCGGTTTTTAATTGGAGCCATGCTGGAAATCATTGGAGGACTTCTCGTTTTTAAACTTTCAAAGCACTAAAGCTGAAAAAGAAAAACAGATATCCTCCCCCAAATACTAATGAAAGATACACTATGCAAAAATAAATAAATACACAAACAAACAAATAAACATTATCTCAAAGAGACCGAAAAAACAATCGGTATGTCATCTTTCAAAGTCCCCATTTTCTGTGTGTTTGGCAACCTTGGATTGTTTTGGCAGCCAGCTATGATACTGGGCTGGCTCAGCTGTAAGTTTGATGTTTCTTCTTCTTGCAGGCTACCTGCTCTTGTGTTTCTAAGTCTTGACTTTTTTTCAAATAGGATAGACACTGGAAGGGTGTTCTATGTTCTTGTGGGAGCAATAAGTAGACACACAGTACCCTATAGCTCGAAATCTGTTCTGCAAGATCACGACCAAGTTCCAAGTTGCTAGATCAAAATGGAAAATGCCATGATGTCTACTGTGGGTGCCAGCGCCCCCTTCTCTGAGATGCAGTTCTATTTGTCATACCAAAATATAACATCATTCCATTAGCAGAACATGCAGAAGAATCAATGCAGTGTCAATAACTTTTGGGTAGTCATAAAAAAAAAATCTGAGGACCAAGATAGATTCTGACAGTCATATTAAGGCTGAAAAAACAGTCAGAAGAAACCATTAGTTGTCATCTCACTAGTCAACCCACTAACGACTGCATCCTGGTTTACACAGGAGACCACCCAAGAAAGAATGAGTGAGTCAATATCTGACAGGACGACCAAATGGGACATTCTCCATAGCAGTTTCAGCTGAAGGGCCTGAGATCTAGATCAAAACACAGTAGCCAAGCGACTTCAAATTCCTAAGCAATATCTGGATAATATATGCAAAACCGGCAAAAGTGTGGACAGCATCCAGTTTTGCAAACCCTTCTGTCATTCAAAGAGTTGAGAAATGAAGGTGAAGGAAGAGAGAGAATTTCTATGGGAAGGGCTTTCCAAACGCTTTGTGGTCTTCCTCCTTTTTGAGTAGTTGCTTCACCATTGCTTTAAACCAAGTGAGAGGGAGCCTCAAGAGACCAATGTTGAGAGGTAAACATATGTCCTTTGGGGCTTGGGCAGTGTTAGAACTGGTATGAGACACTGCGGCTAAAATTCACCTTTCGGCTGACAGAGCGAGAGTGAGAGTGAGAGCCAGAGCGAGAAAGAGAGAGAAAAAAGGAAGGGGTGCACGGGGAGCTAAGTGTATTTCTAGCAACAGCAGAGCATGGATGCATGAGTGTTTCTTGTGGAAGAAATGTGAGCAACTTAGTATAGCCAGCCCAGTGCTATTTTGAATATTTTCCAAAAAGATGCCCAGAGGGGCAATGCAACACCAACAGAGGGATGGACAATTAGAAGCCAAGAGGCCAAGAAGGGAATGCAGCAGCAGGAGGTATTGCCTCTTTCCAGGGAGCTTTGTTCAGAGGGCCCCAGTGGGAGGTGTCGTCAAGGAAGTCCACAGAAGCACCCCAAAAAGAAGGAATTGGCATATTCTACCCAGAGAACACATGGAAGGTTATGCTATGCCCGTCGAGTCAGACTTTTGTTGCCCTTAACATCTCCTCCTTGACCTGACCCAGTGAAGAAGGGGACAGAGAAGAGTGGCAAAGCAAATGCGGAAATAGGAAAGGAGCCTCCTGCTCCCTTTCTCCTACTTCAGGATTTTGAGACTGAGGCAGGTCTGAGCTGGGAAAAGGAAATGCATTTATGTGGGTATAACACAGGCCTGGGCAATGTTAGTACTGAAGTGATAGTCTTCTTATGGCTGACAGTGATTGGAGACCTTTTATTACCTGACAGTGGTTTTAAAATGATGGGACTTACCAAGATTTTAGTCAAGTGGTAGGGAGGAAATAATCCACAGAAGGGTTTGAGAGGACAAGGGGAAAAGGATAAAATTGTTTTCTTCTATCACCTTATCAGCTTAACCTACTTAATTACTGGCTACAAATAAAATCATTTTCACCACCAAGGGGGAAAAACTACTCAAAAACAGGTCTTCCTGTTATGCACTAAACCAAAGGAAGAAGCTCGTTCATTAGTTTCGCGCATTAAATAGTCTGTATTTCCAAGCTGCCTCCCATAAAGACATTTGCCACTTTCTTTGGACACAATTTCTGACAGGAAGGCTCGGAGTCTCTGAGACAAGGCAAGTGTTCTCCAGGTTTGTTTCCATCTTCCTGCATGCATTGGCTCGTGGTCCCAGTTTTCAGGTGTCTACATAACCACTTACTTTTTTAAACATCAGATTTGTAGAGCCTTGAGTTGGGATTGCTACATGCTTTGGTTGACTGATGATCAATATATCATTTAATCTCCTCCTGACAGTTTTTTAATGCAAAATAAGACTGACAATGCAATTAAAGATACGATGAGAAATTAAAAAAAAAAAAAAAAATTTAAAGATCAAATGCTACAAAAAGCAGAACCAGAATAAATACCTCATGGAAGTGACATCCACAGGTCCCCTGTAAAAACTCTTTGTATCGCCCCATTGTTATAGCGAACGTGTCAACCACTTCATAGCCATATTTTTTCGCAGCATCCAGAATAATCAAGTTTTCTTTCCATAAGTTCTGAACTTCACTCTGTATTGCAAAACGGAAGAATGAACATTTTTATTAAGAGGATTGTTTTATGATTTAATAACTCAGGTAGAAATCATGTAAATTTCATTTTTTAAAAAATAAATTGGTCTTATTTTGAGATAAAGAATTAATTTCACGTGCACTTCTTAAATAAAGATGTGTTCTAATTTGTTTACCCAAAATATAAATATAAACATTTTGTATATATAGAACAGTAATACATAAATATCTATAGTGACACCCAATTTGGAACTTTCCCTTCTGTGTAAAAATCGTTAGATTTATTGCCCACAAAGATCCATTGAAGTATCTGAAATTCTCAATTTAGAAGCCAAGATTTGGAAATCACAAATGCTGTCTCCATTGATCGGGATTCTTGTTCATTCGTTTAGTCATTTGATGATTAATCAGCATCTGTTTTGTGCCAAGGGAAAGGAGTATGGGGATACATAAATCATGGTCCCTGCTCTTTAGACATGACATTCTTTTTTTTCTTTTTTCTTTTTTTAAGTCTTTACAAAAAAAAGTATTTAATTCTGCTGGCAGAATTACAGTTCCACTCGGTTCAGTTACTAGCAGACCAAGTACTCCAGCACTAGGCACACCAATCCCATAAACCATGTCTGTTTCAACTAAAGCAGGGACTCCAAAATCCCCCAGAGGGCAAGGTTAACAGTACAGATGCCGGATTCACAGTCCCTATCTGTAAAAGCATCAATTCCTGCAACATCAGCAGTTCAGAGTGTTCTGATTAATACATGATTAATTGGGTCCAAAATCATTCTTTTTTTTTTTTTTTTTTTACAGTGAAAAAATTTTATATCTGGAATTAGCCAGCTGGACTCAGTTTAGATGATCCCAATTTTCTTGGCAACATCCAAAGCATCATAGTCAGGAGCCAGTGGAACATATGCCTTCTTCTTTCCATCAGGCCTGATCAGGGTGCTGACCTTGGCCACGTCAATGTCACAGAGCTTCCTCACAGCCTGTTTGATCTGGTGCTCGTTGGCCTTGAAATCCGTCCACAATGAACACACGTGTACTGTCTCCTAGCTTCTTCATGGCTGACTCGGTAGCTAGGGGAAATTGGATGATGGCACAGCGGTCAAGCTTGTTTCTCCTGGGGGCGCTCTTCTGAGCATATGTGGGCTGCCTTCAGAGCCGCAGTGTCTTGGCCTTTGGAAGTTGGGGGACGCATGAATCTTCTTTTTGTGGATGCCTTTCAGCACTGTTTTCTTTGCCTTCAAAGCCTTTGCTTTGGCTTTGGCTTTGGCTTTGGGAGTGGCAGTGGCTCCCTGCTACGCTTTTGGCGCCATCTTCGTGAAAAGTCAAAAATCATTCTTATTACCACTAAAACAGTGTCACCACAAAATAATGCCAATAAACAATCAAAGGAATTGAAAAGAAAACAAGACAATGATGATGAGGAGGAGGAGGATGGCTGTGGTAACTTGCAGTTGAGCCTTGATGTATACAACATGTGTACTTGGTCTTGAGTCCACTGTACTGAAATTAAACATGCATACTAGATCTTGTCAAGTTGTGTTTTAGAAAACTTAAATAGTATTTAATGAGTGAATATAGTTACCATACTTTTCTTTTTTCTTTTTCTTTTTAATTAAAGTGTGTTGGGGTGACAATTGTTAGTAAAGTTACATAGATTTCAGGTATATAATTCTGTAATACATCATCTATAAATCCCATTGTGTGTTCACCACCCAGAGTCAGTTCTCCTTAGACATGACATTCTAATAAGAGAAACAGATATGTAAACATTTACCAAGTCCTTTCTTTGGGGTAAATAGACCAGAGTCTGGGCTAATAGGGAAAAGGAAGTAGCTCTGCTGGGGCAAGGGGATAGCTGGGCCGTGAGGCTTCAAGAGGGGTTCCTGAGCAGAGAGGTTTGCCTGTCGGGTGGGGTGGGGAAGGAGAGAAGGAGAGTGTGCTTAAGGGAGCAGCAGAATTGAGCGAAGGCTCCAGCGGCTGCTTCTCTGGATCGCGTTCCTCCCATCCTCCCTCCCCATCCACGTCTGAGGTAATGACCATGCTAGGCGGAGCTCTAGTTCAGGTCCCCTGTCCAGAGAAGGGACTCCTCCACTAACTACTGTAGCTCCAGGACTCCTCATCAGTTTGGCCAAGACTTTCTCAGACTGACCTGCCATCTGAGACATCCTATATAATCCATCCTTCTTCCACTGACTTCGTATCAGACACATTACAGCCAAACACAGTCCCAATATATAGTAGACACTCAAAAAATATTTGGTGCCAGACTGAGTGATATGCATTGGATTGCGTTCTGACAGTCTCCCTGCGTACTCTTGCACCCTTCTCTTTAATCTTCCCCGGGACTCTGCCTCATAAATTCCCTTATTCTGCTAATCCTGTCTTGGTGTCTGCTTCTCGGTGAACCCAAACTGGCAGGGAGTGACTTGTACTCTCTTTGCCTCTTCTAAAGCACAAAAATTATTTTCAATTATTGTCGCTTTGTAGTATAAATTGAAGTCAGGGAGTGTCACTCCAGACTTATTCTTTTTTCTTAGGTTGCTTTGGTTATTTGGGGTCTTTTGTGATTCCATAATTCTGATGATTTTTTGTTCTATTTTTAAAAATAAGTGCCATTGGGATTTCGATGGAGATTGCATTGAATCTATAGATTGCTTTGGGTAATATGGCCATTTAACTATGTTCATTCTTCCAACCATGAACATGGAATATGTTTCCATTTCTTTGTGTCTTCAATTTCTTTCAATAATGTCTTATAGTTTTCACTGTATAGGTCCTTCACATCCTTTGCTAAGTTTATTCCCAGGTATTTATTCTTTTTGCTGAAATTGCAAAAGGAACTGTCTTTTTTCTGAAATTTCATTGTTAGTATATAGGAATGCCAAGACATGGAAACAATGAAAGTGTCCTTTGATAGATGATGGGATAAAGAAGATGTGGTACATATCTATAATGGAATATTACTCAGACACAAGAAAAGATGAAATACTGCTGTGACAATATGAATGGATCTTGAGATTATCATGTTAAACAAAATAAGTCAGACAGAAAAAGTCGAGAACCATATGACTTCACTAATATGTGACATATAAAACTGAAAGCAACAAATGAACAAGACAAACAAAGAAACAAAAATTCATAGACACAGACAACAGTTTAGTGGTTACCAGAGGGTAAGCGGGGAATGTGGGTAGTAGAAGAGGGTAAAGGAGGTCAAATATAAGGTGATGGAAGGAGAACTGACTCTGGATGGTGAGCACACAATGTGATACATAGATGATGTATCATGAAAATGTATACTTGAAACCTATATAATTTTACTGAACAATGTCACCCCAATAAATTTAATAAAAAATAAAAATAAAGAAAAAAATTATTTTAATTATCCAGCAAAAAAAGCAAATTACTTGCATCTGTTAATCCCACTGCAAGGTAAAAGAAGCAGTAGAAATATGCAGAAATAATATTCTGTGTTCTCCACTGTGCTCATATACCTATTTATATGTGACATTCAAAGAAGAGTGTTTTCTCCCAAATAACGATAGTGAATTGAAAAGGTTCATAAAGAAGAAATCTGGAGGAAAAGAGGCAGATGCAAATTTGGTTTGTGCTAGCCCATGAAAAATGATGCTCAGTGTTGTTTGTAGGCCTTTTTCTTGTCCAGTTATAAGTATTTTCTCAACTTTGATATGTCTAATTATGAAAAGCCCCTGGAACTTTGTAGTAAGCAGTTTCTAGAGAAAGGTCATTTCTCTGGGAAATAGACTCAGATGGAAATGTGCATGAAGGGGGCAAACAGGAGAAGGAGAATGCTCTAAGAAACAATGCCTGTAAGAGAGGCTTTTGTGGATCCCACTTGGGGGTTCTGGAGTTGGGAAGACCCTTCAGAGATGGCCCCAATTACGGAAGGGGGCTGAGTGTTAGCAGCCCTGCACTGGCAAATTGGGTTTCTGCAGCAAAAGGCAATTCCTACTGGGATTCAGGTAGGAGTCCTGATAAGGCCACATTCCCAGCAGCCATGGAGAATGAATGTCTCAGTCCTGAAAGGGCGATCTGGGAGCGGCCAAATCATACAAAATATCACTCACTCATTCCCTTGTAAGATATATTTTGTGTCTACCATGTGTTTTGCATTAGGGGTACTGGAATGAGCCATGCAGCCCTCCCTCCCTGAAGTCAAGCTCTCACCGAAGTTATTTTAGCAGGGACACAGATAACCAATGCTGCATGTGTTGTGTGACATGAATGAGGGCACAAGACCCTCTTATAGGAGCCCATGGCAGGAATAGACAATCAAGTGTAGTGTGTGTCAATTATGTCTTCCCAAAGGAAATAACATTTACACTAACACTTGAAGGTACTTGGAAAGTACCTAGGCGGGGAAGTGGTGGGAGACTGGGTTCCAAGAAGTGAGAATGGTGATTTCAAAGACCTGGAGGTAACTAAGAGCATGATGTGCTTGAGAAGCTAAAACTCACTCAGCTTGGCAGAGCTCGGTGGTGGTGGTGGTGGTGTGTATTTACATGTGTGCATATGCCGTGGTAGTAAGGATGAGTTTACAGAGGAAAGCAGAGGCCAAGTCTTGAACGGCTGGCCTTGCGAGCATATGTTCCTGCCTCCAGTTGTGATTATCATTTTCTCTTTCATTCTATTGTTTCTCGCCACCCTCTTCTTCCCTTTTCTCTTCATTCAGTTTGAAAGGATAGAGAAGCACCACCCAAGCCCAGGGGGGCAGGCATAATGTTTAGCACAATATCTGGTACACAGTAAGTGCTGAAGAAATGTTTTCTGAGTTAGTTACCTAAAAAAAATATACAGACGGGCCACAAGGACTCCAGTCTCTGAGGAGCCATAGTCACACATGCAGAGTGGGGTCACCAGAGTCCTCAAGAAGGAATTGCAACCTTGACCTGTAGCCTTCCAATAACATTAAAGGAACTACACTCATAACCCACAGCCAAAATTGTCAAATGACTGCTCCTCTAATTCCCAAAAGTGTCAAAGCATTCAGCTACCCCACATGCTAAATACCTGAACTCCTTAACCCCTCCTAACTCCAAGAGACTGAATTTGGAAGCTTTACTTGGGTCACTTTCTACCAGTTCTCCTGGTTTTGCAACACAGATATGGCGCCCAGGCAGGCAAAGTTTTAAGAAAGGAGAGGAGATTGTGGAATGCTGGGGAAAGCAAGGCTCATTCAACATTGACACAGAAATAAATCTCACTTGGCTTACTTATTAAATGGATGGCTTCCTGTCTCCCCAATTCCCAGTGCTTCCTGAGCTCCCCTGGGCAATGGGATACAGACCCAGCTGCCATGAACTCTCCTCCCTTGTATAGGAGCAGCTGGTTCCCTTACCTACAGGTGTTTGTCCGTCTATTCTTTGCTGAGACCTCTATTCAGCACTGAGACTAATTACCTATCTTCTGTAAGAACTGGTCAGAGGCCTCTAACTCTTCCATTTATAAATATCCAATCAGAGGAAAAACCAGTGATACTCCTTCAAAGATGATTTTTAATGCAACAAGTCAGAAATCATGTTCAAAAATCCACTCTCACCCCCAAGTATCCATTGATACGGACAATTTCATTTGTGGTTTCAGCATGAGTCTTTCTTTAAAGGTGTATGAAATGTAAGTGGGCTACGGAGATCCTTAAAGCATAATCTTTCTCATGTAACTTCTGTTCTTTACTTCATCACAGTTTGGCATTCCCCATCCTCTTTTATGAACTCAAAGTATTATTTGCAACATATTTATGGTTTATGGTCTCCTTATATCTAGGAATAATTATAACTGATTTGAAATCATCATCCATGAGTACATTATCCTTCGACTTTTATAGAGGTTGCTGAATATTATGGTGCCTTTTGGGTCCTTTTTCAGACACCAGCACAGATCGTTACAAGAAGCATGAAAGTCACACAGCCTGGAGGAGATGGGCTTACCTGCGTTAAGAAATGTACTCCATCCACTGGCAGATGAAATCCAATTCCCAAAGTTTTGATGATCACAAGGATATTGAGCAAATTTTCCCTGTGAAATAATCAGAATTCTAAAGTGATGAACTCCAGTTACATTTGTAGATATTTGTGTTACATAAACAAACACAGTGGAATTCTTTTAGAATGTGATAACTGCCAGATAGGACTAAATTCTCATTTTATAGATTTGATGTATAATAATTTTTTGTGTGTGGATAGAGTTTTATGTGCCAGTGGGCATGTTTTGATCTGTAGTAAATGTAAATTTGGATACTGAACAGCCATCTTGTGACTGGATACAAAAGTATTTCAAAAATTTTAAAACTAGATTTTAAGTACTTAATTCTAAACAACAAGTTGCTCTTTAAATAAAATCTTGATAAAATTCAGTTACATTAAGAGTAATATTTTTTAAATTTAGAATATAATAACAATTATTGTTGCAGAAATGTACCTCTTCAAAACCTTGTGAATAATTTGCAGGTGATTGGAATTAAGCCACTGAACACCACCAACAACCAATACCGTCTGGCCTGTATTCTCCAGGGGATGTGATCTGAAAGCCAGAAAGAAAAACAACACATGTTACTTTGAAACAGATGGTAAACATTTGAACAGCACTGCCTCACATTTCATTGAACCATATCTGGCATCCTGATCACAGGACCTCCTTGTCATAGACAACTCGTTTGCCGCCATATTACTTGGGATTTAAGCTTTTCAGCACATTTGATATACAGTGAGCAATTATGACTGCCAGTAAAACATCAGTACATTGTGCTGTTCATAATAGTTTCATTGTACCTTTGCAAGAGATGTTCAAGTGCTTTTTCAAATGTTGGTCTCAATGAAGGGTTTATCCAGAACTGGGGATAGTAGGAATAACTGATCAAAGTTTTCCCACCATTGACATTGTGATAGATTTTAGTGCCATGCACCTTCTGCCATTCCTGCAAGGTTTCATTCAGTCTCTCAATCAGGTAGTACATTATCCCTCTGTTGGTTGAATCTCCAATGAAAAGAATCTATAAATTAAAGAAAAAATATTTGTTTTCAAAATCTGTTTACACGGGATAGGAGATAATATATTTGTTGAATATTCAGAAAGCCACAAATGTAATTGTTTGAAGGACAGCCCTTCAAACTGTTAGAAATGACATTCATCATATTCTCCCCCAAACCTATTTATTTTCCTCTTCTCCATCTTCTTAGAAATGACATTATCTACTGACACACTAGTTAATGTTGCTTCATGTTATCTTCAATTTCTCTAGTTCCTTTATGCTCTTTATTTTCTCATCTAATCAACTTAACAAGTTCTATTGATCCAAATAGGCATGAAGTACTTTAGTGTTGTAAGATTTTCCAATCTCTTTTTATCTTATAGATGAGAAAACTTGGAATCCACTGAGGTTACATAGCTCAGTAGAGGTCATGCCACTACTTGAGAAAAGAGCCACAGGACTAGGATCTGAATTTCTCAACAACAATCTATGTCCCAGAGTGCAAATCCCAGTGCCATTTGCTCTGGAAGTTTCTCACACCATCACCTCCTTCCCATTCCCACCAGCACAGCCCTGCTCCAGGCTCCCATTGCTTCAAAGCTGTGTTATGGTTAATACTCTCCCAATGGGTCTTCCTTCTCGCATAATGGTTGCCCTCTAGTTCATTCTACACAGAGTATTACTGGGATACATTTCCAAATGTCTAGCTCTGGTCATCTTACTTTCGTGCTCAAAAACTTTATTGGCTCCTGTTTTCTACAAAATCAAGTCTAAACTTCTTAGGCTCAGCTAACATTTGCTGAATTTTTGTCACATACCAGGGTTTGCTAGGCAATTTCTCACAGGTTACTTACTTTCAATCTTCTAATTGTGAGGTTTGAGTCATTATTTCTGTTTCACAGATCAGCAATTTGAGGGTCAGGGGGATTGAAGTCATAAGTCTAGTAAATGGGGAACACAAGACTCAAATCCAGTCCCTTTAACTTCCAGTGCAAGGCCAACAGACCCATCCTCTCAATGCTTCCTCTCAGTACACAGGTCAGATGCCTACTTTGTCACTGAACATGATTTGCACTCAACAACATCTGTTTTTCCCTGTGATGAACTGACTGCCTAGAAAGCTCCTCCCTTCGCAGCCCCACCTGTGTAAATGCTACACAACCTGCAGACCTGACACAAACGTCTCTCCCACAGGGTCTTGTCCAAAGCCCCAGCCAGATGACCTTCTCCGTCCTCTGATTTCATTACATTTTTTATTTCCATTACAGATTTTATCAAAGACTACATGAAATGGCTATTTGTGTCTGTGCCTTTTTTTTTCTTATATCACATCAAGAAGTATTTGAGGTCAGAGTCAGGGTTAATTTCTGAATTCAAATTTCCCCCATAGTACCATGAATGCACTTTAAAAATATTTATTGAATTGAAAGTCAAAGGGACTTTTGATAGAAACAATCCCTTTTAATGTCTTTGGATAAGGTTTGTTCTTTGTTTTTTTCCTCCCTTTGTTGAGATTTCTGTTTCCATTAGTCATGCACATACTTCCTTCTGGTTAACAGCAATCATTGCTATAATTTCTCAGGCACTACTGCATTTGTGCATTCACAGAAAATTTAGTGAGAATGTGCAAAGGTTTATTCTTTCCATAGTGAGTGTATTCAAATAGCTGTTTGGAGAAATCTAGAAAGCAACTCCAATTTGCCTTCAGATCAAATGCTGTCACCATAAACTTCATCAAGCCCAAGTGAATAACGTAAGTTATCAAGACCCCAATCACTCATCCTCTGAGTAGAGTTCCACTTGGCGCAATAAAATTCCAGCATAAGAAAATAATTTGGGAAATCACTTGAAATTCTTCCTACTGGATTTGACCTATAACTATTTCTGATTTTTAACAGATAATTTTGAAGAATCACAAAAGCTCTTAATTTTAGGTACCGCTAATGACCCAGCTCCAAACGTATGAGTTTGCTAAGGCTGCCATAACAATATACCACAGATTAGGTGACTTAAACAACAGAAATTTATTTCCCTTGATTCTGGAGGCTAGAAGTCCAAGATGAATGCATTGGTATGGCTGGTTTCTTCGGAGAGCCTTTCTCCTTGATGTGTAGGTGCCATCTTTGCCCTGTGTCTTCCCATGGTCTTTGCAATGTGTCTGTGTCCCAATCTTCTCTTCTCATAAGGACACTAGTCATATTGAATTAGGGCCCTCACATGTGACCTTATTTTACTTTAATTACCTTTTTAAAGTCCCTATCTCCAAACAGAGTTACATTCTGAAGTACTGGGACTTACGACTTCCACGTATTATTTTGGCTGGGTGGGAACTCAGTTCAACTCTTAATATCCATAAAGGATCTTTGAGGTCCAGCTTTTAAACTAAATTGCCACTAAATGTTTTTCTTACAAATTCTTTTCATTTCAGTATCAAGATGCAATCCCTTCTAGGCTATCTCCAGGCAACCAGTAAGATCACAGGGTGTCTGTATTGTGGGCTGCAGAGAGAGATACAGAGGTTTAAAAAAGTCAAAGTCGCTCTATGTTACTGAGCGGGAAAAAAAAAATCTAGATTTCAAGTCTTTTCTGTGGGTTATACAAAGATGCAGCTCACCAACGCGTGTCAGAGGCAAAAGTTGTGCTTCAGAATTCTAGGTACTGTTATTTTTCAACTAGATCATCTTAGACAAATTATGTGACCTCTCCAAGGGTTCAATCCCTTATATTTACCATAGGAAAAAATAACAGCACCACCATGGAGGACTTCAATACAATTTATTATTATTATTATTATTATTATTATTATTATTATTATTTTGCTATTTCCATGATTGGTGGGGTTTATTTATTAATTGTTTTAAAAGACTTTCTTTTAAATTAAAATTTATTGGGGTGACAATGGTTAGTAAAATTACATAGGTTTCAAGTATACATTTATATAATACATTATCTCTATATTACATTGTGTTTTCATCACCCAGAGTCAGTTCTCCTTCCATCAGCATGCACAAGTATTTGACCCCTTTTACCCTCGTTTACCAATACAAGTTTAAATGCTTATCTAATTCCTGGCACACAGTAAGCCGCAGTGAGTGTGGGCTAGCATTAAGGAACAGGAAAAGACAAGCAGTGGTTTTGGGCGTTTCCAGAGTGTCTTGCAGTGCATTACTAGTCACCTGAAACCCACTAGCTCATTTAGAGAACTGTCAGAGAAGACAGGAAATGTTTTAAATGGCAGCAATCTCGTTCTTGCCCTACCAACCCTGAAACTGATGCACAGCAAGACTTGTAGGGTTGCTGGTGAAACTGAAGCCCTGGATGGAGATGTGGAAGAGAGATCACCACCCTGAGCAAACCAACACTCAGAACAGTCCATTGAGTCTCCATTGCTGATTAGTGACTAAGAAGAGCTACATGGAAGGGCGGAGAAAGTGTCACCACCGTCATCCACAAAACAAATTCTTCCAAACGGCAAAGACCTAGACAGCATTTTTCAAGTCCAGCAGACACAACTCTGGGGAGACTGTTTTCTAGAGAATTATCTTACCCCAGTGCTGTTCAATTCATGAAGGATAGAAATGATAAATTATAACTAAAATGAAAATGCAGTTGTAATTTTAAGACTGATTGTTCTGTAGGTGACACAGTTTTTGTAAGAGATTAATTGGTATTCCTAACTAAATAATGTCTAACTTCACAATGTCAGCTTTTCAGTTAACACACACAATTAAACAATAATATCAGGAATTAGGGTGATTATTTTCAGTCATATGATTCATATCCAATCTTTATATTTTTCAGGTCATTCAATTTGGTGAATTTTTTAAAAGGAAATTTATAGGTCTACTTCTACTTTAACAGGCCTAAATCACCATAACAAATATTCATAACTAGCCATGCAATTTGTAAGTAACTCTTCTCTCCTGTGAAAAGTATTGCTTTACATTAGCTTATGCAGGTGTAGGTTAGTACATGCATCAAAGACAGAAAATGTGATCATTAAATATAAATAACCAGTAAGTAATTATAAAATAATCTACGTTAGCAATAAAACATTTGAAAAAATTAATTTTTTCCCTCCTATCAAAGTAGCTAAAATTTTTAAAGCCCCAACGATATTATGAGTTCAGGGAAATGGATTCTCTCGTATACTACTGTGTAAGCATCATGAGGGAGAGTTTTTGTCCTTTTTTTTTTTTTTTTTTTTTTTTTAACAACTGTCCAGAAAAGGGCCTGGTGTAAAAGTTGGTTCTCATGTGTCAAATGGATGAATGGCTTTGAACAGTTTTGCTGTTGCATGTAAAAAATTGGCAGTTTTTAAGGAATTCCACTGTATGAAATATTTAAGGATGTCTATTAAAATATATTTCAAAAGAAAAATAAATTTGAGGCAGCATCAATGTTTATTAGATTGGTTATATTAAGGTATAATCATATACAGATTCTTTTCATCTTTTAACAGTGATATTGTAATATGGATATATTATGATGGGAAAGATTTCACAGTAGTTTTAATAAAATGCTGATTATAATCAGAATAAATAATGGTTACATTTTTGTAAAGTACGTGGATGTATAGAAAAGATCCTGGAAAGTTAATGGTGGGTATTTGAAGTGGTGATATCATGACAGTTTATTTTTTTTAAATAAGTATTTAAAAGATTTTATTTGGAAGGTTTTACAAATTCAATTTTTAACGTCTTTCTATTTTATTTTCTCCTTATAATTATGTAATGTAAGGAAAATATTTTTTAACCAAACCTCATAAAGATGTCCCCAAAGCCAATCTAGCTTACCCCAATGTGCCATGTAAACATTGTCACACGTTATATATGGACTATGACATGGAAAAGCTGGAAGGGACTATTCTACCAAGAATTATTTCACATCCCTTTTTTCTTTCTGGCAGAACTCGCTTTTTACCATAGAAGATACAAATAACAAACACGTTTCCCCATAGGTTTTGCCAAGGGAGAATCACATGGCCCAGTGTTGGCCAACGAGACCTGAAAAGAAGATTCCTGGGGACTTGAAGGAAAGATATGCCTTCTTAAGAAAAACAAAGAAATGTCCATCTTCCTCACTGGATGTGATACACCAGTTCCTTGTTATACCAGGACTGCTACAGATAGGTGTGACCGTGAGACTAAATATTGCTGATACACTGACGATAGTCGAATGGAAAGATGGAAAGAAAGCGCACAGGCTCTGAAAAATTGTTGAGCAACTGAACTAACCTGAAACATCTCTACCTCTGTGTTTCTGGTTATGCCAGAAAACAAATCTCCTTATTTCATCCCTTCCTACTTGAACCTTCTGTTATTTGTACCCAGGGTACTGACTAATAAAGCTGGGGTGGTTTTAAAGCATAGTCCCCAAATTATTTGACACTCCTGCTATCAAAAGTTGGGTTCTATGTCCCCTCCCCTTGAGTTTGAGTGGGCTGTGATTGCTGTAATGATTAGAGTATGGTAGAAGTGACACTGTGTGGCTTGTGAGACTAAAAGACGATGTAGCTTCTGCCTTGCTCAATAGACCGCTCAAGCTTGGAACGTTGAGGTGCTATGTAAGATATCTGACTAGCCTAAGACTGCGATGATGTTAAGAAGATGAGAATTTATTCTTTTTGCTCATTTGTATTTTCTAAAATGGATATATATATATATATATATATATATATATATATATATATAGGCTTTTTATGATGATAATAAAAAAGCAGCAGCATAACAGCATCAATAATGATAAACCATTAAAAACATTTTGAAAATTCATATAAAAATTTAGTACTAATCAGCTTAAATAGACTTTATTTCTATTTGTGTAGAACAATGGTTTAAGAGAGTCAGGATTAAGCATTGGTCCAATAAAATCAGTACAGGAACAATGTTAATCATAGTTTGGATTCCAGGGGCAACATTATTCCAAAGATTGAATTGAATTTTTCTGTGCAGCATCCCTATTCTGGTCCTGTAGTGCAGCGAAGGGAGCCTGTTTCCATCAAGGTGGGCTCTGGAGAAGAGCCGAGACATCTGTGTCTGGATGTCATGACAGCCCGGCTCTCAGCTCATCAGCTGGAGACAAAGATGTGTTTAGAGTTCTAAGTTTTGCATCTGTTCCATTCCTGAGACTCTCCATGCAATGTGTTATCAAAAAGTATATAAGGGCTGGTATTTTTCCCACTTTTTCACACCATCATGGATCATAGGACCTAGAAGCACAACATGTTGCCAGGCTCCAGTAAAGTTTGAAGATTATTTTAAAATAATCTTGTTTAAAAAAACACAAAATTGTTTAATGATCTTTATTTTCATGTCTAATTCGTCAACATTATAGTCCCTGTATTAGATGGGATAGATGAAGTGCTATAACAAATAGAGCCCCTAAATGTACAATGGCTTAAACAAAACAGAAGTTTATTTCTCCCTTAGGAAAACAGCCCCAGTGCTTCTAGGTAGATGTATGTGTGGGGGTGAGGGGCAGGGAGGACACTCAGTTTCCCAGGAGGACTGGACTGTGTATTCTTCAATAACGATTTCCAAGAATTCCCTAGTCATTGATACCCAACTGGGCAAAGGAGTAAAAAGCTGCCAGGTTTTATTTGGGCCCAGCCCGGGAGCTGGCCACATCGTTACTGCTCATATCGGTTAGAACTCAGTCATATGGACACGCAACTAATTTCAAGGGAGACTGAGAAATGTAGTCAACCTGACTGCCTGGAAGACGAGAAAAAAATGATTTTGATGAAGACTTAGCTAGGCTTTACCACATTCGCCTACATGCTGTTTTTCTGAGGAAAAACTAAACCATAAAATCAGATTTTCCATATGTGAATTAGCAAAAGTGTGAACTATATGAAAGGCTAATTTATAATCCACAAGATACACAAACAGAACTTCTATTTGTAGAGAAACATGTATCCTGGGATGAATAATAAGAAATATCATTTATTAGTGAAAATACAACTAAGGCTTTGGGAAATTTTGATTTAAATACACAATAAAATATTTTTCATTCCATTTGATTTCATCATGAATGACGGGAGCTAACAATGATGATACTTAAACATCCAAATATTTTACTCCATTACCTCCTTTCTCCAGAATCACTAAAGGTAACAAGGACATAGTTAGCAAATCAAGTTATAAATGAAAAGAGAAGCAGTGGAGGCTATCTGGGTTGAGTGAATATAAAGGCAGTAAATTGTCTGGAATTTGTTAGCATATCAGATTGCTCTGGAGCTTGTTGAAGCTGGGAAAGAATTGAGTACATACAGACTCAATAGACAGGAAAAAAAGAAAAAACCCTTTTAAAAATTAATTTCCCCTCTTCCTCTCTTTCCTTCTACATAGGTTCTGTCTTCAATGTACACACAAGTGGGGATATTTCTTCATATCCAATAAAGTGCATAAAAATCCCAACAGGACTCAGCCCAGCTAACCGGAATTCACTAGAATGTTTCAAGAGGGGAAGTTATAGACAAGTGCAATAAGAGCGACTTGTCCATTAGTCTAGGCAATGCCAGCTCATTGGAGAGCTCTCACGTCAGTAAATAAAGGAACTGAAAGTGAGATGAAGAGTTTTACTCATTACGTCTCATCCAGGGCCAAGCATAGCCCATATGTTTAGAAAGCTCCACCATGATTTGGGTAAGCCCATGACTGAACACCATTGCTCTCATAAGAAAAATACCCATTTTAAAATGAGGCAAGGGGTGATTCAGCTCAAATATGAAACTGAAACTAATCAAATGGCTAATGATATTTAGGGCAAGATGAAAATCTAGCTCAACAAAGGCCCCCTCTGTGAAATGTAGTCCATATTTTCCAATGATGCATTTTGGTTAAATTGGCTCTAGATGACCAACCAAATTGCTCCTTGGGGTCAAAAACAAATGTAAAATGACCCTTAGGCAAATCATTCTCAAACACATGGTCAAAAAAGGAGAACAAATAGATAATGTCAACTAAACAAAGATCTTTTCAGCTCTTTGGAACAAAACTGATTATGTATAGTGCCTTTCAGTGTGAACTGTGGCAGT